>NC_053154.1:141557458-141867458 GCF_016835505.1 Polypterus senegalus | reverse complement strand
GTATAAATAACTATGCCGTTGCATATTTTATTTTAGCCATTATCCACTATTTCTTGTGCAATATTAAATATTCTTAATTAGTAGGGTTTGTTGTCAAGTATGTACTTATTTAAGCTTATAAACATTTTCAAACACAAAGACTCTTTTAATTGTGTAGTCAGAAGATCTCAATAGAATACTATGAACTTTTTTTCATTTTGTAAGCCAGGGAAAGAGGTTGGGGTCTTAAGATATTTCCAGTTGAGTCACTTGAGATAGGCATGGGAAGCAGACCATGTTACTGTCAATTGGAAACATAGTGAGAATAATCTTGTACGATTTCCTATTCATTACTTTGGTGGGCAGGTAAAAAGAACTGCATTTCTGTAGAGGAGTCCAATAAGGGAGAAAATAAGACACACTGCACTGGAAAAGCGGACAGATTATATAAATAAGAATACCTCTGTTGCTTTACTTCTTGACATGACAGCATGATAATACACACAGAGTGTTTTGAAATTGTATAAAGAATGTTGTGTAATAGGTGACAGACATTTTCTTGAAATGATGAGGATTGCGGGTTACATCAAAACTGTTAGAATGAAAAATATTTAATCAGACATAAAAAGACATTGGGCAAAAATCATGTTCTAAAATAAATTTTGAGAACATAAAGTTCCTTCTTATCTATCTATCTATCTATCTATCTATCTATCTATCTATCTATCTATCTATCTATCTATCTATCTATCTATCTACGCTTTTCTTTTTGTCTAGTTTTACATATGGATTTCAGTTTGTTTTTCTTTTCTTTCCCTTTTTCTATTGTGGCAAATCTACTGCAGCATTGAGGCAAATATGCAATATTCAATGCTACTGTTTTTAAAGAAATACTTTGCCTAAAATCGCAGTCATTTTCAGTTTGCTCTTGTAACTAGACAGAGACTTGAAACACTATCTTTTCTACCAGTACTTTGAAGTCATCATACCGATACTGTATGTCTGTCATTGATGTTGGCAGTGGTATGTTGTATTTCATGGAACTTCATAGGAGTGTGGCAAAGCTATGCTTTCATTATGTACATCAGCCCAAAAAACATATGGGATAACATGCAATAAAGTATGTATGGAATTCATATATGAATATTTCATGTAAATAAATAATTATTGAAATAAATATAAAAACAGTCACATTTCAAAAGAAAAACTTTAATAAATAAAAAAACACTGCTGCTTCTTCCAAAAATCTGCTTTGAATTTGTTATGAATTAATTCTCATTTTGCATCCAGTGTCTTTATTTAAAATAGAGGTATTAACGTTGTATGAAATTGACAGCATACTTTTAACAACATGTAGTTTTATAGAATAATCAGTCGCCAGTTGTTTAGTACATAATACCATACCTTGTTTGTGGTCTCACATACTTTGAAAAATCAATACTTACCAGATTTTTAAATGTCTGCCATTTTAAGGCTTAAAACCTTTACTATGTAAATCATCTTATCTTACTGATTGCTACTAAAGTTTTTAAAAGTTATTTCTTTAACCATTCAATGTACATGATGTTGTATACTATAGTTTCTCAATGTGTTAAGAACAGCGTGCAAAATGTTTCTAGTAATCTGTTCATCTTGTTAGCTGCTTCATATGTAATATCCACATACCACAAGACCATATGACTTGGAGAATGATGCCACTAGACAGCTGACATTTGGAGACAACGTTACATGGAATTTGAACAGTTGCAATCAGTTTGAAATGCCCAACATAGCCTTTGAGGTCTGATTAAGGAATTATCAAATGAGGACAAACTTAAAATATTATGTAAGGGACAAAGCCATTTTTTGGTAAAAATGGCATTGTCAATTGCAATAAAATGAAATACTGTATGTTATGTTTTGATTTTTATGCAAGGGCAGAAAACATCTTTTGAAAAGTGTGCATTAATTCTTAATATGTTTAGCCAGTCACAACATAATTAAACATAACTGTAATTGCAGTAAATCACTTGTATATAATCTATAAAACCTTTTGCTACCATTATATTGTTATTAATACTGGGACTGATGAACATACAATATATACAGTATTTGCATTTAATGATCAGAGGCTTGTGTCTCATATGTAGGAAAGCTGTCCTTTTCAATACATTCTTTTCTTACCGTCCATTTTACAGATAATATGATCCCTTTTATTTTGTTTGATTTTTTTCAATTACGTCTTGCTTTCTGAAAATGAATTCAACATTTTCCCCCAATGTCTAATCTTATTTTTTTTGCCACTTATATAATTTGAAATAAAAGTTCTTCCTGCAATAATCAATCTTTAAACTGCTGATGAACTTCCCAATAAGCATTTTTCCAACAAAACTGATTATGACTATTGAAATATATTATCCATGTGCTCTACATTTCCATTATGTTCCAGAGAATCATGCACATATATTGCAATGTTTTCTGGTTTTTGATTGTCCTTGACATCACAGCCCAGGAAAAGTTATGGTGCCATTCAATTTGATACGTTTGGTTTATTCTGATATTTTGGAAAAGGACAAATAACTCTAATTAATCTTCATTAATGGTTATTGTGTATAGGATTAGAATTACTACAAAGTGCTAACATTTTTGCAAGAATTGCAAAAACATTAATTTGGTGGAAAATAGGTATAGTCGAACTCTCTATGGCCCTCTCATTCCACAAGAACATACTTATCTACATTCTTAAACCCATTTAATCCAGTTCAGGGTCATGAGGACACTTAAGATCAGTAAATCAAAATTTTAAACGAATACATTACAGTACAAAGGTTTAAATATACTTTTTCTTTTTATTATTATTATTATTATTATAAAATTTCACCAATTTTTATATATTATTCCTAGAGTTATCTTTGACTTGGCCTTCCCATGAATTTTTCTAATAATAATAATGACTATAATACCAAAAACTGAAGTTTTTAGCTGTATTATTATTTTCCCAGTAGGTCATATTTCTGAATAATGTTTGATGCTGCCAGATTAGTGTCCATTTCAAATTAAACTGTTTAGGACAAGCAATGCCAAAAATTGGTAGATAGATTTATAACATAACATTCTCAAACATTTAATCTGGGATGTCGTGATGATACATTTATTGATTGTTATTGTTGTTGTTATTATTATTGTGCAGAATATATTCCTGCTAGTTACTATTGAGTTGAAATCAAACTAGCTACAGCCATATTCTGTAAAAATGGCACAGGAAAGTATATGGATTATCATAATTACTGATATTATCATAAAATAAACGTTACTACAGTTGCTTTGTATTTTGCTAATAGGTTATATTTGTTAGCTGAGTTCTCATCTTTAACAAATGTAAAAAAAAAAATGTTCACAATGTCAAAAGAAGATAACATTAGCAAATAAATAACTAATAAACATTATTTTAAAATTGTGTGGAAGTATGTTAATACACTTTCCTTGATGATTCAGTATATAGTAAATATTTAGTAAATATTATGTGTAAAATGAAAACACTAAAATCCCTTACATATAGGCTTATGGAATTTCAGTTATCTGTTACTAAGTTATCTATCTATCTATCTATCTATCTATCTATCTATCTATCTATCTATCTATCTATCTATCTATCTATCTATCTATCTATCTATCTATCTATCTATCTATCTATCTATCTCAAGCTCAGTGTAATTCAAAGTTGTGGGGTGCCAAAGCCTATCCTTGACAAAACTGTCTGGTCTGTGTTAGTCTGCGTCCATATATATATATATATATTTATTTATTTATTTATTTATATATTTATTTATATATATATATATATATGTGTGTGTGTGTGTGTGTATATTTATATACATCAATAAAATAGCTTATATTTCCATTTAGATATGTATTTACATATCATACTTCAGTTAGTGATTGGTATGTTATGAAATGTATTAAAGTTTTAACATTTATTTCAAATTAAAATATAAATAGAATCATGATATGCTTCCCCATTGCTACCATATTTAAATGAAGACACGCAACCAACAAAACAACTGTCACACTGCTAGGCTGCTTACTGATTAAAAAAAGAAGAAGAAAAAAAAAAAAACTTTATCACATCCCTTAATACTGCCATTTAAAGGATTTGCATGCCACTGAATGGAGATCAGTTAGAATACCAGAAGACATAAAGAGGGTAACTGCACAGGCTCTGATCACTGGAGACTGTAATTCACCAAGATAGGGCATCTTCATTTTGATTAAATGTCTTCAGCATTGTTATATTTGATTGTTTTCATTACTGAACATTTTACACCATGCACTACTAATTTGAATGAACTTTAAGCTGGGAAGCTCTTGCTTTATTTATTTAATCATTTTAAAATTTAGACAGGCAAGTAATTCACTTGACTTAAAAGTGGGTTTCATTCCTTCTTAACCAGATTTTAATATAGACGTTTGTTTTTTCTTTTTTTTTATTTATTTATTTGGGACCACTGTGCCAATTAAATTACCAAATCTAATGACAGGATTTAGAGCAACAAACTATCATTACCAACACATTTCATTGGCAGAATATTTCTAAAAAAGATATTTTAAGACTTTTAAGCACCAGTAAACCTAAGTATACATATTATATAAACATAATGAAAAAAGTTTTTGGAAAAACGTTGAACTTCTATACTTGAAGGGTTTCTGACGGTTGATTTGATGAGCACCACAGCCTGGGTTATGGGGAGGGTGAGAGCATATGCTGAGGTTATTGCAGACATAATGTTTAGTGAATGCTGCCTTTGCTGTTTTACAGATAATTTAAAATGCCTCTGCAAATTATCAAATTTAATTAGCAATATAAATGCCAGAAGGAGTACATAATGTGCAATTGTCTTGATATCTTTCCAGAAATTAGTCTTTTTAAATGAATTTGCTGTATTAATCATCTTAAAAAATATTTTTGATCACTGAATTAATAGATTTCCAGCCTGTTTTTGGGTATTCATTGACATAGGTGATTGCCTCTTAATTACCACACCAGCCTTCTTCTATTCAGTCTTATTAATTCATGTTTTCTGGCACAGTCCCAAAAGGCAGCCTTGCCCTATATCTACTAATTACTTCTGTAATTGAATTTGCCCACTGTTTCCAAGCTATTTTTTAAGTGACTGTGTTTGTTCATAGGTTTATTGTGTCTTTTTGTGTCAGCCCTCTACAGACAGAACATACATTGACTCTGTTCTCATTTCTCATTAATTTTCCACAGCCTTGCTCTGCCTTGTTTTTTTTTTCTTTCCTGTCACTCTGTTGCACGTCCGTAAAGAGCAGCATATTAAAGGTTAGATAAAAACAGATTGAAGTTAATTAATTCATTAGTAACTCTGAGCCAATTATTTTGCCATTTTTCAGGGGGGGGCTTCTGTATATTCTTGTTAACACTCCATAATAGCAAATAGCAATTCACATTAATGAAACTATTACTCAAATGTAACTTTTCTCTTTGTGGTTCAAAATCAACAGATAGGTCAGAATTTTTTAAAGTTCAGATATGACTCAGTTCTTCATTGTAAGACCGATATATTTCTTTTTATTACATTATAAAATGTATTTTCATTTATCTGAAAAATATTGCAAAACTGATATTTTAACACACTCAAAACACACCGCTGTTTGGCAAAATTCATTGAACTGAGTTTGAGTAAGCTATTGGAATGTTGTCAACTGATTGAGAAGTGTATTTATTAATAATTAAGAGACTTGGAAGAAAAATGTTCATTTTTTTTCTATAATGTAATACACTCAAAACATCTCTCAGAGGGACGGCAATGACATGTAAAGGAATGCTTTGAAGAAAAGGCTGCCAATATTTTGTATCTTGTCTATCAATAGTTAATGGATCTTTGATAATTTTTTTTTCAATTCAGCGTTTGCCTCCTTGCTAGGCACCCTTTATATCATTGTAAATAAATTCCAAATATTAGCAAAAACTGGACAAGGTGCAATAGTGTCTCAGCCAGATCATGATGTTTGGGTGGCCGCCTTCTTTGCACAGAGAATCTGAAGCCATCTATTCAAGCATTGCGACTGCTTCTGTGATGAACCTGGAAGACTCATTGTTCCCTTGTCAAGGGCCATTATCCCAGCAACTCGCCTGAAATTTTTCTTCAATTTGACAGTATGCCTTTCAAACTTTCCCTGCTTCCATTGATTTGTTTTCTTCTGTTCCTTTTTCTCTTTCTTTGTTTCCTTATCATAGCTTCAGGTTATTATGTGCAAAGTATTGATGGGACTAGAAGGTTGTGGTCGATCGAGAGCTAATGCATCCCTAATCCTGCCTTTGTTATAGCGGAATGTTGTGGTTGGGTCTCTGATGGGGAAAGAGGTGCAAAGCTGTTGATCCTAGTTTTATTTGTTAGAAACCCATCCATCAATCAAATACAAGTCCGTCTGAGTGCTGAATGACATGGGGACTCAGCTGAAGAAATTTGATAACGGCGTATTGTCAGACTGCTCACTCACTTTTCGATAAGAAATACATTTGACTGAAGTAGATAAGCACACATGGGCTAAAGGCTTTAAGAGTGTAGGTGACATATGATGCCACAAGAGGTTATGGAGCTTTGCAGTAAATAATTCTTTGGGTAAACAAAAAATACAAGTTCAATGTATGTAATATGCACAACTTCTGGATATGCTTGGATGCTTGGATTATTTAATAAGATGCTTGATAGTAAGAGCCATCCTTTCAGTGGGCCTTTTCTTTATTTATTTATTTGTGTATTCTTTTAAGCTAGTGCACATCACTTATACCATGCATACAAACCGCTTTGAAGTACATCCCTTTTATACGTGGCTCTGCTATGTATTTACACACGTTTGTGACACCTTTTGTAAAACAACTCCCAGTTGCAATGACTCCAAAACTAACTGTATTTATAGAACCTGACACATTGTGGCAGATTCAAGGTTTCTTTTCTTTAAAAGTAAAAAAATAAGGCACCACAGAAACTATGACTTTCTGGGAATTAGGAAAAAAAAAAAAAATGGATAACCAGTGGACAAAAAAATAAGAAATTTCCTGCAAGTGATGATTCTTCCTTAAAGAAACTGCTAAATGTATAAAGAAGGCAGACAAAGCTATATAGAACTTTAAGGCTTATAAAGCTTCTGAAAATGTGAGTGGTGTCTCTTTCTACATTTCCCCAGTTAGAGATGCAAGATGCTACCATACTAACTTTTATATCTGCCTAAAGTGTTCTATTTCAATTCTGTTAGTAGTATAGAATATAAACAATGAATAAATAGATTTAAAAAATTAAACCAAATAAAACACAATGGAAAACTAACATTAAAAGAAGAGTGTCATCTACAACTATCAAAGAAAAAAAAGTAAATAAACTGAAAAACCTGACCATAGGGTACATAAATTGACTTTATTGTGAACTATACATTAACACACTGTATGATTAAGTTAGTTTTTGTGCGTATAATGACTTGAGGCTAAAGAATCACTAAAAAAAAAATCAATGTAAGAGTGCTTCAGATTTCTTTGTCAAATTATATGTGGCTGACTGCTCCATTGTTTGTACTGCATCTTCTAAAGAAGATACTTCAAGATGGAGCTGCTATAGAGTATCTGGACACCATGTTGATTTTATTGATTTAAAGAAGACATTAGCAGAGGTATTTGTGTGGATGAGGCGGTATAACTCTGAAAGAATAGGAGGTTGCTTTGAAGATAATACTTTATGAATGTGGTTTTCAATAGAAACGCTACTGTAAAATACAAAGATGTGAGTGTCTTTTTGATTATTCTCAATTCTAAAATATACAGGAATGTTTGTACAGTGTTTCTATTTGGCACTTTACTTCTGTGAATAAAACTATCTTGTGTTTCCTAATGCTGCTCGACGAAAGTATTTTCACCCATGCCTGTTGAGAATAACTTCTCAAACCCTGGCTTAGATTTGAAGGACTTTTAATTACTGAATTCACAAATGCACCCTGATGATAATTATTTTTATGATGCTTTCAACCATCTCTTTTCTACATTAGCTGTTCTATTACAAGAGTAATAGGAGCCTAGCTTTTACAAGGTGCAAGGCAGGAATTGGCCCTGGATGGCATGGCAAATCATTATTGGGTACACTAATCGAAATCCCCTTGCACTGCCAACACATAGTGTAGGTAAAGATGTGGAAGAAACTTGAGGCTAGCATGCAAGCTCCACACAGAAAGTGGTGGGGCTATCTTTTTTTATTATTATTTTTGTTGTTTTATTATTGTTCACCGTGTTATAATATATTACATTACACTGTCCTATTAAGCATTAATTAAGTATGCAGAATTGTCTATCAATTTGAAATAATTTTGTGTACACATGTAGGCTTGTGTATCTATTACCCTGTTATGCAAATAAAAATGTTAAAATGAAAGGAACAGTCCTACTTTGAAAACTAAAAGTTTTCTAAGTATTTCCTATTTTGTAATGTTCATCTTTTATGGAAATTTTTAGTTTAATATGAGTCAATTACATAATCACCTAAATATACATTTTAGTACCAAGCATGCAAACACATGGTTAGTGGTGGATAAGGGAAGGTTGATATCTGAATGAGTTTTAATGTTCACTCAAGCACAACTAAAGAAGAGTGTTCTGTGACAAATTCAAAAGCAACACCCAATTTTATTTATTTAAATAATCAGATTTTGCTTGCCTAATTGGGTTTTCTGTATTTTACGTTAGTAATTTCCAGCACACTAGTCATCACATTTTGAAATATTAGGTCTCTGCTTCACTGTCTTAAAACTCAATGAAAGATTAGTACATTTTTAGACAGAAATTAAGTGCAGAGAAATGATGCTATTTTGTTTCTGAGTGATAAGGTTCAATTAGCATTAATCATTAGAAAAAGTGTTACATGGCAAAATTAACTATAGCAGATGTCACCAGTGGGAGGTAAATGATGCTTACAGCTGAGCACTTCTTGGCATCCAATCTGTATTGTGGCAGCAGGATAGCAGATGTTTCAAACTGTTGCATACACTGCTTTTATTTTATTTTTTTTCTCTCTCTTCGTTTTAGTAATAAAGGCTTGTTCATGATCAGAGTAACCTTTCCCGTGTGTACTGAGCAGTTGGCCTGGTGGGAATCAATGCCCAAGACATCTCTAAATCACATCTTTCATTGCTTTCTGAAAGGGGTAGGCAAAAGTGATTTGTATTCCTCCTCTTGTTTTCCATTATAGACTAGTTGTGAAATTCTACAACTAGTACATAAACAAGAAAGTGGTGAGAAATCTGCCTGAAGTCACGACCAGTCTGTTAGTTCAGCTACATAGTTCAAACTTTTCTTCAAGTAAATACACTGTGTGTCTGTTCTCTCAACTAACTTAAAATGCTGACTGGGCAGCCCTGACAGGAAATCTCCTAGCTGCTTCTTCAGCCTGCACCAGCAATTATGATATCTGCCAATCCTGTTCTCCTTATGTGAATTCTTAAGATTTTTTTTTAACAGGTTTCTGTATTTGTAAAAGGAGATTTACAATGTGCTGTTCATTTTACTTTTTGCCCTTATGGCCTTACCAAATTCTTATCATTGTAATACATTACTATTATTGTTATCATTGTTATTATTTGGAGGGTAATTTATGACATTTGGCAATTCAGCTTATATCTGAAGTAGCCCAAGGTAGTTCTCTCCTTAAATAAACTTCTACCATTACACATTTGCTATCCAATCTACTAATTATACATTTTAAACATTGTGGAATACCATAACATAAAGTGCTCAGACCCACTTAATTCAATTAAGTTGCAGTGGCCCGGAGACTATTCCGACAACAGTGGATGTGAGGCAGAAACTGCCTATAGACAGGGCACCAGTCCATCACAGGGCCCACTGACACACACAATAACACTCACACTGGGCCAGTTTAGATTTGGAAATGAACTTGGCAAAGGTGGAATACAGAAAGAAAATGTAGGCATTACCGACGTAACCAAACATCCCAATAGCTTTTTTATCACTTCTGTAGACTATTATGAAGCATATGCTTGGACTCCCATATTTCATAACTCGGCATACTCATCATGTAATTATATTTAGAATTTTTGCTGCCTATCTATAAAACTTTACATTTACATTAAACATTTACTTTTATTTAGTACACGTGCTAAAATCTGAATTATATAAAGCTGTAGGTATTTTATTGACTGTTTTATCATTCTTATCTACGTATTTTTGTATCACCTGAAAATGCTTCTAAGTTGTTAGTTCCTTATCTAAATAATTTATATTAATTTAAATGATCAAGTGACCTGCCACTGATCCCTTTGGAGCCCTATTTTTGACCATAAGTAACTCAGAAAAACATTTCTTCTGCTAGTAAAGGTATTATCTGTGCCTTAAGCCAATTTGATGCCCACATGAACCCTTGCTTTTTTTAGTTTTTAAATAAGGACCCCAAGGAATATGTTATGAAAAGCCTTCTAAAAGCTAAAGTAAATAATCCAGTATGCTATTAAATAATCAGATCATTTTGTTGTAAGTTCTGTTTACTGGTCTACGCACACCAGAGTCGTTTTGATCATATTTGACACTGCTGAGCTCTTACTGACAAAATACTAAAAAAATCTTTGGGTGCGTTTCTGGGAATTATTAGCAATGTTACTCTTTAACTGTATTTGCACATTTTTAATTTATTTACTGTTGATTTCAACTTATTTCACTTGTTGGTGTTTTAAATCTGCTTTTATTTCAAGTAATGTATTTCCTTTCTCCATATACATCCTCTTTGGTAGTCCTATTGCCTGTTTTGGAATGGTTTTGTTCAACATAATATGAGGTATACTTTTAATACTTTGCCATTGCGTCTCAAACTTCACAACATATATCATTTTATTTCTTTATGCCATTGCTGCAGCCTTTTGAAATTTATGTTTCTGAAATCAGATTTGCTTTTTTACCTTTGTAGATTTACTGTGACAAAATATAGTAGAACTTAACATTATATTATCCTAATATTTCTATGTATTTTGTGCTCTGAATATTGTCTTTAATTGTAGGTATACACATTTATAACACTTCCCTTAAGCACTTTGTGAGGATGAGATCTGGTGACTGGAGTAGCCCAATATATTGTTTATATAATCTTCTTGCTCTTCAAATCATCCTTTAGCCAGTCTTATCCTGTGTTGGAGGTATTCTTATCCTGAAAATTCCATCACCATTAGAATAGCAATGCTAGATGGATAGATAGATAGATAGATAGATAGATAGATAGATAGATAGATAGATAGATAGATAGATAGATAGATAGATAGATAGATAGATAGATAGATACTTTATTAATCCCAAGGGGAAATTCACACACAAATGCTTCCCCTCCAGATGAACATGATCACTCAGAATTATTTTGTATTTGGGGACACTTAGGTTAGGTATGCTGTTATCATTTTGATACAATTAGTATGCTTTTTGTAGTTACACTTATTCAACTATTGTTTTGTAAGATAATTATTTTAGATAAGGAAAGTACAAGTTTTGATGTAAGGCAGAAATGCTAACTAATCATAGTGCCAGAGAGTGCTGATGTGCTGTGTGTCGATTAGCATATGCAAGTAGAGTATTAGGTTTTGGGAGTCATTTAAACTAGTTGATATATTGACATAGTGAATTAATAGAATTATTTATTAAATGTTCAAATTCCTATTCATGTACTCCAACCATTGTTTTATTTTCACTCTGTGTGATTAAAGCATCCCATTATCAGAATACTCCTATAGTAACTTGCTTTTAAATTTTAAAATAGAGTTGATAGTATACATTGCTTTATGAATTTAATGCAGTCTATGACACACTCCCAATGTAACATATACTGTACAGATGAAAATGCTGCTTGTTTTCCATTTGAAACAGACTAAATATTTATATGTGGAATTATTGTTGTTGTTGTTGCAGAGATTTCTTCAGATATTTAAGGCTGATGGCTGCACTAATCGGGAGCCTGAAATTTCTAGGATTTAGTCAATGTTTTATATGTTATGTTCCTATTATTCATTTCAATTTTCTATACAAGTGACACATAGTACAAAGAGTAGACTAGTGGCTGAGTCTAAGATTTTTGGTTCAGTCACCAAAGCTCATTAAATGTGTTCCTTGAAAACTACCTGTAAGTGTTTAAATTGCAGAAATGCACACTTGTAATTTATCAGTCATTATTGCTAAAGGTGTGACCAAGGTAGAAAAATTAAAAATGCTAAAAGACCAGCTCTGTATGAGATGCTGGTTTATTTCAATAAACTCACACCACATCTCAACAATTGGTAACACTTACCCAATTCAGAGACCCCAGTCAACTATACAAAAAGTCTTTGTACCATGCCAGGGAATTAAAAACCCCAATGGAAGCTCACTAAAACATGCAGATTTGACAAAGTACAATCACTGCCTGGAGATCCAAAGAGGGTTTAGAAGATGTAAGAAGGACACAAGAGACACATACTTCATGCACTGTTTTGGACATGCAACAAATAAGGAAGACTTTTGATTATGCAAATGAAAATGTGAATGCATTAATAGAGAGTTTCATATAATAATAATAATAATAATAATAATAGTAACAATAAAAATAATAATAATGTAGTACCACAGTAGATCAATGACTATCACTGACACATTACAGGTTTTCGTCTCACACATCCAAAAAAAGTGCACGTTAAACTGATTTATAATAGTAAATTTGCCCAGCGTAATTGAATGTGGATATTTGTGTCAGTGTACCTTGCAATGGACAGGCATCCTGTCCACTGGGGCAACAAACTCTGGTTCTTTGCAATACTGAAATGAAACATGTAGACTGTGTGCCCCCCTAGATTGTACTTGAATTAGCTATGTTTGAAAATGTATAGATAATAATATTAATTATTAATATTAGTGTGGGATGTATAGAGACTGAGTGGTTAGTATTGATGTCTCCCAGTGTCAGAGATCTAGGTTGAATTTCTATATCAATACTCATCTTTGCAGAATTCAGACATTCTTCAGTATCTGTGAGCTTTCTTTAGGTACTTTGGCTTTCTTAAAGATTTAACACACAAATATATAAAAATGAGTTAAATTGGGCTATTCTACATAATTATGGATGCGCCCTTAATGAATTATCAGTCTATTCAAAGTTCATTTGGCCATAAACCCTTTGGCCACTATAATTCTAAAATGGAAAAGAATTAGGATTTGAAAATTGATGATGTTGATGATGATGATTTCTTTTATATTTATTTACTGATTAGTTAACATGGCAGTCTCATTTTCAAGGTCATGAAGGGCCAAAGCCTAACCTGGTAGCATCAGGCGTGGGGCAGGAAAGAATTCCAGGATAGGGTTCCATTCCATTGCAGAATGAATTCACATACACAATCACATTTACACTCATACAGGGCCAGTTTAGAGTTGCCAATTGAATTGAATACATCTTTGGGATGTAGGAGTGTCAACAGAGTGTTTGGCGAAAAACCCACACAGACACAGTGTGGAATCTATGAGGTAGCAGCGTTAACCACTGTGCCACTGTTATTGTTTTAAAACTATGTTGAAGTGGTTAAACATAATCAGTTGAGGAAATAATCCATCCATTTTCTAACCCGCTGAATCCGAATAGGGTCACGGGGGTCTGCTGGAGCCAAACCCAGCCAACACAGGGCACAAGGCAGGAACCAATCCTGGGCAGGGTGCCAACCCACCGCAGGACACACACAAACACACCCACACACCAAGCACACACTAGGGCCAATGTAGAATCGCCAATCCACCTAACCTGCATGTCTTTGGATTGTGGGAGGAAACCGAGCGCCTGGGAAACCCACGCAGACACGGGGAGAACATGCAAACTCCACGCAGGGAGGACCTGGGAAGTGAACCCGGGTCTCCTAACTGCGAGGCAGCAGCACTACCACTGCGCCACCGTGAGGAAATAATGATCTTTTTAAATGTACAATAATAATGCTGTATTGAATTATATGGAAATATTAAATATGTTAAAGATGATTTTCCCTGAAAAAATGTAGTTAAAGCTTTACTTTAAAATTAAAGTCAAAATTCTCCTAATGAACAAATTATCCTAAATCTATGATTATTGACACCTTATATACCTTTCTTGTCATCTTTTACATTGAATTAATTAGTGGTTTATTTTCCTTTCATATTATTTCTTTATTCTTTGATGTATAAGATAAATGGCCTTGAATGTCAGAATGCATAACTGTTTACTAAACGTTAGGTTGACTGACCAAACTGTGACCAAACAGAAAAAAAAAGCTGTGAAAGTCAAATATTATTGTCAGTCTTGTATCATTTGCTAACAAGGAAAACACCTGATAATGACATAGCCAACCTATAAAATGGCAGTTGTTATTGCAAACCATTGCTGTACTAATGAAACAAACAATGAAGATCTACATTCAAGTCTTTTGTAGTAGGCTGTGGTTATTGAATGATGTATGTAGTCTGCTACCATCTACAGTACTTGGGTATTTTCCAGTGTTGACCATTTCTGAACCAGAATGGGAGTTTCTTAGTAAACTCAGATTGTTTAAATAGACAATGTCTACCTGCTTGTGATTTGTGGAGTCATAGATTTCAAACTGTGCGTCCTGATTTTCTTATGAAGTATAGAAAAAGTTTGTTCAAAGTACTAGGTCTTAGTTTCCTTGAACATTCCCTTCAGATATTAATGTTTTTTTCTTTCTGAATATTTTAAAACATTCCTTGTGTCAGGTAAGCATTTTCTTTTTTGCCTCTTAGAATACATAAATGGAACAAACCTTATCAAAGAAGAACATTAGAATAAAAGTGAACCTTGCATTTATTCAAATAAATATAGCTTTGCATTAATAGTTATGATTAATATAAAGATTAAGCCGTTAAACCCAGTTTGTCCAGGTCAAAATGGAAAGAAGGATATACCTATGCCAAAGGCAATGGGCATAAAACAGAAACAAGTCCCATATAGTTCCCCAATGTATCAACAATACATTTCTGAAAAAATAACCATAAATATTATACCCAGGTTGTCTATAAAAACAAGAAATAGCCTCAGAAAATGTTAATATGAGCTCAACTGACATAGCATTCCTCAGGAGCAAAGTTTAAAAGTACTCATTTACAATGAAGTGTCCTAATACCATTGTGTGAAGCTGTACATCAAAAGATCAAAAATAATATTGTTACATTGTTACTAAATCCTCTCTCTCTCTCTGATAAGTCAAGCCAACTTTATTTCATGTAAAACTACTCGTGGTAAACACAAATCCCAAAGATCTTTAATACAATGCATAAGTCTTTGCAATTATTTTTTTGAAATAATAATTTTTGTGTACTTTGTTGTTTAAATGTCAGCCAGGAATGAGGTGTTTAAAAGGTTACCAGCCTAAAATGATATAATAGAGCATATTATTGACTTTTTTGAACAATCACTGACCCCCAAATCTGAATTTGAACTTCACTAAAACAAATCTCTTGCCATAGATATAAATGGCTCTTACAAGATTTTTAAATTTAAAGTCAGGAGATGAGCCCAGCAAGTGAGTGTGCTGAGGCTCTTATTGTTTTTATACACATTCATTTTTTAAAATTATAATAGGTTGGAGAGCATGCACTGATACAGCGTGTTGCTGCTCCCACTACACGATGAAACAGCTCAGGATCTCGGCTGGCAACCCCCCCAAGGATATGCCTACCTAGACCATCATAGGCCCACTGACAAAACATTCATACTGGATGATGTTGCAGGCTAGATAACGTTTACTACAGCATTTCCAGATTCTTTCACGTGTGCTACATCTGCTCAATGTGAACCTGCTCTCATTTGTGAAGAGGAGATTTCAATTGTCTGTACCTACCACCTACAAAACCATTCCATTTTTCAGGTTTGTCTTTCTGTTGCTACTCCAGTGCACCTGTTGTCACTGTCATTTGCATCAAAGCAGATTCAGCTGATTCATAATCATTTATACTTCCTAACTGGACAGATTGATATCCTTGAAGCTTAAGTGGCTTGATGTTACAATTGGGTGATTAAGTGTTCCCTTAATTTTTTGAGCAGTGTATCTATCTATAATATAATGGTTTTCTTTATCTATCTATCTATCTATCTATCTATCTATCTATCTATCTATCTATCTATCTATCTATCTATCTATCTATCTATCACTGCTCAAAAAAATGAAGGGACCACACATCTTGAACAACACAATATTCAAGTGGAAAATCTTTATTGAGTAATACTGTGTAATTTGTTGAGAAAAAAAATGATGATGATAATGGCCAGTGGAAACCAAAATCACCAACCCATTGACAGCTGGATTTAACATTACACCAAAAATTAAAGTTAAAAATTAAAATCACAGGCTGATCCAACATGTGTGAATTTATTCATGGCAACTCATAATGTGACTCAGAAGTGTGTATGGCCCGCATGTGCCTGTGTGCACTCCTTTTTCCATTTTATTGAATTTATTAAAAGCAAGTAACATTCCATACAAGCAAGTCAAACTTCACAAAACCAAATTCAATTCAACCCCCACCCATGAGAAACAGAGGAAGGCTAACAGCCAGTGTGCACTCTTGGCAACATCTGGGCATGCTCCTGATGAGACGGCAGATGGTGTCCTGGGGGATCCCCTCCCAGATCAGGATCAGGGCATCAGTGAGCTCCTGGATAGTCTGTGGTGCTACTTGGTGGCGTCAGATGCACCAATACATAACATCCCAGAGGTTCTCAATTGGATTCAAGTCAGGGGAATGTGCAGGCCATTCAATGGCATCAGTGCCTTTGTCATCCAGGAACTGACTATACACTCTGGCCACATGAGGACAGGCATTGTCTAGCACCAGGAGGAACCCAGGGTCCACTGCACCAGTGTAGGGTGTGACAATGGCTCTGAGGATTTCATACCAGTACCATAATTTTGTCCTTAACTCTGTATGTACACACACAGTTTTTCTCCAGTCTGTGCTCAGGTGCCACTTTGCTACATTGCCTTGTATTCGAAACACAGGTCAAGTTCAGGTTGGAGAGCATGCACTGGTACAGCATGTTGCTGCAGCCACCACACGATGACACAGCTCAGGATCCCGGCTAGCAACCCCCCAAGGATATGCCTACCTAGACCATCATAGGCCCACTGACAAAACAGTCATACTGGATGATGTTGCAGGCTACATAACGTTCACTACAGCGTTTCAGATTCTTTCACGTCTGTTACTTGTGCTCAATGTGAACCTGCTGTCATTTGTGAAGAGGAGATTTCAATTGTCTGTACCTACCTATCCTGAAATGGAAAAGCAAGGCAATGATACGTGATCTTCTTGGAAGTTCTCGAAAGACATTTTAATGACCCGCGAGACAAAATGACTGGCCACGGAGCATCTCGCGGGGACCGTAAACATGAGACTTGGTGCCATGAGATTGTTCCAGGGCAGTCTTGCGGGGATGTGGAACATAATGTTCTTGTAAGACACACCCTTCTTATCAATTAAGAGCACGGACAGCCAGAAAAACATTCAGTCATGTAATGTCACACACACACACATATATATATATATATATATATATATATATATATATATATATATATACACACATACACAAAATAATTAACTCTAAAATATCCTTGGTTATAAGAATCTGCCAAATGTAAAGCAATTATCTGTCTATTATCTTAAGCAACTTGCTCTTCAGCACAATGAAAAAGCTGTGGGATATAAAAATGCAAACTTGTGGTTTTAAAATTCATTTTTTCTCAGCTAAAGAAAAGTATGACAAAAATTTAAAGAGCAATATTCTCAAGCACATTATCCTGTCTGTCTGTTGCTTTAGGTCTTTTAGTCTCAATGTTTCCCCACTGTATAATTTATAATGTGTGTTGTGCTTTGATTTTTGTTTCAATTATGTAAGAAGAATGATTGATTGATAGGCAGCATGGTTACAGCTACAATTACAGGTTGTGAGAAGTGTGCATATTCTCACAGTGCTCTTGTGTGTTTCCTTCCAGAGCTTTTTTATTTTCCAACACAGCCAAAACACATGATGCAGTGTAGTTGATGGGTAACACTACATTTCTCCAGTTTGACCAGCTGTGTTTGAATGCATTTTAATTTGAAGGAGCATCCCATAATAGCTTAGTATGATGCTACTAATATAGAGCCTGGCTGACCACAACTTCAACTCCCTGGTTAGAATAAAGTTCATGGATGGTTGAAATACTGCTTGATTGATAAAAAATCTGTAGTTGTACAAAATTTTGTATGTTTGCAGCTAAATCAGCTTGGTGTTTGGAAGTTTTTGTGCTAAACCGGTAGCACATACTGGCTTCCATGATAACCTATAGTTAAAAATGCTTTGAAATCTTGACAATATTGAAATAGCAAAAATATTAAAGTTACGTATGTAACGTCATCAGGAATCTATTTCTTACTACCATTAAATTTTAGGAGTCACAGAAGATATTTACAGGAAAACACACTGTATTTCTTCCTCAAACATTTTATTTTCATGGTATAAGCAGAAATCATGTTATCTTTTGCTGGAGGCTTTCATAATTTATATCAGTTCAAAGATTTTAAAAATAAACACTGAAAAGGCCCATACCTGTAGTAACAGCATTTCATCTTGCAGATATTCACAACAATAAAGCAGCATGAAATGAAATAAAGAAGCCATTCTGAAGAAGTGGTTTGCACCAAGTAACAAGTTGTTTTTCGCTTTTCTAAAAGACACTCACATTTATTGGACTCTTTAATATAAATGGTGGGCTGTCACATGATCAGAGTTAAAGGCTTTCTGAAAGCAATGGAATCACCATTATCTTGAAGGCCCTATCATAGCTAGCACAAACAATCCAGCCCCACACTGGTGTTGCATGCGATAGTGTTATTTCAAATACAGACTGAACAATTGTCAGCACTCTTCAGAACACTACAAAACATTTGTAAAAGTTCCTTAAAAAAAGAAGTATACTGTGGTGTACATTTTTTAAAAAGCAGAATGATAACCAGGAAACAAGAAGAAGAAGAAGAACTAATTTAGTGGAGTATTCCATCCATCCATTTTCCTAAACAGCCTATCCAGGGCCGAGATGCATGGAAGCTAAGGTTTATCCCAGCAATCAATGAGTGCAAGGCAGGAACATGTGGATAGGGCACTAGTCCATGGCAGAGCAAACATACACACATTGGTCAGTTTAGCAAAACCAGCTCACCTAACCTTCATGTGTTTGTACTGTGGGAGTATGTCAGAGCAGCTCCAACATACTCTTTACTGCAAAGCAGAAGCTCCATCAAGCAGCTGAAGGAATATTCCATCATCAATAATTACTAATATCTAATTAAGCAACTGACTATAGTAAATGGTTGTAGGCACTGCTGCCCTCCTGGACCAGAGATGGCTTTGTATCTACTGACCCAAGGCATGCTACTAACTGGCATTTTTCTTCAATTGTACACCACATTATGTATATGTGGACCTGTGCAATAGCCTGATGCCCAATTCTGACAAATTCTTTCATTGCATCCCACAGTGTAACTTGCTGTAAGACCCTTGTTGAAAATAAATAGATATCGAGTACTTTCACATTTATTATGTCTGTTTATGATATGCAATATCTATAATTTGAGAACTTTACCCAGAATAACATCATTCAGTAATTACACAATAGAATTAGAAACACTGGATTAACCAGGACTTAAAAAGGAAGGGAACTTGACATGCACTTCAGAGATATTGATGAAGCCTGATTTTGACATTTTCAACGTGCACCACTACTTACACAAAACTATTTTTGGAACTTGCTGAATTGTTTCGCTGTTTTGTAACAATGTTTTTAAAAAGTGTGAATTTCTTTTCATCCGTCTTTTTTCTGAACCTGCTTTTTCTAATTGTTTCTGCCAAAATTTCCGCTTCAGACTTCAATAGTGCAGCACCTTTGAATACCTTGCTAGTGTCACTTTTGGCCACATCCTGGAATCACCTCCATAGTTAGCAGTGGCTCTTTGTCTGCTATGGAGAAACCAGGATTGAATAACTTTTATGAACTCTTGCTGTCCCCATTTGTCTGGGACTTCAGCTTCACTTTCAGGACTAGGTCTCTGCTCTTTCTGCTAATCCTGTCTATGCTCAGACTAAAGTGGGCATCCTGGCCCCAACTAATAGTAAAGAGCTGACATTTGTCACTTAGGAGGTTTTGCAATTGCAACCTCTTACTTGACCTCATTAAAACCATGCTATCTTTAGATCAACATTCAGGTATCTCTGCCAACTACTGAATTTCCTGACCTCCAGCAGCCTGGGGAAATACTGTATAATTCTGCAGTCCCCATTTCTCTCTCACCTGTCCCACACAACTATCTTTTGCATTTATGGAACATAAAGGGCAGTAATTTTTCAGGACTTAGTATCCAAAAGTGGCTCTTATATTCTAATACTGGCATTTACAACACTTCTCCTGCTTCCAACATGGCTTTCTCCCATCCTGAAAGTAACCCCCTCACCCCCAATTAAGCTGCCCTGTGCCAACCTGGTGATGTCCTAACCCCTGAAAACCTCTTTAAAAAGCATGCTGTATTGCTGATTTCCATTCTTATCCAATAATATATGTTGTGAGAAGAGTATTTGTTCACACATTTTGCACATTCATTTATGAGTGTATGTTGGAAGAAAGTCCCATTCTATTTCTTTGGTTGAATGCATTATTGCTTAATGTATCTGTACTGCAGTAGTGCAGATCACAGAGGCCTTAAGAGTCTGCAAAAACTCTCCAGTCCGCTCAACATGAAAAGAATACTGGTTAAACAGCACATCAGTCTCGCTGAGCTGGCTCTGCTTCCTGTACAAGAATTCCGCTTGTGGATTGTGCACAGTTTTACTTATTTATTTATTTATTTTTCAATCTCTGAAAACCCTTATGTCAACAAGATATGAAACATCTAAGGAGATATGCCCTGGAGATTGGATACAGAAATATAATGTGGTTAGCAGTACTTTAAAAGGCATCCAATTTCTGATCTTTTGCTGATGTACACTAATAAGGACAACATTACAAGAGGTACTGCTGCCTGTCTTGTCAGAAATGTACCTCTTTATGATATATTTCTTTCCTGGTTAGTTTCTAAATTACTCTCCACACTTAATTACAGAGGATGAGAGGAATGCCTCATTTCTTTTTGTTATGGGCTAAGCCTTCAGTAATCCCAAACAAAAGGCCTGGCTCTGGAAGCTATAGGATTTGCTAGTGGGATTATAGTCTCATGGATAATGATGTGCAGTCAGCAGAAGCAAAGCTTTATTTTAATTCAAATTGGCTGGTAAACAAAACCATTGGTATGTCTGATGGCGGAAAAAAGGTCTAGTTAGCAGGTTGGCAGCAAGTCACAAATGCTATATGTTGTGCTGTATTTCTAAATAATAAATAACTTGAAATTGATTTGTAAGGTAAACAAAAGATGAATTACAATGTAAGTGGGTATAATAAAGATGATACTATATATATATATAATATACTATATAATACAGAAATGAAGTGATATCTATCTATATATCTATCTATCTACATTTATATTTTACTGTCACTAAAACTGTAAATTAGAATCATAATCTTAATCACAATAAAACATTAAATGAATAACAACATACAATACATATAATAAGTGATTGCTAGATTAATGTAATAAACTGAATATTATTTATACTGTATAAAAGTTTATTTATTGATATTCAGATATGTAGTAAAGATTGTTTAGTTATTCTAACAGTTGTATTTGCTTCAGATATGGTGTTTTATACCATTACATTCTCTAACCTGGCTTTCAGGGATGGTGGTTTCATATACTTTACAAGTGACATAAGTGTGTATAAAACTTTCCTATCATAAATCAATAAAAGAAAGTCCTCTTTTACTTTAGAAAGTATAGAACATTACAAAGCTGGTTAGTGCTACTGTCTCCCTCGTCTAAACTACTCGGTTTAAATGCTATCAGAGACACAGTTTGTGTGGAGTTTGTGTCTGTGGGGGTTTCCCCTCATATGCCAAAAATGTGTATGGTAGATTATTTGGCCACTCTAAATTGGCCAAGGTGAATTTGGCCTTCAATGGACCAGCACCCCTTCCAGTGTTGGTTTCACACCTTGTACTCAGTGCTAATAAATTAAGTTTTAGAAAACCTTAAATTAGACTAAGTAAGTCATAAAATCTTTATTTGTGAATTCTGAGCACATCAAAGAAGCAAGTTTTAACTTATACATTACATGAATGGAAACAAAGAAAACTTAATTCATACTGAAAATTAAACAGAATTTTAATCTCAGATATGAAATATCCCTTTTTGATTTGTAATATTTATAGCTTTTTTTGATGCATAAGTTATCCCGTATTTTTTTGGTTTCTTTGGTGGACTCGAACTTTAGTTGACAATGGACATTATTTAACCTGCATAAGACAATGTTTTATCACTCAATTTTTCAGTGAAAAACAGTAATTGACTCTTCATATAACATTTACTGTATGTAGAATTTTATTTTAGACAACTTCAATAAAAATTACTAACAATAATAGCACCAACCAATTTGAAAACATTTTATAAATTTCCACATGATAGTGTACTGGGTGAGCAGCCTTCTTGCTTTACAGTGGGTTTATGGCATCTTGAATTTCAGAGAGCCTCAAAGGTTTATCAGACATTTCTATATAGAAAGTATTTAGCTGTCACATTTGTCTTTTATTAAAGTCATTGCCTTGAATCTCACCTTCTTTGCACTTGGAGGAATATGAGGACTTACAGTATTCCTTAAATGTGTTTATTTCCCTTTCCATTGTTGATCTCTATTATTGCATTCCAAACCTCTTGTTTACAGTATATATTTGTTGTGCCAAAATCTTACTGGCCTTTGCCTCTTAATTATTCATTTTAAATGCTTTTTTTCACTCTTCAAATCATATAGTTAAAAGAAGCATGCCAAGTTATGTATGAAAATCAAAGCCACTGTGCAAAATTTGAGAATTTTTAAAAATTTCTCTTGGGTAGTAATTTTACTATAGCTATATATTTCCAAGAATCTACATTCACTGATACTGTATGAAGTCTGCACAATTTCATAGTTTCTATGTGAGTTTTCTCCATTTTTGCACTGGTTTTCCTCTGGATACTCTGGGTTTCCCTTCCAAATCACCCAAAATATATGTTAACTTATGACTCTAAATTGTGCAGATGTGGGTATGTGAATGACTAGGACCTGCTGCCCTGTCTTGGACCTTCTCTTGCTTTGTTCTCAGAGTTAGGATGGAGTGTGACCACCACAACCTATCATATATAGTAATATATCAGGCCAAAGAAGACAACGAATTGGGGTGCCAGCTTGAATTCCTATTAAAGAATATGAAATAAAACAAGCTGTTAGACCATCATCCTCTATACTAAAAAAAAAACAGAGAGATCTGTCAGTTGTTCTGAGTGTCGCTGCTTTTATATGGAAACCAAGGCAGAGATGTTAGGATCTTCCCGCTATAGTTCTCCATCCATCCGCTCTCAAGGCAAAAAGAAAAAAGGTGTTAGTGACCCCTGGTCTGGAGACATATTTCACAGCCTTGAAGAAGCTCCCTACACACAGTCCAACAGTCCAACAGTACAAGAACAGGAAGTACTTAACATTTTCTTACAGTTACTGTATTAATGATTACCTGATTTCCTAAAATTTTACCATGGTCCCCATCCTTCTGCTTTTGTTTTTCTGAAAACAAAATACTGAAAGGCATT
Organism: Polypterus senegalus; assembly: GCF_016835505.1. NCBI lineage: Eukaryota > Metazoa > Chordata > Cladistia > Polypteriformes > Polypteridae > Polypterus > Polypterus senegalus. The sequence continues at coordinate 141,843,691 of NC_053154.1, read as the reverse complement.
TTGATTTATAAAGAACCTTTTTTTACATTCATATTTCAATATTCTAACCCCTTTGTGAGGAGATGGTTGTCAGGCAAACCTCACCAAAACAGATAGTTATACAACTTAGGTCATGAATGATAATCAATAAGCAAAGATATCTAATATCAGATAAATATATCAAGGTTTAGATTTGATTTTTCTGCAGATAAACATAAAAACATGCATTTATCTTTTTCTCCCAAAACAAGTGCCTTCTGACATTATCATTTCTTTTGAAATCTAGCATATAGAGAAAAGCTAAGCAAAATGACACCTTCTATTGACTAACTAAAAAGATTACAATATGCAAGCTTTTGAGGCAACTTGGGTTACATCTTGCTTGAAGAAGGGGCCTGAGTTGCCTCGGAAGCTTGTATATTGTAATCCTTTTAGTTAGCTAATAAAAGGTGTCATTTTGCTTGACTTTTCTCGACATTCATAATGGCTAACACGGTACAACACCCTAGTACTACAGAAATCTAGCATATAATTTTTAAACTATATTTTGAGGAGCTTAATAGCCAAGACCAAGGTTCAATTCTTGATCAGTCACTGTCTATTTTTTTATTTTTATATTCTCCATGAAGTATCAGACATTTTCCAAACAAGTGGTTGCACAGTATTAGGTGACACCAAATATACCCTAGACAAATGGTGCTTGTACCAGTGTCATCAATGACAAATTGAACTTCTGAAAAAAGGCAGTTGGATGGAAAAAACTGTGACTCAGTGCGGCAATGCAATGAAAAAAGTGGTTTTAAGAAAGTAACGAATGAAAAGAAAAGAAAGCTTTATGAATTCATTTATTTTATTCTTTTTGCATACACACTTATTTGTAGTTGAGTGGATTAACTGATGCCTGTCAAGAACTTTCAGGTAGCAATGTTATGCAGACATAATAATTTCACCCTCACTGGAAAGCTTCTTTCAGTGGGTGTATATTAGCACATCTATACTCATCCACAACCCCATGAAGTCAATTACTTGACAGCAAGGTACATGAATAATAGTATGACATAATTTATTCATAGGTTCTAGCTTGTAATTCGGTACATGGAATACTGTACATGTATATTAGCCCCATACAGTGTGTTGCCAGAAGACAGTAAGCACATGTTTCTCCATTTTAATAGTTTACGAATGGATGACATGTTGTTGTTGTGGGTACTGTAAGACCCCTAGTTTGTGCCAGATGATCTTCTGTGTTTTTACAAGATATTCTCTCCATGGTCATTTGAGTTTCATAGCCCATTCAACCACATTCCACCTCACAGATAGCTAGATGCATAAAGACTATCTATCTATCTATCTATCTATCTATCTATCTATCTATCTATCTATCTGTCTGTCTGTCTGTCTGTCTGTCTATAGATTTTTTCCAAATCTAATGGCCATTTTGAGATCATTCAATGAAAGGAAATGTTTTTAGTATTCTAATATGTATTTCACTGAATATGTCTGCAATTCTATAACACTATGTATTCCTATAATAATAATTGGTGGCATGGTGGTGCAGTGAGTAGACTTGCCACCTCACAAATCTAGTGTCCTAGGTTTGAATCTGGTCCCTGGTTGTTGTTAGTGTAGACATTTACATCTTCTCCCCATGTCTCCATGGTTTTTCCTCTGATCTTCTTCCCATATTCCTGGCGATCTATGTGTCTGATTAATTGGAGATTGCCTTCTGGTCATGTGCAAATTTAAGTGTGGTTGTTACCTTGTGATGGAGTACCATTCTGCTCAGGGTTAGTTCTTGCCTTGCTCCCTTTGCAATAGACTCTGGGCTGTTTTGACCTTGAATTGGATTACGATAGCATGAAAATGTTATTTTATAATTTTCAGCAGTAATTTATATTTCTATAATAATGTTTTTGAAAAAACATTGCTTGTTTAAAATGTATTAGTCAAATTTGCTTCTGTAGTAGAGTTGCTCCATAAATGACTAACTTTGGTTTTATGTAGTACTTCTTACAGTGAGCATTCTACAAAAACATTTTTCATAAAGAGCACAATGCAACTCAACTTTTTTTTCCTATAGTAGTTGAACTCAAGCGAATGGGCGAGAGTCATACAAGGAGCCAGCACTAATGTTTGCAGCTGTGATTTTTGTGACTTACCCTCCAGTTTTTTAGTTAGCAAGTCAGTCAGTGTGCATCTGTTCACTCTGAATATCTGATGTGCGCAATAGTAGTCTATCAATTTTGCTTTGTAAAAATAAACTTTATTAGCAAAACTGGAGTGTTTAATATTTTTTTTTTCTGTGGATAAACTTACAGTTTAAATATTTCCTTTTAATTCCATGGACTGAATGATTGTTATTAAGCATAGCGTTCTAATTAATTTTTCTTTAGCTGCGTGCCCAATGTTGTTACTTTAATTTTCCATGTTGATGGAGTTCAGAACATTTTTATTTAGTGTTGCTGAAGCATGTAATGTTACATAAATAAAGAACACATGTCCATTCTTCATCATTGATATGGAAATCACTGCTTCAAAGCTAAAGCACAATATTGATTTACTTTGCTTTGCAATATGTTGGTTGTGTGGTCAAACTGCTAAAAAAGAAGAGGATGTAATACTAAGAGCAGATGGTCTCTTGTTCAAGTCACATCTTAAACTCTGGCATACCTGACACACTGGCAAAAGTTCAGAAGTCACATTACTACTTTGTTTCTTTTCCCTCAACAGAAAATATGTAAGATGCAGACTTACATGTATGCTAATTTATTTACACTTTTATTAGTACTTTCTTTTTGACACCCTTCTCTGTACAGGACCTTCAGTTCACAAATGACTTAATAAGTTGTGATTCTTCATTTGAAAATGTGTGTGTCTTAAAGAATGGCCAAAGTCTGCAAAAATTCAGAATTACATGTTTTTCATTGTGCAGTGATTTCTGCTGCCAGTTTGTTTTTAAAGTGTATAATACCTAAAACAGTACAACTTTCCTATAGATTAATGGCTACTAAGTAAAATCAAAAAGCTTAACTTTTATTTAATGAATGTTTATTTTATGTACAAAAGCTGTCTTCTCTGAAAAACTCAATTTGTTTCCATAATACAGCTGCAAAAACACAAGATACAAGTATTATATCGAAACACAAGCTCTTTTAATTATAAATGTGTTATCCTTCCAGACAAATACTATACTAGAAATCAACCACTTTTAATAATAAATGTGCTACAGTATATCTTGAAGTATTAAGCTCCAATTTTTTAACTGTAAATATGTAACTGATGCTGTCATTCTAGATTCTTCTGGTCTTCATCATATCCCAACAGTCCAAGTACAAATTTGTACTTACAGTCTTTGTAAGAAGTGTCGACAACTGTATGCAGTCCTGGATTAAGGAGGGTGCTATTGATGCTGCAGCATTAGCCCCATTCCTGAAAGAGGCCCAGATGAAAACAGACGAGAATTTTTCGGAACAGTTTTCCTTTGCTATATTAACCTCAAAATAATTCTTAGAATGAAATTTGGAGTCCGACTTTCGGACGCCTAGACACAGCGTTACTTATTATACAGTTACTATTGTTCTTAGCGCTGTGATGTAACTATAACGTTGTTGTGTTTATTGTTAACCAAAGATTTCAAGTTAATGCTATCAATTTTATGTTAAACAGTTTACTTAGTAATTTAGCTGCGTTTTTTGCAATATCTTGGGGATTCTTGCCACTTTATCATTGTTCGGTAAGTGCCACGTAGTAAATTTTTCACCTTGAAAGTTAGTTGTACAGTAAAAGTCGATGGCTATTTAAATGGTAATCTGTAAAGGTAAAACTAAAAGCCGGCCCACGGGCCCGGCATAGATGTTTAGAATTTTTTAAATCCTTGACAGGATTCTGCTCTATTATGAAATTTAAATCGTGGACAAATTTTTACCCTCAAGAGTCTGAACTGAGTCACTTTAACCCAATGTCTCTGCAAATTCATTTTTTCTCACTCTGTTTCGTAAGAGAATTGTGAAATTTTGTGTATTTCATTGTTAGGTTTTCTGCATTAAGTGGACTTTTCAGACAATTACTATTGAATGTTGATGTTACATAGTTTGATGTTAATCTCGAGTTATTACGATACGGCGTCGTTATTATTATTCATGTTCAATAAAGGCTGGCTGGTTGCGTCGCAAGCAATTAAGGCTCCTTAGTCGGTCTGAGTGCGCATGTATGGTGAGTGTCGAATGCACATGCGCCATTGGCGAGAAAAAATAGGCCTTTTTTGCACTGCAGCATCAGGCCCAATTTCATCTTAATCCGGCCCTGATTGTATGGTCTAGGAATTACTATACTTTCACTGTCATAACTATCAATTTGTGCTCCATTTTAAAGATGTTTGCTAATACATCTCTTTCTTCCCACTAATAATTCTTATTTAGACTATTATCTTTAGACAGGTCAGGGCTTCTCATGAAAAGTGGCTTTAATATGCTTTTGCATGTGAACCTGTTTGAGTGTTTACTTTCTGTACTAGAATGCAGCAATTATCCTAGTACTATACATTTTTATTTTTTATCTATTTTGTTTGCCATTATTAATATACAGTAGCTCTCATACTGTACAAACCAAATGAAAATGCATTAGAAAGGAATTGGCTACTTTATCTGTCAGCCTTTGAGATATAGTATCTACCCTCTGGGTCATATGGTGTTAGTATTATTGCCTTATGGATATAGTGCCCTTTGTTCAAATCCTGCACAACTATAGGTTCTCTCTGTGTCTATGTATTTTTCTTATGGTACTCTGGCATTCTCTCTACTTTGTAATAACATGTGTGCTAGGCTAGTCAGCAACTCTAAACTGGCTCCAAGTTGCTATATTTATAAGTGGCTGCTCTTATCCTGTATCCAATGCTGCCTAACACGCTTGATCTCTCTTTGCAACCCCGAATTGGATGAAGGAAGTTTAATAACATTCTTTTATGTTGTCTAGACTCTTTCTACGTAAGAAGTTTATAATTCATAGCATGATCAGTCAATCAGCATGCTTCAATACATAAGCACCTAAAATAAAAAACACTCCACAAACAATAGGAACCAATTAGCAGAATTATTAATCAGTGAATATTTGTTTATTATAACACCTAATATAAACCAGCCATGAATCAATTCAAACTCTTATTATTTAATCATTGTTTATGTTTTATGAATTTGTAATGACAAGCAGCATCAATATACACTTTTAAAGGTATTGGACACTTTTATTCAATTAGTGTTTATTTTCTATAGTGCTTTTCAAACCAGTAAAGTTTTTTTTTTATTTTACAAAATACTCAATTCATATGTATTTTTTATTTGTAAAAAAGCTGACAGAACAAAACCTGTTTAATAAATTAATAATAAAAGTTACATTTGGACACATATGTTGCTTCCAGCAACCTGTTTGCTGAACCCACTTAATCCAATTGCATGGGTTATGGGCAGCCAGAGCCTACCTTGGCATAACTGATAAGTGGCAGCAACCAAATGAGATGCCAGTACTGCTATTTAATGAGCATTAAATAAATCAGTCTTTTGATCATAGCCTTTTTCTAAAAAGCACCATCATAAGGCCCAGTACAAGACTAACAAAACTTCAATACAAAGTGACAAAATTTAACAAACTACATTGAGCTAGTAAATACATTAATTTAGTTTTTTTCAGAATTTTCTAGAATGTAGTGTTTTAAATTATAGTTCTTGGCAATAAATTGAATAATGCTGATATAATCTCACTATGATTAGTTCTGCCATCTCACAGATTCACTAACCTTGGTATGTGTGGAGTCTTCATGCATGCCTATGTGTGGTTTTATTTTTACTCTTTCCTCCCAAATGATACAATCCTACTTATAAGGTTAATTAATGAATTAATGGTGGCTTTGTATTTGTTTACTTATGTGTGTGTGACCGAAGGTCTGGGTCCTGCTTTTTGCTAGATGCTGCTGGAAAAGGATAAAGCTTTCCTTCATTCTGCAAAGAAAAAGGCAAGGGTAGAAAATGAAAATCAGTGGCAGAAAATAATAAATTATATAAAACAATTGAATCTACCAATATTTTACATGTATAATTTTCATATTGACCACTATTACATATTGCTTTGAAAAACTATTCATAAATTAGTTTTCAGTCGCTCTATTTTTATCCCTATGTATTGTCTGTCATATTGAGCACGGTCACAAATTACATATGCACAAACAGCTGCAAAACTATTCTGCAATCAAAACTGGACAGTATATTGATAGTAAATTATCAATGCAAAAGAAGTTCATTTGTAGAAACAATAGTGAAGAGGAGTTGGAATATATTTAGTCTTAATGCTATGTCTAAAAATATTAAATTATTTCACTGAGTAATGTTTTGGCTGGTGTGTATAAGTATATATATTTAAAATAAATCAAACAAACAGATACCGTCCTGTAGGAATCAATACACAGTTACAACTAAGTTACTTTTACATCACAACCCTGGTTAACTTCATAAACGTACATGCTGTGTTACACATTAGATATATACAGGTACATTTAGGCAGGCTCTGTTCATTATAAGTCTTTTGTTAACTCAAGGACTTAGGTCCAAAACTTAGTGCTCCAACTGATTATCACATAATTATCTTCTAATCAAAAATTGCTGAAACTGAATTGTGCAAATCTTTCATCTTTCTTTTACGGTAGTGAAAATTCACTACTACAACGTGCAAGATATATGCCAGTTCTCAGGAGGAGGGTGATACTTTTGTGTAGTAATTTTTGTATATGGAGTTATAGTTAGATTAGATCATCATATCTAGTTGAAACATATAATGAATTTTTACTATGACAGTCTCCAGGGTAAAAAACATTTGCTCACTACGGGCAATAAAGAACATTCATCAAATATGACACATTTACTGTGACTGATGACATCTTGGCCCATTGAGACAGTGCAAAGGATAACACTCTGTGGTCGTAAAATGAAACGTTTATCATCATTAAACTCTAGATCATGACATGAAATGTGAAGAATTCCTTTAGTGACTATCAATTTTTAGTGCATTTTTTCATGTAAGGATTTGCTGCAGCTCCACTCCGTGAACCATTAAATGTGAACAGTAATTTTGGATATTTTGGATTTTTAATATTTGGGATTTTTAGGATTAGAGCTTTCATACCTCTAAAAGGAACCTACATAAAATAGCTGGCACTAATGCAGGACTACCTAAAGTCATTTGCAAGCATAAGGAATACTGTATTTACCCTTTACATACAGCTTTTTAGTGGAATCAGGTTTTCTTGTCCCCATTCTCACATCTGTATCATAGCAGCTGCACCTTCTGCAGGCCCTTGTTACACATTTTCTGCACCTTAAAGACTCCTTGGCTACATCCCAATTCATTTCTGAAACCCTTTTTCTTTCCTTCTTTCCTTCATTCCTTCCTGCATAATAAAAGAGAAACACAAACAGGAAAAAAAAAAAAATGTATTGCAGCACTCCAGTATTATCTGTCACACTCAGGGTAATAGCATGGGATTGTCAGTACAGTACAGAGCCAAATTGGGAGGCATAATATGTAAATGTTTTTAAATATAATTTTAAAATAGCTGTTAACTTTAGTAATGATAAAGCTATAATTAGGGACACATACAGTACTTGTGAATATATTTGTTTATCTTTAGATTCATAATTTTCATATTCATAATTTTAATAATTTCACCAAAACCGATGTTGTGAGTATAGACCCACTTAGACACAGGGAGAACATGCAAACTCCTCATAGGGATAACCAGGGACATGAACCCTGGTCTCCTTACTGTAAGGCAGCAGCGGTACCATTGTGCTTGCTCCTTATGTTCTAATGTAACCTGCACTGGCAACTAAGATGTAAATCTCCATCTAAGTATGGGAAGATGCATGTCACTAAGAAACAGTAAGCCTTGCAATTTTAGTACGAGGGACATTTAAAAAGTTTCCGCATTTTTATATTTTCGTTGGTAACGGTGAAGGTGGGAGGAGTAGTAATTGGGCATTAAAAAGTTGGTATGACGATGGGGAAATTGCATCGCAGACGAAGGTGACTATGAAAAAAAAAAGTGCGGAAACCTTTTGAACGTTCATTGTATGTACTCAAGAAACATTTTGCCAAAGAACACCATCCTGAACTTTAAAGAGAGAAAGTTCTGGAAGGACTAGCAAGAGGCCACCTACTAACATTCAGTTTGTTAAATATCAGCACGTGGTGTTGCAGTAGTTTTACTTTTAAAGTAGCCTAGAGTCTACCTGAGAGACTTAGCTGTATGAAGATAACAAAGGAGCTGTTATGGTAAAATCTAGCTTGGTCTTCCTATAAATTCCAACAGGCTGCCCCTGACCCCAGAAATAAACTGAAGCCATGGCCAAGAGGTTGTGCAAAGTTACTCCAATCCAAATGATTACTTTAGTCTACAAAATCTGAGGAGAAGGCTCCTTGGAAGGAAGAAGTAGGTCAAGGGAGAAAATGAAAGATGGAATGGAAGAGCATGAATGTTTTTATGTGGCACATATAATGTTAGAATTTGGGTGGAAGATCCCATGATAGAGATTCAGGACTTCTAATGTATATTCTCAATGGGCAGCTGGGCTTTTGTATTATCTTATCTGTTCATTTTCATTTTAGGTTCTATTGTCCTACTATGACTGCTTTATCTAAAATACATCCATCCATCCATCCATCCATTATCCAACCCGCTATATCCTAGTCTGCTGGAGCCAATCCCAGCCAACACAGGGCGCAAAGCAGGAAACAAACCCCAGGCAGGGCACCAGCCCACCGCAGTATCTAAAATACATGGTTATTCAAATGGATTTTCCCTATGGCACTGTTTTTGTTCACTGTGCTGCCCGGCAGAAAAAAAGAGATACAATTTTCCACTTGCGTAACAGACAAAAAAAAGACACTAGTCCTATCACATGGTCTAAATCATACATTTGTAAGCTGCAAACTTAAACTAATTTAAAGATGTACATTATTTTTGATTCACAGTATCTTTGTATTATTCCATTTGTAGACAGGAACCACATCACCACTATTACGTTGCAACATATTTATATATACAGAGAGAAAAGAGCAGCACTCAGAGACCCTAAGCTTTTCCAAAATATATACATAATTATGTTTGTGTGTGTGTGTGTGTGTGTGTGTGTAAGGTAATAACAATAACAATCTCAAAATATAAGACCACATATACAAATGTGCTGTAAAATATTTGCTACATCTGCAGTATTGCAAGCAGTTTGGTATTTAAATTCAACATCTTCCTGCAAATCTTTTCTTAGTCTGCTGTCGTTGATATCCCATCCAACAATAGGAGTGATTCTGTAATTATTATTCCAACAAAATAGCACACTTTCTTGTATGTATATCAAATAATTTAAATACATATATGTCCTTGCTTTATTAAAGCCAACTGGTTAAATAGTTCCAGTGGCACTAGTCTGTAGAATACTTGTTACAGAAACAGAATCTGTATTAATGTCAATAAATCAGACCAAGTTTCATATTCTTTAATATATGATTATGATATGAGTGTTGTTTTATTTAACTCGAGATCGAGAGGGGACAGTTGAGTTTTTGCTCATTTGGGTATCTAATTTATGGGAGCCTCATCTCTCTCTCTCTCTCTTTTCTTAAATCTGAATTGCCAATGGAATTTTACTTTCTCTGATAAAATCTCTTTGGTGGCACAGGAGGGCTAATTATGAAAGAATGTCCCTTGGCCTTATCTTCAAGTATTATGCCCTACCCTGCAGGACACAAGAACTCTTACTGGGGATTACATGACAGTTTGGCAACCACAGAGACCACTGTGCCACAGTGGACAAAGGAAATCCCTGTTGGCATTTCCTTTTCTTTAAGGACAAACACTGTACTAGAACCTCAATCCACATTTAAACTGACATCTAAATCACTTATCTTCTGTTGAGAAACGTAAACTTATCTTTTGTTTTGGTTGCAAAAAGCATCCCAATATTTCTTCTTTAGACTTTTGAATTAGTTCTGAGTGTATGTCTTGAATTGCTTGTTACGGGTCAAAATCGTGACAATGGGGACTTTCTGAAGGATACACAAATCAGACTGATCTAGAGCTTAATCTTGCACCTTTTAATATTACTAATTATTAAGAAATAGCGTAAAAAATACAGCTATTTGGAAAGTTCCAGAGGAAGACCATGAAATTAACATCCTATATGCAAGTGTCTGTAATGTTTCAAAACAAACTGGATTGTAATTAATGAAATCAATCAAGGAAGTTTAGGCTGGCTTCAACCTCAGACATCATTACAACAAATAGAGCCTTTTTCATGTTCATAATTTATTACACTAATGATGAATTTTCTGTCTATTTGAAGGCAAGTTGACTTCCTTCAGAAAACTGTTTTGAATTTAAGGAGTAAATTTGAGATTGCATAATGATTCCCAACATGGAAAATACAGTTAAATATTATATTTATTTACCTTGTAAAATGCTGCATATGCATGAATGCAGTTATCAAAGATATTGGCCATAAATATAGTCAAAGATATTGGCCATAAATATAGTTGGAATATGTAATTCATCTGTGCAACACAAATCCATTCAGAACTGCCAGAATTTATCTTGGTAATACTGGGAAGAGGCCCGAACCTGCAAGGGACTCCAGTCCAGTGCAATGCATACCCTATACAAGGGGCCCAGTTTAGAAATAGCCAAACGTGCACATATCTGGACTGTGACCAGTGCAGTAGGGCAAAACCTAGATAGATAGTTAGATAGATAGATAGATACTTTATTCCTTTATGAATTCATAGTGAAAATGCAAATCCCATGTCCCTTAAGCTAATACAATACTAGATACAACAAAAGTCACCAACACCTTTAGCATGTTAGCCTGTTTTGGATTTTATACTAGAATTTAATTGAAACATAAAACTGAATTTTGACAAAAATGGAGAACATTATTTCACTTTGAGGGGAATAGTAAAAAAAAAAAACATGCTAATACAGAGTTATTATGAATGGAGTAAAATAATTACTTATATTGAGACTTGTTCTTTTTAAAATTAACATTTGTATTGTTTGCTGCATAAAAGTTTTACTGCTGATAAAGAAAGACCTGTATTTTTTAAAAGGCAAACCACCTTTTTCTGGATGCTGCTAAAATGGGCAAACTAACATTATATAAAAGATTATGTTAAACTACACAAGTGACTTTTTCATACAACAAAAATTCCTGAAAACATAAATCATTTTTCAGAAGTGACACGTGCTGTCCTGCTCAGCAGTTAAATGGGAGTACCAGGGATTCTTTTTTAATGTGACGTGTCTTAGCTTTTTAAAATCATATTGCAGGAGATGTAAACCTACTGAAATGATGCATTGCAGCTGATGCTTTAAGTGTTGGTTTTCTCTTTTAAAAATCACATTTAAGTCATATTCTGTACTCCAGTGCTCATGAGTAGTGAGGTGTGAATTTGTATTGTATCCTCTCTGATATAATGTAGCAGCCAGGCATGTGCCTTGTAAGACACTTTATTATCGTAATTTTTCTGCTCACTGTTTTGCCTCTAAAGAGCTAGAACATTAAATGCTTGTCAGCTCACTACAGGATAAATATTTCTTGTCAGATTAATTAACCATTAAACTGTGAATACCATATAGACTACTGAATCAAGGAAATGTTTAAAAAAGATTGTAAGTAGATGTATTAAAGCAGTATTAAACCAGTATCTAGATTAGATGCATTCCTAACTTTACATCACAAATAGTACTGAAATAAAATCAATATAAAAGATCTAAGAATCTTCTTCTAATTTTAAGAACCAACATGAAATTCATTACATGTGTAAAAATGAATGCAGATTGCTAGGAATGTAAGTAAAATATATCAGCACTCAGAAATGTTAATTTCTCTAATTTGGCCAATGTTACAAATGAAAAAGAGTTTGATGATGTTTCCAGACTAGTCCGGTTAATTAACTTAAAGAAGTAGTATTTGCATAAATCATTACAGCATCCTGAGAGTCCTGTTGTTCAAAAAGACAAAGATGAAAAGTCACTGGAGTGGATTACTGTCAGTGTGCAGCTATAGACAGGTAGAAGGAAGCAGTAATTCCAACAGAAAGGCACACAAACATGGAATCAGTGACTAACAACTGTCCCTACTGTGATGCTTTGTTTAAGATTCCCCTTTTATTTTCCAGTTCACTGTCAGAAGTGATAAAGACCTCAGTCGCAGTAGAATCCCAAATCTAGGTGTCAAAAAGTGTGAACTAATTCGTAATGGCGAGTGACATGTAATATACTTTGTTTGGGTAACCTAATGTAACTCCATTGTAACGCCACAAAGCCTTATCGATTACCAATTGCTTAATTAAAAAGTGTTCCAAAGAAAAATCGAGTACCGTACCAATGTGTCACAATTAAACGCAGACACAAAAGGCAGTGATGTTCACAAAGAAACAGAGACAAATAAATAAATAAGCAGAATAAAATAAAACGTGAATGTTTCTATAGAACTATTCTAACACTCCGCCTCCCCCACTTTTCACTTTGTCTGTACCATGTGGAACGCCGGAATATTTTGCAGCACCGTTTTGAACCAAGAACAGGATATCAACCAGGACGGGAAGCCAGTTCTCAAATCTAAGACGTGCAACTTGTTTTAGAATCGTCGGAGTAAAGCAGGTTAGATCACCTACATACTGCATGTAAAGCACTCTCCGGAACAAGGCAGTGACTTCCAATATATAGTAAGGTATTTCTGTCCAACGGATCATGTGATTGTTATATTTTTTTCAGCACCCCCTGAAGGATGCGAGCCAGTAAAGCCCCTCCATCGAACAACAGGTTACAACTGACACTGGTCAGGAGGTTCTTTCAACGAAGCGCTCATAAATACTTCATCTGTATGATGTCAGTCTATTTAGAAGGATTGTGTGTGTGTGTGTGTGTGTGTGTGTGTGTGCAACTATATAGATTAACGGTACAAGTATATATAAAGTAAAGGAACTGTCTGATTATTTATACGAATAGTTTGCAAATTGATAACACTTTGGATAACTCTAATATACAGGCAAATACACAGAAATTATAAGAATAATATGAATTTACAGTAAAATGAAGCGTTTTCTGCATATGTGCAATCCAACGTAAATTGAAGTGCAGCAGAACTTGTGTTTAATAAAAATTATTATGCAAGACATTCTACGCCAAACGACTTATAAGATGAATGTTGTTTGCTCTCTGTGTATTGATGGACTCGTTTTGTGAATATATCCACAATTTACTTTGTTCACTGCATTCGATTTTAGCACTCATATAAATGCATGATTTAATTGATGCAATATACGCCTGTGGAATATTTATTGAAATGTAAATATTATAAATAAGAAATGAAAAATACAATTTGACCTTGCAACGTCTTTTCCGAGAAAGGAAAAAAAATCTTTATCAAGCCCCTATTCTATGGCTTCAATAAACAGAACCCATTACCTCACGGCAGCTTTTGTTGGTCCCTATACAAGAGAGAACAAAATGGTTATTCAGGGGAACGCTTTAGATTTTTTATTGTGGGTAGTATTCACAAAGAGCAGTGTTATTGTATTAAAAAGAACCATCTGTAGCAGAAACAATGGCTTCAAATTATCTTTGAATACCCACTGAAAAAATATAAAGCTTTTTCTTCTTCGCCTGTTCGGTGGGGGTACAAAGCAGACTTGATATAACTGACTTTTTGTTGTTCTTCATGCATTCTTCGCCTTTTTAAAATCGGCTCTTTTTGGAAATTTTAGACATAAACGGCTTTTCTTCTTCCAGGGGTAGCACGCTAAGGAAAGCGCTTAGCATGCAATGTAGGTGTTTGGGAGGCTGGAGAGAGAGATAGCCGAATCTGGGAGATGCCAGCCTCGGACTGCAGCGCTGAGACTGGTGATATGGATGGAAGGACGAGACTCGCAGAGCCGCGATCAAAAGAGACAAGGAGCGGCTGAAGTGAGGCTCCTGACTCAAGGAATCGGAGACATCTTTCTGTCAATCAAACCAAGCCGAGGAAAACGCGCATCCTTCCAGGTAAGCGGCTGCAAATTAGTTGACAGTTGCGTTACAGCTATGCCTTTCGGTTATCAATGAGTTATGCGGTCTTGCGTGCAAATTTAGTGATACTTAGAAAGCGTACCTTCCAAAGGCAAGCTCTCGAATGCGTGTCAGTTGCTGCAAAGCAATAAGCCTCCGTGGTGTCTTTGCTAGACTTTTAATAAGACGGTATGAGTTCGTTAACACCGGGTCAATTTTGAATGTTTTGCGATTGTTCACCTTTTGAAATAGTTAATAAGATAGGCGATTGTCCGTCGGTTGTCTTTTATACCGTAAATTGTAAATGGCTTGCTAATACAGTATGTAATAAGTACTCTTTCGGTAGTCTTATTACAAATACAAATAGGCACAACGCGAACGGTAACTGCAAATAATAAAACAATTCTTTACGTTCAAGTGTTTAAACAACGCTCACAATCGTAAAGAAATGATAGATTCAGACATATACAGTTACTCTAATGCCGAATGGGGGGCGGAGGTGGGGGATGGGGGGCCTGGGGGTTCGGGGATAAGTGAGTTGACGCGTACCTTACTGTCCTCTTACGGTTAGGAAAGGGTATTGCATGTCCTATGATTCTTAACGCCATTAGGATTTTGGGGATGCATAATTTTACTTAAAAAATTGATCCTTCATAATTTAAAATAATGGGTGTTTTTTCCGTGTAGTACATAAACAGTAAATCTTTTTCAGTGCGAAATCGATTCATTTTAAAATATATATCGAAACGTTTTAAAATCCTATTAAATATTATTCATTGCTTTTATTGTTATTTTGTATTAAAGATAAAAGTTAATCCCTGCCAGAATGATAAAATTGTAATGAACAAGAGGGTAAGGTGTTGAAGAGAGGTCGAACGGTCTAATTTACTGCCCACCACTGGCTATACCGCCTTTGTTGAGAATGGAAAGCTAATTTACGGCTGATCAAAAGCACTACCGAGTTAAAGGACTAGTAATGACTACTAATTTCACTACACCCTTGTACGACTGCAGCTTCTGTAATTAGAGGAGTGCAATTTGAATTCAGGTGGAGAGCATTTTAGCAGATAGCCCTGCATTATTCAATTTTAGGTGGATGTATACCTGTACCTTAACTGCTAACAAATATGAAACATCTTGTAAGAAATACAGAGTTTTGACCTATGGGCCGACACATGTTTCCCAAAGGGATTGCTGTCAGAAAACAAGCATTATTTAACTGTTCATTCCAAACAAAAAGTAAATAAAGCGTAGTTTTAGAATGTTAACCTTACTGACAACTGGCTCTTTATATATATATATATATATATATATATATATATATATATATATATATATATATATATATATATATATATATATATATATATATATATATACTTCTAGTATATATTTAATTCTTGGCTAATGCAGCCTTACAAATTTGTCACTTATAAATTCGAAAATTTTTATATACATTATTGATTTGCACCCATAACAATATACAAAACGCGTTCAGGTACTCATTTATTAACGTACAAAGCAAATATTGTTCATATATTATTTAAACAGTATTTCACACATACGCACATATATTTGTCACATCGTGTCAGTCAATCCATTCTTATTTATTATTCTTGTATTAATGATTAACAGCTAAGTAACAGGTGTGCTTTACTTCTCAAATAAACACCAATTTTATGTTTTATAACGATAAAATCTCTTCGATGTATTATTGTTAATGTTGTTTCTATCAGTATTAGTACTCGTAGTATTAGAAAGTATTGCATTTTTTCAAGCAACTAATACTGAAAAGTACAGACGTCTGTTATAAAATGCTCTTTAAAACTAAATATTAGCGGGCTCAGCCTAGGTGGAATATTTTCCATTTTGGCTTAGTGTGAGTAATAAAATAAACCATTATCGGGGCAATACAATGCGAATTTTAAAAATACATTCTGTTTTATTAATTCTGTTCGTTTTATATAGTTGCAAATATGTTTTATGAGACCATGAATTTGGATTTTAAGAGTTCTTTAACGGTTTTCAACTGAATCTGAGTCGTATGTAATTCTTATCCATGTATTAGATAGATAGATAGATACTTTTGATTTATACATTTTAAATCTATTTTTAATGAAACGATCAGGGGCAAAAGAGCGCAGGTCTATGAATTCTTTTATCTCATTTTCAGTTTCCACAAAAAGACAAAATTATCAGTAAATTCTACCTCGCTGTGAAAACATTTCACAAAGTCATTTCAGCCTTGAAGTACAGGACAGGCAATGCGTTCACAAGTATTTTATTTTTAATTCATTTAAACGGTCATGATAAAAAATGTACATGCATTAACATTTTTATTCTTTTAGTATAAATGATATTATCCTTCAGATTAATCATTAGCGCAACACAGTAAATGTTTAAGTGCAATTTTTCTAGTGTTTTAGAAATAAAATGGTGAAAAAAAAAAACAAATGTATTTGGCCTGAAAAAATATATGTACAAAAAAAGCATTATTAAAACATTTTATATATCCAGTTAAATTATATGTTCCGGGACATCAAAAAAATGTTTAAAGATATGAAGAAAATTATATAAACAGAAATGTGAGCAATTTGTTAACAACGCGCCACCGCCAATATTTGACTAATATAGATATTGTAAAACAAAATTGTAATTCAAGTTTGTTTTACTAATAAGAGAAAATTGTTGGCTAGAATAAAATGACATATATTTGAGTATAAAATGTATAGTAACGTAAAGAGTAGATGTAATCAAACAGTAGAAATTAACCTTTGTGGCTGGCACAAGAGTATGAAGTTAGGCAGTTAGTACAGTAATATATACAATAATGTATATAGATACGTTTTTATTTGTATAAGGCACCTTTTAAGTTTGCTAGCAATAAAAAAGCACTATCACCTGGTTCCACAAGTACGTGAGCAAAAAGAGAGAGAGAGAGAGGAAGAAAGGGAGAGAAAGTGTGTATGTGTGCGTGTGTATGTGTGTGCGTGTTGGTGGTGGTGGTGGGGGGGGTGAAGTGAGAGAAAGAAGTAGGGAGAGAGAGAGATGTGGAATGTGTGCATGTGTGTTTGTGTATGTGTGTGAGAAAAACAGGAAAAGCACGATGGAGAAAGACAACTTTTTCTGAAAGTTGTACTGGCAAAAAACTGTATTCGCTATATAGCTCTCAGTTTTTTATGTTGCACGTTATTCTTTCTTCTGTTTATATGTGAGTATTCAAATTTGTATAAAAAAACATATTATATCACTACGCCCCTTTAGATTAAGCTGGTTGCAAAATGTTATTATATGAAGTTATGCAGTGATATATTAAATCAGTGCAGTTCATTCTCTCTTATGTCTTCGATGTTTCAAACAAAGGCGTAAACACTATAACATCCAAAAAAGAGGAAACATTCACCTATATTGAATAAAAAAAATGAGTGCAGTTTTTATGTTTGTGTGTTTTCTTCAAACCCATAACCATTCTCTCCCGCCGCTGTTTTCTCAACATGTTATTACCGTTGTTGTTGTTTGCACGAATTTCGCATATCAAATCGAAGAATAAATCCATTTCTTGCTCTGTAAGTTGTTGAGAGTGCTGTTCGAGCTCTCTGAGATTTTAATTACGAACTAAAATTAGTCAGGTCTCGCGTACGGGTCTGTGAGTGGTTAAACAGTGTTTCCTCCAATACTGGTGGTCGTCAAACTCTCTGCTAATTAGCAATGCTGAGAAATTCCAGTTAACAAGGACATTCTCCAAGTCTCTGCAGGATCCCTGCTGTTCTCCTTCATTTCCATAAGAAGATTAGGAGTGGAGGGGAACGCACTCAAATGCAGATGCAGAATAGACGCGTTTTTAACAAGCATCATAATAGTCAGATGCTTGGCTAGTTCTCACCCAATTACTCGCAAGTTAAACCTCCATTTGCATCTAAAGACAAAATTCTTCCTGAGTTTTCCATTTTCTTAATACTTCGCATTCAGTTCTACCCAGACCATAAGTAGCATGTGTATAATAATACAAATAATCCGCAGAGAAGTTCCAAGTTATCTCTTCATAATGTGATATTGATTAGGGCCTGTCTATGGCTGCTACTCAGAATACACAGAGCAGTCAGCAAAGAAGAACAAGAAGAACCTGAACACCAGCGTAACAATTTTGCAGAAATCTATGCAAGTGTATATCAAGATTTGTGAAAAAATAAACCGCTTTGGATAATTATGTATATTATATATATTCCCCCAAGCATTGTTCACTCACTTACTCGCACAAAGTACATATATACTGTACATTTTTACGTCCTTTTCACGATGTATCGACATTTAGTAATGCTTTGGTGTTATATGGATTTCATTTGTGGATTTTATTTTCATGACTGCAATTTTATGTTTAATTAGTTCTAATACATAGGTTTTTATGAATGACACTATAAAAAATCCGCATTGATTGAAAATAATAACAGCATAACATCTGCAGCTCCTTCGTTATCTCGAACAGTAAAATTAATATTTGATTGTACTGTAATTTTTAATGCAGTACTTGACTTGATAACTTGATGTCATTTGAAAGTGAAGCCTACCCCATGTAACGTAATGATTGTATGAGCACAATCATTCTGTTTTACTTTGTCAACATTTCTTGTACATTGAACTAAAATATGACTTACGTCCTATGTACGCGTATTTGTGCAAATTTCCATATATAATTAGAATATATATAATCAGACATGTAAATGCATATTTTTATTGCAATTTGATCTATCTATCTATCTATCTATCTATCTATCTATCTATCTATCTAGCTTAGTTATTTTAACAAATTGTGCATATGTGTTTATTTTTACTTGCCCATTCAAAATAAAATAATTAGTACATTGTGATTAAACTAGTGCTGGAATAATAAGAATTTGATGCGTTAAATTAGTTATTATTGTTACTAATAAAACAAGTTGTATTTGTTACTGTGAACATCCATTTTCTCCATTACACTTTGACGTATATACAGTAGACGGCGCTGTTGTCACGGTTATGTTTATTGGAGGCTTCACGAACAGGTACTTTTATAATAATGCCTCCCAACAGCTAATGTGTACGAAAACAATAAAATGCATTTAAAATGATATAAATTAAACAAAACTTTTCAACTTTAACGTTTAAGGGATAATTCAATAGGCTTTCAAAGATAAGCCTTCAAATGGCTCATCATGTGTGAATGACTTTGTGCGTTCTCATCCATCCACCCATCCATCCATCCATCTATCCAAATAGCTTAGACGATAGAAAGGAAACAAAAGAAGTGAATTCTGTTTTATTCAAGTCACATGTTACTCCTTAAGTGTGCCTTTTTGGGCGAACTGCTAAATTTTTAAGTTAGAGACCGATAGCAAAGGCACTTCATTGTGAAGAAATAGCATTAGTGTTTCCTTTTTATTTCTGTTCAAGTGCATTGCGACAACAAAAGTCTCAACAACGGGGTGGAAGTAAAGTTAAACGAGCCTTTGTTTGACCTTATGTAGTGACAACAACAGAAACAAAACTACCTATTTGTAACAGGCGTGCTCCCATTTATCTTTGCTTTTCAGATCACCCCTTTGGAAACTTTACCTTGTCACAATGGGGGTAATCCTACAGAGTTACCCCAATTTTTTTTTGTTATATTTCATGTACATTGTACACATTTGGTAGCAAGACCGACTAAGGTAACAGGAGAATGCGGGCAATGTTGCATATAAAAGAAAACTTCATAACGACTGAAAAAAAAGTAATTTTATTAAATGACATTAAGCAGGTGTCATTTATATTCTTCCTTACTGCTAAGTTAACACTCGGCTTCAACACCTCGGCGATAGATAGATAGATAGATAGATAGATAGATAGATAGATAGATAGATAGATAGATAGAAACGTAATAATACGCATGTAGGCTGTTATACACATAGTAAAATATAATTAGAACAGGAACACTACCATTCAACCTAGGAATTATATCATTTATTTATTTGGTTGTAAATAAGTGTAGCGCAATAGTTACCGTTATATAGATATGCACACACAGAACAAAGAATAAAAAACAGTGAAAACGTGAGTAACAAAACCTAAGGGGAAAGTACCGACTCAATAAACTTATGTAGGCCTATTTGTTTGTTAAAATTTTGAATTCGGGGTGAATGTATTGGCAGCCTAGCTTACCAATATTTGCCTACAGACGGGCAAAATAGTAACTGCGTTCCAATAAATAAAATAATACCTAATTTTCTGTCTAACACGTTGGTTAAAAATTTCTCTACTTCCTCCAAAGGGAGTAAGTGAACTCCAGCTGTAATAGTATGTGCGGCGCTTCTATTGGCTACCTCGGGGCTGTCCCTCCCTCCCGGTGCAACTGCTCTGACCGCTAGTAACCCCGCCCCTTTATGCTAATAAAAGACACAATCCTGGCCGAGAGAACAGTCGCTCTCTGATTGGCCAGGTAAAACCCATTTATTCCCTGACAGCCCCCATCACATGGATGGTTGTCTATTAACTTGTTCAAAAAGTATCAGGAGTTGTCAAGCCTCAACTGAAGGGGGGAAAGTAGTTTGTTGATTCTTAAAAACCGAGAGAGAAGTTTCTGGACTCGGCAAGAACCTGCGAAAAGGATAAATAAGACTGAAAGCTTCTATTAGCTAAACAAAGTTTTTTTTTTCAAAGCTGCAAGGTAACAAAACTGTGAACTCTTTCTGCTGTGGATTTTTTTTTCTGGTGAAGCAGGTTACACGAAAAATCAGTTTGAATGTATAACATGATGGAAACCGAACTCAAACCCCCCGCCCCTCAACCCAATTCTGGGGGAACGGGGAATTCGAACTCCTCTACAAATAACCAGAAAAACAGTCCGGACCGAGTGAAGAGGCCAATGAACGCATTCATGGTGTGGTCGAGGGGCCAGCGGAGGAAAATGGCGCAGGAAAACCCTAAAATGCACAATTCGGAAATTAGTAAAAGGCTCGGGGCCGAGTGGAAACTTTTATCCGAAACCGAAAAGAGACCCTTCATCGACGAAGCCAAGCGTCTTCGTGCGCTTCACATGAAAGAACATCCGGATTACAAATACAGACCGAGGCGGAAAACCAAGACTCTGATGAAGAAGGACAAGTACACTCTGCCAGGTGGGCTTCTCGCTCCGGGCGGCAATGCCATGAGCACCGGGGTGGGTGTAGGGGCTGGCTTGGGTGCCGGGGTCAATCAAAGGATGGACAGCTATGCGCATATGAATGGCTGGACAAACGGAGGATATGGTATGATGCAGGACCAGTTGGGCTACCCGCAGCACCCGGGCTTAAACGCTCACAACGCTGCCCAAATGCAGCCCATGCACCGCTATGATATGAGCGCTCTCCAGTACAACTCCATGACCAACTCACAGACCTACATGAACGGATCACCTACTTATAGCATGTCCTACTCGCAACAAAGCACCCCGGGCATGACACTGAGCTCAATGGGGTCGGTGGTGAAGTCGGAGTCCAGTTCCAGTCCACCGGTAGTCACTTCATCTTCCCATTCAAGGGCACCTCAGTGTCAGACCGGGGACCTTCGGGACATGATCAGTATGTACCTGCCCGGTGCTGAAGTACCAGAACCAACTGCCCAAAGCAGACTTCACATGTCCCAGCACTACCAGAGCGCACCTGTACCCGGTACAACGATTAATGGCACACTTCCTCTATCGCATATGTAAATGAGCTTTTACTATAGACGTTGGACTTATCGGACTATTTTTGTACAGAACATTTTGGGGGCGGGAAAGAACTTGTATAGATGTCAATGGAGGAACAGAAAACTTTTTTTTTTGTTATTTTTTTAATAATGTTCTAGTGGAACGGTATGGACTTTGCAAAAGTTTGCAAAAAAGTTCACTACAGTAATATCTAGAGCTAGCCTCAATCAATTAAAAGTTTTATTATGAAAAACGTTTTGTACAGTATTTATCAACGAAACATGGCAATCAAAATGTCAAATGTTTGTAAACTCGAAGTAGTTGCCAATTTTATAAAGCAAGTGTCTGCTTCGATCAGACGCCGAAAAACTGTTCATGAATAAAATGAACAAATGTACTAGAAGTGAAAAAATTGGGCTTTTTAAATTGTATAAAGCAGGTAATATAAAAAGTAAATATCTTTAAAGGGCAAATAGATTGTACTAAACGCTTTACTTTAAAATGACATACAACTATCTTTGCAGATTTAAACACTTGTTAATTTATATATTTTGCTCCCCATTCTTTAATTCTGTTAGGAATACAAGGAATTATGTGTTTATTATTTTCTATTGGTTTGTAATATTTCTGTAAATGTATTGTGACATTTAAAGGTTTTCTTTTCTTTTCCATTTCCGTAGCTGTATTTTAAAATTCGGCTCTGTATTATTGATCCAGTATGCCGACACTCCATGTATATATTTGAACTAATAACACCCTTATAACAGTTTCGTTTTCAGCTTAAGTTTTTCATTATGCAGAGTTGAAATGAATAAATTTTTGAAATTTGCATACTTGAAAATTGTTTGAGTTTTATTTTTACTTCTGTCTGAATGTTACAATATATTTCACGTGCAACTGTGTGTTTTTTGTTTGTTTGTAAATATTTGAACTGCCCCCATCATACTATGAATGAACGTGTGTTGTGTGTAGCTTTAAAGAAGCGATTTATTCTATTTTATGGTGAATTGATAAATGTTTACCATATTTCTGTATTTCAGATCCCAGTTTAAGGCCGAAATATTTAGTTTCACCTTTTCGTGTTGTCAAACCAAAGGAAGTATTGATATCTAAACTGTTTTTTACCACTTGTTGATACAAGACTGCTGATTGTGCTTGTTTGATGTTTTTCTTTTAAACAATTTTTACAAGGCCTTATTGACATGTTCTATGGATTTATTTGTCGTTATGATTTAACTAGATGCTTTCTTGACGCCCTTGATTCATGTTTGAGTAATGACAATATTATTTTATTTTTTTTTAGAAAATTCACATATCTGGGAATGGAGAAACACATTTCACAGTTAGGTTTGTGCCTTCCAGCCGTCCCATTATATTCGCAAATATCAAAGGGACCAGCCAGTTAAAGAAGAAATACAACGGTGAAGGTAGTTTTCGTTTTGCGTGAAAACTTCACAATCTGCGACAGTTGCTTATTCTGTGGAATATAACAAATTACTTGTTCATATATATGTTTAGGGGGTGTACATGATCAGTCATGAAGTAAACATTTGCATTTCCAAGTAGAAATTTTTAAAACTCGTGTTATGCCTTTTTGGCAAACGCAGCCCTGATTGGTACCGACTCCCCGCTATCATTTAGGGAAAAAGAGAGCTCAGAAGATGAATTGATGGATGGTTCCTGGTAAATAAGATGTGCACTTTTGTATAATCGATTTTATTTTTAAATTTCGAAACATAAAATTCATACAAAAATGTGAATCTGTTCATACTATTGGCACAACATTTTTACAAAAAAAAACAAAGTAAATTTAAGAAAGAAAGCTTTGAAAACATCTAACATTTTTTCTTCACTCATACTTTATCATTTTTGTTATGTTTTATATGTAAGAGTAGTTTATTAAACATTGTTTTAGTAAAACATGAAGCTTTTTTCCGAGTTTCACAAATCTCCTAATTTGTAAAGAACAACCTTGGAATCGGGTTGGACACAGTATTCTTAAAAAAGTTCAAACAACACAGCTTCGCTTAACCTAAATCCATCCCAAACTGACTTTGATGAGTCATTTTTTATTCGTATATGTTAGTACTGTTATAACTTTACGTGTGTATGTGTTTTTTTCCGTGCGCGTTTGTTCATCAGCTTACCCCCTGCATACATATATACATGTTCAAAATAAAAAGACTTGCGATAAGGTAAAGGAATTAGCAAAAAAAAAAAAAATAATAATAATGAATGCATTACGAATACAGAATAAGCAGCACATAGTTCTTCATGATGTTTTGATGCTCCACGTTTACATCGCATAAGTTTATAACTAAGAAGAATTAATATTATTTGTAGATATCAATTATTTGAGCGCACTTTGTTTAAATTAAATGACATCGCAATCAAGCCCAACTGTGTTACAATATGCTATATAATGTTCTCTTACTTACTCCCGAGTGCTGCTTGAGTCCTATAGTGTTATTATTATGTCTATATAAGGCACTCAACACCCGGTTTCCTGAAGTCAAAGTTTAATGTCATCCCCTCATGTCCTGTATTTAAAATGAGCCCAAGGATAAGATTATGGTATCCCTTGTGAATATAACAGCGTTTTAAATCTGAGGAGTGTTAAAATATTTTGCTGAACTGTAGAGGTAGATTAGCGCAATTGCTTGCCAAGGCCTAGAAGCTGCTATTACACACCGTCTCCTGGGAAAACGGCTCACATTAACCGCTAAATGAATATTTGACGAGGGCTCATTCCAAAGTATTATTAATACAAACGTGTCCCTACTGGACTTTCAAAGGGTCAGAGAGCAGTAGTTCAATTAATTATTTAGAGAACCAGTGGAATCGGTTGTAATAGCTGAACATGTTTAATAAACTGGAGAATTTTTAACGTCGGTCGAAACTGGATTTAATGCGTTGTACAATAAGATTGCACACTGACACATCACAGCAGTATGCACGAAACCTATAGCTACATATGTCTACTATCTATATACATCTACGTTAACTAAAGGAAGAACTGTTAAGTGTACAACAATATTTTTCAAAAAACATTTAATTTGAGGGAAATTTCATGCGGAAACTGAAATCAATGCTAAGGCACGTACCTATGAAGTAGCATAATTTTGCATCCTTTGCAGAACTTTATATATTTTAACTTTATTCGATTCTCTTAAACCGATAGCTTGCTCCAGTGGAATATGAAGAAACGAAGAAGTGCCTCCGGGGTGACAGAAGCGCTACTTAACAACATGGTGATGGGGTTCTCATTTAAAGTCATTACAGGAAGAAAATTAAACAAAGCCTTTGTGTTACGGTGGTTTACTTTGTATTGCCAGGAGTTTATTGCGATCTTCCTGTAGACTGGAGTTTTCAATGAGCTCTAGTTGCAGTTCACTAGCATTTGTACTGATGCCTTGCAGACTGAAATTATTAGTTCATGGTGAATTGAATTGTATTTGACTGTATTTGCAAGGTATAAGAAAACGGCTCAGTACGCTTACAGGAGTGTGACATCTCCGCTCTTTTAATGCTATCCAGACCAATGTCCCTTTTTTGTTGACGCAGTCGAAGTAACAGGTAGTGCTTTTATTTTTTCAGTGAATAGCTCCTGTCAAAGCAGCAGCTAGCAAGTAGACCTCTTTAATTTACGCAGATCCAACTTTTAAGTTTAATGTAGTGTCTTAAAGTTACAAATTGTTTAAGTCCGTGATGTCCTGCATCTCTCAATATGGTGCAATCAATAATGCGGATCAATCTGGAAACAAATGGAACGAGATTCACAAAATATTACCCAACAATGTGTTCATTTAGGCAGCATAATACTTCAGGCGTTGATTTGTGTGTCTTATGGTGTAAATTACTGGTTTGATCATCCGAGTTATGTATTTTATCAGTTGTTAATAAACAGACCGTAACTATTCTGCGTAATTTTGAGCGCGTCATTTTTATTGGGATAGCTATATCTTGACGTCACAAATATATTGTTTTAAAGCGTAATTTAGAGCGCTTTAAAATATTCACCTGTCATCAAAATGCGAAACAAATTGAATAATAGCACGCTTTGCCCTTTTGGTTATTTTTAAGTGCTCTTAAGGGATGTGTAAAAAATGCCTACCTACTTCACTGGAAGCTTAAAAAAAATGATTCAGTAAACAGAATGAGAACAAGTCTGAAATACCAATGAAAGTAGAAGAAACTGAAACAACTGTTTCTCCGTTTTTTTATTTTCATTGTATCGGAAATACAAAGTGCACTTGACGAAAGTATCTCTGAAAAACCGTAAACACGTTTTGATAGTTTCGCAGTATTTCTCCAATTGTAGTTTTTCTCTTTTGTTTTGTACATTCCTATTGTGAAATAATTCACAGTAAAACCTAAGTGGTTTGTAAATGACCGGTGCGCACTTAGTAAAACGGATAGGTACATTTTGAATTGTCCATTAGGTTATAACGTCTAATGAAACGAAATGTTCAGCCTAAAACTGCTTGTGTTTTACCTCGACTCCAAGCTAAAAGGTTTGGAAGGGGAAAAAAATCTAATTAATGTATTAAACAAGCGAGGAATTCCTCTGGAGAACCTTATCATCATCCACCAGATTCGCTATATTTTCTGCATTATGCTAATATGAAACACTGACGTCACTGACATTAGATTTACCAAGTAATCGGTAATGAGATTACATTTTTATGGTATAAATATGAAAATATCACCTTTTCATTTTTGGAAAAGGAAATGAAATGTGCACGTTGGCATGGGTAGTTCAAGGCTACTTCTGTAGAGATTGGATTTAAGTACTACTCGTAACAAATACAGTAAAACTAAGTGTCTTTTAGGCAACAGTATAATTCAATTATGTTCTGGAGACCTTTACTAAAGAAATGTAAGGTATAATAAGACAGTTTTGTTTGTTTTTTTAACGTTGTGTAATCTGCCACGGTTGCTTGTGCAAATGAGCGCTGCGACCGATTGGCGTCCCGTCCATTGCTGGTTCCAGTCTTGGCGCCCTTTACGGCCGGGACAGCCCTCTGAATCACTCCAGGCATGGCCAGAGGAGTGCGCTTAACGAAAAAAGAGTTTGATGAAAAGACATGTAATAAAACTACGGAAAACCGAAATTCATGTTTCCTTCATCTTTAATCCTACTTATGAGTAATGAGGTAAGTGTGTGCCTCTTTTGTTGCTTTTCATTCTGATCTATCACAATTCTTCGTTGAAATTCATGCAGCTTGCTTTATCCTTCTGTCAACGGCACATCTGAAATAAATTTAATAAAAGTAGTATTATCAAAGCCTACAATCCAACGAATTATAGCCATAAGGTTTAATTGTGCATATTGAACCATATATAAAACGTCTGAGAACACCGAGCTCAAAAAAAAAAAAAAAGGTTTGACTTGCAGCGATTTTTTGCACGTGTAAGGATAAGATGTGAAGGACGATGTGTGTGCGTGTGCGAGATGGTGTTGGTGATAGTGCTGGTGGAGGGGGGTTATGGCGGGGGTATTAATGCATTGTAAACTGTAGTGAATTGAACCCTGTCAGAGATGTCGTCTATTTTAACAATCTCTCATAGGCTGAATGGCAGTGGCTCCCTGATCCAGTGCAGGTGCAAGAGAACTAGAGGTGGGGGGGTCACCGTTCAGCCAAAATGCACATTCTGCTCAATAGACCACACACTGTCAGCCAGCAGGGTTGCAGCTCTGCTTCCACATACCTCGCCAACTGAAGACTGACAACGTGACGCGGTACTAAAAATCTAAAGCTATGGCGCTGGAGAAGATTTATCTTTGTTTCTTCTTCTTCTTCTTCTTCTTCTTCTTCTTCTTCTTCTTCTTCTCTTTAAAATAATGTTGTGCACGGAAAATGTCTTTTATATTAATTTCTATTTTCTCACCATAATAGACGTTTATTGGATGTGGATCGTGATCATGATGGAAAATGGTGTCAGTGTTTTAGCTATCTAATTAATTGATATTGAAGAAAACACAAGATATCTATCTATCTATCTATCTATCTATCTATCTATCTATCTATCTATCTATCTATCTATCTTATTTGAAAATTAAATAAAAAAAGTTTTTGTCTAAAAATTACAAACAATAAAGGGTTAATTCTGAGTACCTGAAATATACTATTCAAATGAAAACCGCAGGTGTTTGAGGATTTAAAGTTAAAAAATCAGGATAACAGAGTTGGAACAATGGATGGATGGATGGAAATCATTGAAATATGTTTTTTGCTCCTCTTTTGCTAGTTTCTAACGGTCTCTCTGTCTCATTCTTTTACCCCCACACACACACACGTGTACAAACTCAACGTCAGAATCTGCCAAACCGGTTTTTATGTCACTTTCCTTAATGTAACTGAAATCGTAAAAATGGAGAGAATACAAATATTTTCTGCTGTTTCATTTACTAATGAAACATCATTGAAAATGTTTTAACTTTTAAAAAGTACAAAATATTCGCTGTGAACTGCGAGTATGCTAGTTTATTAAAGTTTATACACATAACGGCCATTACTTGAAAACTCAGCATATGCAGTATTAAGTGTTCGATAGAACTTGGAAGCAGCTGTATTAATTGGAAGAGGAGGATGGCTTTCCGAGACTTAATTATTTCAAACTACCATCCTGATTTTCAGGAAAAGGTCGGTTTGCATTGGACGCCATTATTTAGCGGATTAAGAATGCATATGGTGTCAAATACAATCTGTGACAACGAGGTGCAAACTACTACTACTCAACCATTGGCGGGCTGGCTATAGATTTCCACTTTACTAGCCGAAGTGCTACTTGATCGCTTTTGTGTTGTATTGATAAACACGCCCACAATTAATCCCCTCGAATTAATGCCTAGGTGCCGTTCTATGACACTTCATCTTATTTAAATAACGTTAAGGCTTAGTAAGGGATGCAAAATGTTCACTATTCATTTGCAGAGCTGGAATTTACCCTGTGCCGGACACGCGGCATAGACTGTTACGACACCGCGGCTTATTAAAACAGTGACGTAAAAGTGCGGTTTCCAGTTAGAGATAGTTATTCTCTTCACAGTTTGTGAAGCATGATTAAACATTTAAACCTGAAAGTGCTTATCTGGGCATCTGGGAGTTAACGGTTCAGGAAGGAATGGGTATGTTTAAAGCATGAGCTCTGAAATAAGTTCCTGAACACAACTAAAGTTCAAACACAATTAAAGATTATTGTTCTAGTACATGTTCTAATGTGTCTTGTAAGATCATTATGTGCGTAGAGTTCACTTGAGTGTTTAATATTTCAGGAAACGCAAAGCCAAGATCTCGATTAAGCTACATTATAGTTTACTAATAAATTCTTCCAAAACCATTAATTCATCATTAGTATAAGGCGTGAGCGAACAAAACTTTTTATTGCTAAGTTTTGATTCACTAGTAACGTATAATTCCACAACCATAATATAAATATTATTGTCTCGTACTTTTAATGCAGACATTGTTTGATTCCTGATTCAAGTTAATACGATTTTTATGACAGTATAACGGTGGATAATTGGCTGTTTTTTATGAACAGCAATGTAAATCACCATCTCTTTATTATTTAATAATGCCAGTCGCTTACTCGCTTGGTTCCTGCAGTGAAGGTTCATTTTATGAGGGAACGATATACGGAAAGGGTAATGTGAATCTAATCGTGGGGATCTCGGCTCCTTTAAGTGCACATCCAAGGTGTGGAAGTTTAAACAGATGTCTTTCCCCTGCACTTTTCCCGACAGTCCAAAACCACACACATGCATCCATGACTTACTGGAGAAATTGTTTCCCTCAGAACCTAGCAACAACCTAAATCTTTCTTGAAGCCCATGGACACCCTCGCTCAGTTAGCTCGAGGTCATTTATATGAGGTACTCTGGGCGCTGAGCTGAGACTGTCAACATTTCCTAATCACCATTAGGCGACTTGAATGCACATGCAGCTGAAACTTGGCTTTCTCTTGTTTGGAACCAATATATAGCAAGTACATTAAACACATGCTGAAAAAGAATCGTGGCAAACGTTTTACAAGTTATTTTTTATTCGATTTAAAAGAAAGACGTGTCTCTTCTTAACTCGAAATTTAGACGTGCTTAAACTTGCCAGTAATAAATATTTGCACTTAAATTTCGGATCTAACGCAGAATACCGCTTCGTTTGTTCATAAACTTAATAGAACTATTGTGCCAAATGCTTCTGTTAATCTGAGGATTTTTGCAGATTCATTTTAATTCGATATACTGAATTTCTGGTCGTCTCGAGGACCTGTGGAAGCTGTACATACTTGCTCACAAACACCCACACATACACAATTTCACACAAATCGTTTTTAAAAAAAACACATAACTTTAATCTTATAGCCGAAATGTAAACATTTTTAACACTAAACAATTCAATATGCATCTTCTTAACATTTATGCTTTTTTTGTGTTTATGGGCAGGGTATTCAAGCTGTTATGTAATTTCCGCCATCAGTAATGAATGGTTTGCACTTCATCGGTGTATTCCACGTTTTTTTTTTTTTACGCTGATCGGGAAATGGTCTATATGCTATGAAATAATAGGTTTTGTTATATTTACAGAAAACTTGCCGTATGTTTTCAATTGGGAAACATATTAGTATAATCAGTGAAATAAATATAAGTTAAAACACTAATTCAAGGAATGTTATCGATGGGCAGCAAAAGTTGTAAGCAGTAGTTCGTCCACCGCCCCTGGTTCACCCCACGCTTGGAACAATATGTGCTTTGATGCGGGGGTTTCGTCAGCAGGGGGTTTAGAGGGATGTAAAGCTCCCTGGTGTTAGATGCATCACTGTAATGCAGTAGAGGAATATACAAAGAAACCAACAACAGCAAGAAAAGTAATATTTGTTAATACATTTGCCGGCGGCTTAACCTTAAAGCGAACCTTGAACTCTAGTTTGGACAAGATTTTTGTGACCCAGAGAGCTTTTCTTCAACTGTGTAAGAAAACCGAATAAAGTAAAGTTTACTTAAGAAAACTTTAAAGAAAAGAAAATTTTTTTAAAATTATTTTTCTTTAATTTTAAAGAAAAATTAAATCTTCTAAAGCAATTCGAATTGAACTAATCTGGGCAAGTTCTATCTATCTATCTATCTATCTATCTATCTATCTATCTATCTATCTATCTATCTATCTATCTATCTATCTATCTATGTCTGTCTTTCTGTCTGTCTGTCTGTCTGATTTGAATCATCATTTGAAAAATCTAACCCTCTTGCCTCTTATCGTGATTTCTTACTATGTTTGAGATTTCATTATATATTTCTTAGGTAAGATGTTACATTTAAAGCGGAAAGAAAAACCTTCAGATCACCGTCCTTCTGCCAAGGCCACCCCCAAGAGCAGAAACGCAAGCCATCACCCCCCGTCCGACTTGCTTGCTTGTTCTTGTTCTTATTCTTTCTTTTCACTTTCAAGCAAAGTACGTCTGACTTCCAGCGTTTTTGCTGCCTGCCCGGACTTCTGTTATTTCCACTTCGTTTTCTCAGGGTTACCCGGTTAACCCACAGAGTTTTCTCTGTATGAATTGACGTCCCGTCCAGTGATATTTTTCTTGTGGCCGGCGTAACCAGTATAGGCTCTACAGTGGACAGAAAATATGGGATGGATATAAAGTTCGCTTAAAAATGATAAATTAAATAAAAGAAATTCAGAATGTCTTACGAAAAGATCATTTATATATATAAAAAAAACATTTTAGTAAAATGCAATACATTATCCACCCAAAAGAAGCTAATACAAAGCATCACTATGAATTATTTAAAAGAATATTCAACGAAATTTAAATAAATACAAGTGTTAGCATCTCAGAATATTATTATGCTTTCATATACATTTCAGTTATTATTAACTGCTCTAATATTTGGCTTTTGCAATTCTTTTCACCTATTCAGTTACGTTAGTAATTGCTATAGGGCCTAGTACAGTAACGTTTTATCTTCAACATATATAGCTTTATCTCTCTTGGTACTAAATTATGCAAAATAGGCCCTTTAAATACGTAACAATGTAAAAAGTGTAATAATCGAAATAAGTGGTGACAAAAACTATCTGTTCCAGAGCTCGAATTATTATTTTTTTCTGTTTATGCCATCACAGGGTATGCTAAACATAAAAAGAGCATCTTTTTATTTCCATACATCTGTTAAGAGTCTCATAGACAAGATATAAGTGATATATAGTTTAGAATAATAATAATACATTTTATTTATATAGCGACTTTCCCATGCTCAAGAGTCCTCAACAAAAGCTAACAGCAGTGTATTTTTGCATTCATTAGAAGTCACTGTCATTGCGAGAGGAATTAAAACGATGGGATGGGTCTTTCGTCTTGTCCTTCGATCTCGATTCATGTTGTAGAATTTCTTTTTATATGCATGTGATTCATCTTTACGTATAGTTTCATAAACTGCCAAGAGCGCGTAATAAAGTTATATGTCTTACTTGTCTTGGGCATGGAGTAAGCTTGCAACTTAAACACAGCATTAAAACCACTTTAATATTTTTGTTGGATATCTCTGCTACTATACTTTAGTAGAGATGAACAGTAGTACACACTTCATCTGAGAAATAACCTTTTAGCTGTAGTTTATGGCGTGTAGATCAGAGATGGATTCCGCCTCTCTGCAGGTGCGCTCTTCAAGACTGCAGTCCGGAAATTTAACGTCGATTACAGCAAAACGTTTGATCGGAACCTCTAAAATCGCTTAAAACAGCCTGTGACGAACTGCTCGATTTAGTGGCTATATTATTCCCCGAGGGCCTGTCACCAGGGCACGTATAGTAAAGATGTGATATACTCCAGTACTTTAAGCGTTTGGTATATGTGCACATATGCTGATTTGATCTTGAGGTTAACGTCTAATGCAATACGAGAGGGAGAGAGAGAAAGAAAGAAAGAAAGAAAGAAAGAAAGAAAGAAAGAAAGAAAGAAAGAAAGAAAGAAAGAAAGAAAAGCACTATATTATTGATAGATGGAATTGTCAAGATTTTGAGTTTGTTTACTATCAAAAATGTTACTTTCGTCTGAATAGTAATCGACTCCACATGCAGCGTTAACTTTATAAATACAACCTACAATATATAGGTTACACAATGTATTACTTTAAGCTTTCTTTTAAAAAATACGAGCAGGGTGTTCACTTAGATTATAATTTTTAATGTTTTCAATAGTATTTATTTTTTATTTATTCCTGTCTATATGCTTTAGGTGTAATGATAGAGTCAGAATCTTCTTCTTCTTCTTCTTCTTCTTCTTCTTGCCAACAGGAGATTCCATTGTTCCCTTGATCCCTCCCAATTTCAGGCTTCACTTGTATGTCCCAATTTTGTTTGTTAATGACGCTATTACCATCTGTCTTGCCCTACTTTCTAAGATGTATAAATCTGTAAGTTTCGATGTCCAGTTAAATGTTAAAATTCTTCCAGTTCTAAAATCCAACATCCCGAGTCAATTTAGAGGTGCTTGTTTATCAATATTTTACTATTGACGATCTTCTTTTGAACTTTTTGCTAAAGGTACGTGTATGAAATAACATTTCATTAAACACCTAGTGAATCCAAGAACATTATTCGTTTTCGAAATGAATAAATAAACAAATAAATAAAAGCACAGTTTAGATCAGCATATTGTCCGGCCAATCAACATTACTGCAAATCTCTCCTCTTTTTTCGGTACTAGCTACCTGCAGCTATTTACACTCCAACTGTTCATAAAATTCGCCTTAATCTCTTGTACTTGTGTGTTTGTGTCTCGTTCCTTTGCAAAAACTCAACAGTTCGTAGCCCCTTTTCAGTTAAAAAAGCGATTGTCGTTTTGTATGCTTTTAGAATAAAAGGTTTACAAAAGTTGGTCTGGTTTGTCAATGGGACCCACAATGGCCCCTTTTATTTCCTTGGCGCAGCCTGAGCGTTGTGAATAGGAATAAGAGGAGAACTCAGCCCCAAACGCGTGGGCTTGTTTACAACCCCTCTCCTTGAATAAAACTGTCAATTCATTGTGGATTTTGGCAGATTATGTAGTCTCGTATTAACGGAATATAATCCACTCTGTGTCCATTAAGGTGTGCTGATTATATAAGAGCCGCAGATTTTCCCTTATGGTAATGAGTAAACATGATGAATGCATCAGTTTGGCCTCGCAAGAAATGCCCAACTCCAAAGCAAAATATTAAGATTTTAGAATAATATTCCTTTTTTTTAAGTAATAGAAAATCGATATGCTTTGAACATTCCTAGCCCAGATTAACTTGTTATTCTTCAAAAACAAAATAATGAACAAGACAGAAGAGCATTTAATTGGCGTGTTTTTTATATATTCTGTATCCCCAGCAATACAATTGTGCACGCGGTCTTAATTAAATTGTTTTTAACAAATGATTCATAATGTGAATTAAATAAAAAATAATAGTAATACACTTGGGTCGAAAAATACACCTGCTTTTTCAACATCCAGAACAGAATTAAACCTTCCGCAAAAATGTCGGAGCGCCTCTAAACAGATATGCTTTTTTAGCTTCCTTTTCGACCTCCCGCATCTTTTTTTTATTCCTAATAGAACACAGGCCCGCACACGGCAAAGAAAAAAAAAATCAAGAAGAGTATAAAATTTAAATGGATGCACTCTTAATCATTGATCATTTAGAATGGTTGTGTTAAATATACTCAATTACATGCATGACTTCATTCCAACAGTAATTTCTATTCTCCAGCTGCTCGCCTATTCTTTCAGTACAGCCAGCACTGGAAACTCGATTATGTCGAATCCATACATTTCTATGGATTTCATCAGCCTAATTAATGCTCCAGTGTGGTCCATGGATCTAAAATTTTGAATGGCCCCCTTTCTGTCGGCATATCGTAGAGAGTGATGGAATGTCAAGGAGTGTCTTTTTATAGAGGGTGAAATTAGGATTGTTTCTTTATAGGTAAAACTGATACAATAATAGAAATAACTGAACATCAATCAGCTGCACAGATATCGGCAAAGAGAAAGCATGCAACAGCGTTAGTAAACTGTCCCTTCAATGCATTCAGATGCTCTTTGTCAGTTTCCAAGCCGCCCGCGTTCAGATTCTTTACTTCTGTTCTCCTAAAACAACACCTGAAGTAAACATGGAATGGACCTTAGTGAACCGAACGATCCTTTAGCTTTCCTGAACTAAAACGATGAACTCTTCTAGCGGTAAATACGTTTCAAAATGCTGTATCATTTTTACAGTTTCAAAAAGAAAACATCAATAAACGTGCTCATTTATTTTTCCACAAATTCTTTCTTTTGGAAAGCTTGACTGTGAACAAAAAAATAATAATTTTCTTCTCACTTCCTATAGTACTTGTTGCTCTGAAGAACACAAAGAAGAATATAGGTTTAGCTTATTAAGTTTAACACATTCGTTCGAAAAATGATATCAGGTGCCAGGCTGCATTTAATTTTTGAAAGACGAAACTCGAAATTCTTAAACTAAAAACATCTGAAACTTGAGTGTTTTGCAAAGAAAATTAAACATATCGTTTTTTCATATTCCCTATAGTTGAATTCGTTTCAGATTTATGTTGAAAAGCAATTTAGATAGATAGAAAACGGTAATCAATCCAATTATATAATTATTTAACAATATGCAGTGGTCTGATCATCACTGAAATTCAAATTTACCAATTAAATTAGTGAATAATAGAACTGCAGTCAAAACAGAAATCATAGAAGGAAAATTATGAATGCATAATTGTTTAATGATTGAGCAACAAGTTTTAATTACACCAAGCTGTTCAGTTTGGATAGATAGATAGATAGATAGATAGATAGATATTTCTAAAATTAATGTCACAGGATGAATTATATTCTGAACATTCTTTATTTTCTAGAATATTAAATATACCCGGCAGCAAAGCATTAATGAATCCCGGACTGGACGCCAATCCATTCACACACTAACAATGAGCCAATCTTAATTTGCCAGCTTTAACACTGAAGGGCGGAAACCAAAATCTTCCAGTCCACTCGAAATCATAGAATCTCCAAACAGAAGCATTCTAGAAGAACTGTATCGCCTCTAATGCGAACCAGTGGTTGCGATTATGTCACATTATTCAGTCAAGAATGCCTCTTTATATGTTATTACAGTGCCACCTCTCAGTAGTCAGTGACCTGCGTTCAAATCACGGCTAAGTCACGGCGCAAAGTTTACATGTTAGCAGGCTTCTCAAAGTTGGTCTTAATGTTCACGTGGACTTAAGTGTGTCCTATGATGGGCTGACGCCCTATTCAGAGATGATTCCTGTCTTCCACAAGGCGATGCTGAGATATCAGGACAGCCGCAAAGCTCAACACCTCCAGCCAGACTCACACACATCAGCTATACAATGAAATGATTAGTTCTGCAAATTCAGTTCTGGAACAACGTTAAGTCCTTTAGTCTTAAATTGAAGGCTATATAAGAATTAATCATAGGGGCTTCTAGTTTTTTTCTGTAATAAGAGTGATTGGGATCGTATCAAATACAAATGGGAACTAACTTAGTCGAATTTTTTAACAGGTTACGGAATATCACAAATATGTCACATATCTTACAGATCGCTGTTTGCTAATATAAGTGATTAAACTGAAGCCTCAATATTGTTATTGTTTTATTGTTGTTATAATCATTAACAGTAATTCTTTAGATTCGTTCTTATCGACTCGTCACATAATATCATCTGTGATAATGTAGAGTGAACTTTGTTTTATCTTTAGTTTGTATTAGTCTTGAATTGATTTATGTATAAGAATTAGCGCAAGCTGGGGAAAAGAGTCTGAAATATGAACAAGTGTATTTTTTGATTGCAGCTTTAAACGATGTATACATATCCTTCGAAATAATCCACACTGCAATGCACCGTTTATTACACTTGTAGCATAAGTGTATAACTAAGCTTTTATCCTTCTGAACTTCTTTAAAAAAATGGAATATCCTGAAATAAAACAGATGCAAGCTCTCCTTAATTGAAGTTCCTATTGCTTCTTGCAAAGTATGGGGCAGCGAAGTGCAACAAGCGAGCAAGTGTGTGGCAATCAGTGCCGGGCATCAGCCGCTGCATTTTGTTGTAAATAAGGTGGGTTCACACGCTGATCGAGTGACTGAAAAGAA
Organism: Polypterus senegalus; assembly: GCF_016835505.1. Classification (NCBI taxonomy): domain Eukaryota; kingdom Metazoa; phylum Chordata; class Cladistia; order Polypteriformes; family Polypteridae; genus Polypterus; species Polypterus senegalus. The sequence goes on along the minus strand of NC_053154.1, from coordinate 141,806,788 downwards.
CAAGCGAGCCATTTTAATCAGGTGGTTATCTCCCCATCGTGGAGATCAGAGCTCTGTCACTCCCGCGTTCTTCATTGTAGCTGTCCTGGAAATGACAGCTTCCTCGGAAACGTGAATCTGGAGCTAGGATGAGATTTCACTGTCTTTTTGCTCCAAACGTCCCATCTAGTACTACTGTAGAGTAGAATCTATCTATCTATCTATCTATCTATCTATCTATCTATCTATCTATCTATCTATCTATGAAAGTTAAAGAGAAACGCATGCAGGCATTAAGTGAAATACAATTTAGGTTTTATTACTAAGACTTTCAATTCAATTCCCACTTTTTCCAAACTCTCAATGTACCATGTCTTGCACAGCCACATCTCCAGTTTACTTTTACCTACACTATGCTGTAAATATGGCTTTTGAATGACCAATTTTTCCCACCTCACATATAATTTTAAAACCAGTCAAACTTCTATGTAAAATGTGTTCTTTACCCATATCAATATGTTTTGAAAGATTCACCTTTTGATAAAACAAACTAGCTCTTCATTTTAGCATATGTACTCGATTACAAACACTCATCATAAATTAGCGCAAACATGATGCTTTTGACAAATGTTTGAAAGGATTTCCCACCAAGTCCATCACTTTCTACCATTGTCCTTCCACTTAATAGTTTTAAAGGTCCATTTCCATTTATTTGTTAATATTAGCACTTTCTCACCTCTCTGAATATGTAATACTTGTGGTGTAGTTTAGGGATTATTTAATTCATCATTAGAAAGAGCAAAGTATTTAAAAAGTATACCAAGAATCAGTAAATCACTTAAATAGGTCTTCATCTCATTTGCAGAGTAAAAGTCACTGTTGGGATAAACTAAACAGGTAAGGTTTAGCTTTACAACTGCATACTGCATGTCATTGTTTGCTTATTACTAATTGTCCTTAAAGAGTGGCTATATGCTTACCCAAAATGTATAAGAGTAACTAAAGCCATTGTTGTTTTTAAAAATCTGACATTATTAGTATAATTCACAGAAAGCATATCAACCCTCTACCCTTGGCTAATGATTAAAGTTATAGTCATCATTAGTAGCCCCGCAGCTCAATGACTATAATGATTATCTTACTTTTTTAAAGAAGACAATGTGAATTTTATATTTTGTTTTATTCAGATATTTTTGTTGTGTTAGGTTCTTAATGCCTACATATAAATGTTGGTGTTTTTTTTTAAACTTGTTGCTCAATCAATATGAAGTTATGTACTAATTGTTTTTTTTTTACTTTTTGACTAGCTCTATTAACTAGCAAACTTGAGCTTCAGTGATGATTCAACAACTATGTTTTATTAAATAATTAAATGATTGGTTTAATATCTATCTATCTATCTATCTATCTATCTATCTATCTATCTATCTATCTATCTATCTATCTATCTATCTATCTATCTATCTCAGCAAAATGTATGTTGGAAAATTAATAAGAATTTAGGCATATGAAGCTTGTGTTTGATGAGTCTTAAACATATGGAAAGTGTGGTGTCTTAATCCATTAGAAAGAAATGCATCTAATGTATGTGACATTTCTTGTTCAACCCTCAATTTCTTTAAGTTGAAATAGCAGAAAACTTTACAGCATGCCAAGTCATGTTAAGGTTGTAGTGGCAAAAGTGGCTGCAGACCTTTGACAGCTGAGCTCTGGACATTGATTATATGACAGTGTCACTCATTTACGGTACTCTACACGAACATCTAAAGGCAGCATTCAGAAGCATTCTCATCATCACTATAGGATCACATTTCAAAATTGTCTGCAGCTAAAAGTTTGAATTGTCCCTCACTATGTACTTTTCCACAGTACAGACTGATTTGGCATACAGGCATGTTTACAGAGTTAAGCACATTGCTCAATCAATTTTTTTTAAATGTTATGACCAAAGTCTTACAGTTTGTGGCAGAATTTTAAACAGTGGAAGGACATATTAATCGATTTCCTGAAATCCTCAATGGACAATGTTCACAGCAGCTGTTTCAGTTTTGTTCAAAGATTTCACCAGCAGACTACACAACAGCACACGAACACAAAAGAAAATGCTGAAACATACGACTATTGATTATTTGTCACCTTGCATTTGTCACATTCAATAACTTTCTCTGAAGTTTTACTCACGGCCACTTGAGCTTTGGGATTAGATGAGCTTGGAGCATTTCAAAATAGTACAATTATCCATTGCCCTACTTCACAATGTCACAAAGTTGAGTGATAAAATACTAATAGCAAAGAACATTAATGTTAAGGGCCATAACTGTCTTTTTTACTTTAAATTGCCGAAAGCCATTTTTTGTGTCAATCGATATGAACATTCTCAGTATTGCAGCACTCACTTCATTGCTAGCTCGCACACCTTTCTTAAAACACATGGATCAGTAATTCATGCTTTCTTTTATTGTCGCCACTGGCTTAGCAGCAGTCTTTGGGCTTTCTTTTTCTACTTTTTTGGACATTTGAGTTAGTATGCAGTCTGTTTTATATATATATATATATATATATATATATATATATATATATATATATATATATATATATATATATATATATATATGTGTGTGTGTAAAAGTTATGTTCGTATTTTATGGAATTTGAACATCATTTTACATGCAATGAAAAACTTTTTAGTTACTTTACAAAAATCTGTTTGGATCTCAGTTCTTTTTCTTGTTTATGCACATTATGTTATTTGATTTATTTTTAGAATTTGATTCTAAAAGAAAACAATATTTATAATACTAAATAACATTTATATTTGAAGGTAATAAATGTATGCTACTTATTAAAATAAGACATGCTAAAAATGACTTAATCATAACAGGTGTTTAAAATTCTGTCTGAATCGAAACATATTTTATACTTCAGGTTACTCAGTCATCACTACCATTATTTGCTATTTATTTAACCTTTTAAATGAGTGAATAAAAAATGAAAAAGTTTACTATAATTTTACTATAAATTATGCTTGTCTGTCTATCTGTCCATCCATCCATCCAGCACCTACACCCACTTATTCCATTTATGACTATGACAAACCACATACCTTTTTTTGAAAACATGCATTTTAGGCATTTTCTCTCACTTAGTTTATAGAACTAAGAACTAACTTAGTTCATTTTTTAGTAACTATACCCAAATAAGTAATCCTAATGCTATATCAATAACCTTGAAAGCGTAATGAAGCATATTAGTAAGAGACACATTGGAATATACTACAGTGGCTTGAACACATATTCTAGGATACCAAATATTTTGATTTCCAATTTAAAGAAGGACATGTGCCATTCATGTATTTGCTACATAATCCATTAAATAACAAAACAGTTGCCTTCCTTGAAAAACGTTTTTCTGCTGAATGAGCTATGGATGTTAAGCGTCTCTAACTGTTTCCTAAATGTCACATGCATCACCATTCATCATTTACAAGGTTTAAGACAGGAGGAATAGGGTCAATCTGATCATTCTAGTTTGACTGAATGTGGAATGATATAGAGCAGCAGATGTTATAAGAACACACACACAAACAAACACATTTTTCCTATGCTGTTTGCTTCTAAATCAAATAATTCATTGACCTGAGAAGAAAATGAAATGTCTTTATTTTTCTAACACCAGTTTAGCCCTAAAAATAATACAGGAAATATTGGGATAACTGCTTAGCAGATTCATAAAATGTTGCTCCCCCTTTTTTATTTTTTTCTCTAAGTAGGATAAGCTTGGGGTGCCTAGTCACCGTGGAAACTGCCAGAAAAATTCAGATGAAGTTTGAAGGGGTCAGCTAGCAGGGTCAACAACTCCGGCCTCTCCCTGCGCCAGCTTCTGTTGGGCCTGAGACTCCAGTTGAAGTGTAAGCCTAGGCCTAGCCCTGGGTGGTAGGTCATTCCAACTCTGATATAAATTTTTTGAGTCAGTTTGCAGTCTAGGCTCTCCAGGTGGCCTGTGAAATCGATTTTGACCCCATGACCCTGTCTAGTAGAAGCAAGGTTGACAACCTAGGAGAGGATTTAGCTAGCAATGACAGATTTCCACTTAGTGCTGGGAGAAGGCTAGTGTAAATAGTTCTCAAAGGTGTGTGCATATGCAAGTCAGAAGTGGCCATTAAAGGATTATTAAAGTTTTCCAAAGCTGAGAAGAGAATCACTAAATACACTGAACTAGCGCACCTTTGGCTCTTAAGATATTATTCAAACCTGAGACAACATGAAAAGTTAACAAGGGTACTGATATCTAGATACACATGCATACGCAATACTAACTTTTCTTTTTACATTTTTTATTACAATTCTTACAAAATAATAAATAGGACCAAAAGAGTGATTAGATTTCTAAGAGCCATTGTTGCTTGGGGAGCACATTGTTGTGTTTCAAATAAATTTGACAATTTCAAGCCTATCGATGTTTTAACTCAACAACAATTTACTTAAAATGACATTCAAAGAGTCAGAATTTTTAGCACTCTTCTTCAGTTAGTTTATGGCTCCATTTAAAACAATAAGCAAATCAGAAAAATGGTATGCCAATCAATTACAGATGTTCAAATAAACACAGATATATTTAAGATCATGTCAAGTAGCAATTTAGAAATAACGGTTTACCTGACAATGAACCTAAAATGATAAAAAAAAATAATGACTTGTATGTAATGCTGTATTTTTATACCTGCTTCAATAAATTTACACTTTCAGTGCAGCTGGCAGGACTCCATGTTTTTGAATCATCCTTATTAAATAGATTGTGATTGTAACTTTCTTTCATTTTTTTCTTCGTTTTCAGTCTCTTCAAGTTCTAAAATGGTGTTTACTTTGTTTTGTGAGATCTGGCATGGAATATGTACATGTAATTAGGACCAAGCTCTTCTTACAGGTTAGCTGTAGATATCGGGAAAGAAATTAGCAATAAAAAATCAGTGACAGACAGGTAAAGTCAACTGTTATCCATCAGCATTGAAAATTCAAAATGTATTTCGCATACACATTCTCACGTAGCAACACTCTGTCTTGAAAACAGGTTTTTGAATAAAGATTCGCTAATATGGCAAGGTGAAATTTACACAACTATTTCATTTTCTGGCTGTGCAAGAGTCACCTGTGGGATCATGAAACCAGTACAAGTTTATACAGATGTGTAATTTAAAGTGGATTCCTTGTTATCTGGTGTTTATAGATAGTTCTTGAAGCCCACTTCTTTTTTGTCACACAGATACCATATCATGAGCCCACCATTTTAATGCAAACAACAGAATTTGAAGATGTGTATTGAGTTTTGGTCAGAATTTGGCTGTTGAGAAAGTGTAAGAGTGAAAGGCAAAATGAGAAAGATAGAATGAAAGAGAATGTGAGTGTTATGTGAAAGAGATGCAGTGAGAAAATGGTTCTTTTAGGACTAGTTGGTCTTAAGAAGAACAGAGCTCAACTCAAGGAAAGATTAAAATCATTTCTTTTTTTAATGAAAGCCACTTAAAAATGTCTCTCACTGTGTGTGTTTGGGGTCTATGATGTGAGTCCATAGAGAATCCTAGGTGAGAATCTCTGGCTTGGGGTGTCCACGAACTTTACTTGGGACCAGAAACAGACTATCACCTTTTTTATTGTAAAGTTCTATGTTTCTGTTGGTATAGGCTACATTAGGAAGATCAAGGACTTTAAGGAATGCTTGCCCCTCTTCAGTAGTTATGGTATTGCCAGGAGTTGCCAGGTAATTCCATTAGTATGATTGTTAGCAATGATTAAGAGTGTGGCAAAAATGGGAAAACAATTGCAGAGTGGAGATAGAGAACATTTTGATATTCAGGAAAAAGTCTTAAGTAGGCAGCTTGTTATAAGCTATGATTATTTGTTATCTTTCATGCATTTTGCACATCTTCCTCTTCTGGTGGCTAAATTAAAATCAAGTGTTTTAAAACTTGCAAATTTAGCTTCTCTTTGCTCAGGCTTTCGTGCTACACATGGGACTCCAGAGGCTATAGGCAAGCCAAAGCATTTTGGGTAGCTGCACACTTAGAGTGAAAACAAAGAACAATAAGAGTTATTAGGAAAAAACATTCAACCCTTCCCACTGGATTTTGAAGTGGAATTTATATTTGATTAAAGGTCACCAGTCAGCAATCATGATGTAGAACTTCACTCACTGAGCCGAATGCATGGTTTCATCCAGTACTGTAATATCAGCTGGATTGAAAAAAGTGTTTTTGTGACAGTACTTGTTGTACAAGGCACTATGCAAAATAAAATTGATTAACTGAGGAGGAAATCCAGCAGCACTCATCCAGAACAGTATAATGTTAGGTATATTATAGTATGCCGTCCATATATCCAACCATTTTCTAACCCATAAATTCAGTTCAAGGCACGTATAGACATATTTATACATACAAATGCTGTAACTTTAAAGCCACTGTTTACCAAAATGACCACAATAACAAAAATTATTTTCAACCATTTTAAATATATATACACTATATATATATATATACATATATATATATCAAACTTACGCTATTTGTAAAACTTTGAGGATTTGGTGTATTTAAGTCATATAATATAAATGAACTCTTTTGGTTACTATAATGGTTATGTTGAAACTTCTGTCCATTTTTTTCTGAACCCATTTATTCAAATCTCAGGTTGTAAGGTTTAGTCTCCACCTTTGCACCATCTAATGTAAGCCAGGAAACAAAAATGGAGGGGCACCATAGGACACATTTATTACACACCCACCCTTACTTACTATGCCATTCTAGAATTGCCAAGCAACCTAATACGCACATCTTTCAGATGTAGGTGAAAAACTTAAGTACACAGATGAAAATCCACACAGACATGGACACAACATGCTGATTCCTCAGTATCCAGGCCAGGATAAGAAAACCGGTCTCAGAACCTGGGATGCTCAAGTACTTGTCACTGTACTACTAAGCTGCCTATATCCAGATATTTCATATGTTTAAATCAACCTTAAATTTCATGAGTGAAAATTATCCACGACCGTGTGTTGATAATCAGATTTTCAGTGACTACATGAAGAGTTTTAGAGAAAACAACAAGTTGTCACGGCACTTTTGTTTTTTTTAAACACATGGATTAATGTTTTCCTCAATTTTGTGAGCTCACATATCCCATTAAAGGGTTTCAATGTAAAAGAGAAGTATGATTTATGAAACTAAATCATATCATTATATTTTAATGCTTTTTGTCGCTTTTCTTATGTAGATGTAATTTATACTATACTTTAACACCACAGTAATTATTTCTAATTCAGAATCATAACACAAGCTAAACAGGGCTGGTTTTTAATTCTGTTTGAAACTATATTCTTAAATATTACGTACAGAATGCATAATTGTGTTTCTCTTTACTACACATTTGATAATTGGGGAAAAAAAAGAACAACGTACAGTAATGGCATGTAAAATGTTCCTGGTGGTGGCAGAATTGCTTTAACATTGTCAGTTAATAAGATAATTATACCAATTATGCTATATAACAGAGTTTGAAAGTAATAAAATGCAGAAGACTCAGAAGCCCTCCTGAGGTGTATATTTGGACAGCCCTGATTCAACAAACATGATGTCAAATCCTGCCAAATATTTACAGCTTTGAAGTTAGTCTTTTGGTATCTGATCCTGTTTACTAAATACCTGGTTTATAAATTATTATTTCCTTACAGATGTTGTCGGTAGCAACAGAATTAAGTAAATATATAGAATGTGCTGACATTCCAGACATAAATGAAAGTGAAATGAAACATGACTATGTCTGGTTGATGAGGTTGTTCTGCAATAATATTGCATTGACCAGGAGCAATGTGAGCTATGTAATTGGTTGTTTCATGTACTATGTTAACCATTATTTTCAGCCTTCAATATGTTCATTTCTGTCACTAACCTTCAGAGTGAGATGCTGAATTGTCAACCTTTATAAATGAGACAGGTTCTCTAGATTCTTCTAGAACAAATAAGAAGCATTTGGCTACTTGTTGCTTCAAGTTCAAATCACTTTTCAATTCAATTGCAGTTATTGTTATTGCACCTTACAGTTAAACGTAATGGTTGCAATTCTTTTTAAAGCATTGAATAATTACCTATATGAAAATGTTTGCTATTTCTTTTCTCTATATTGTGCTTATACTTTTCTGTTAGAGGTTTTTTTTCTTTCTTACAAGGCATCATGGAGTGTAAAATCAAGCTTTTACAGTTTACATCACAGCCGTCAGAAAGATATCTCAAGAGGAACTGGAATAGCAGAATACAATGGTATGGCTTCTTATGCTAAAATATTTTGCATGATCAGACTGTGTTTTAAATTACAGATGTAGGTGCCTTTATTATAAACACTTTCTGTATTGTTAGAGGTTCATCATTTAAAAAATGTCCTTTATCAACATGATGACAAGAAAACAAATAACTTCTGGATTATACTTGGTTTCTTTGAAGATATGGTCTCTAAGCTTTGTGTTGTTTATTTATTAATTATTTATTAAAATAATAATACTCCTATTAATAATACAGTACAGTCTAAGCTAAGGCGGTAAGCCAATTAAATGGGAACTTTTTTGTAATAGTAGTAGTGGAAGTACAAATGCTCACAATAAAATGGCTGGTTCAGTTTAATCAACAGAATATTAAAAATCCAATGCAGTGGTGTCTTCTTTATGGCAGCTTTCTACTACTGATTTAGGATTTGTCTTCTGTTGATCAAGACCAGGAAAAAACAAGTGATAACAAACTGAAAGGATCACTGGCGAATTAATAAAACATGCATTTCTTTAAATTTAGCAGTTTATATAGAACTTGTTTTATGTATATAAAACACAAACCATAACTATAAATTTAAACTCTTTATTTGTACGCCATACAGTTTTCCAAATGTAAAGAATGACACTAACGATGACTCTTTCATTGTTGTTTTTGCTTAAAAACATTTTTTTTTTCTAAATATCCAATCTGCACTTTTGGTGGATGCAGAATACTTGTGATTGCTCATGTAACTTTTTTGAAAGCATCAGTGGGACTCAGATGTGAGCAATGACGAAGAGCTTGCTTTATTAGCAGAGTGTTTTTCGGCACATTGGCATTACTCATCAGTGCCATAGCAGTTTTTGTTTCAAAACTGCTGCAGTTGGAGAAAAGAGGATAATATAAGCTCAGCCATGTGTGATGTCAGCGGACAGAATAACAAAGGATGACTGCAAATTTCACTGGTGTTTGCAGCATTACAGGGGGCCCTGTTTGGCTTGGATAAACCACTGTTTTGACTAAAAGACAAACCAAAGCTCAAAAAAATCAGATGTGAAGTGCGTGTATTGTAAGTTGTACACTTCATCCTTATGCATACATATTGATTCAGTAAATATTATAACCAACCTTTTCCAAGTGTTAACAGTGTCTTTTCACTCAAGGATTAAGGGATGAGGTGCCTCTAAGCAATATATGGGATGGTGGTAAAAAGGAAGGTGTTGCTGTTTTTCAAGGCTGGATTCAGTGGTTGCAAACTACCCTGTAAGAGCTCAATCAAAAGTGAAGTTTCTGTTTGATTACTAAGTAATTAAAAAAAAAAATCACTGTCAATTTCCCTATGTGATTTCAGTTAACCAGCTGGATTGAAAAAAATTGCACAATCAGTTTGAAAAGTAGTTGAGACTAATGGACACAAGATTGAAATAGCCCACTCCTACATAAACATATGCATTATTTAATATGTATTTACATCAGCTTTGAACCACAAACATGGAGACAATATGGTCCAACTAATCAACTCACTCAGCTCCTAGTGTAATTTGCGTACTGGGCACAAAGCCATTCTCAAACACTGCATATTTTTGGGAATCTTCCTTTTTTTCTTTTTAGAATACTAACATCAAACTGTATAGGAAATGTAATTGTTCAGTGATAATCCACTGTAAAGGTAATTAATATTAGGTTCAAATCGTGGAATACATAAACTAGAAAAATGATGATGTTTTTAATGGGTGAGCAATGTGGTAGAAATGAAAGAATAGATTTAAGTTTATCTATTCATCCTACAGAGATATGTAGAGCATGTCATCGGAAAGTGCAAATATTCAGGTCCATTCTGGTCTTTTAAGCCATCTAACTTTATCTAATGAAGTTTGAAGCCAAAGTAGAAGACTCAGGTGGCTTGTCTTCTGTGTTTATTGTCATAAAGTTTTTTTATTTGTTTATTATTGCTGGTATTATTTTTGTAAGGTACTTGGCTTCCTGAAGTCATCAGCTGTGAAAGGAAGCACTGAACAACAAGTTCCTGTTGATGAAAGCCATGATTAGCCACATGACAGAAGTCAAACACAAGACAATAGCTTAGAGGCCAAGCACCTGTTTGAAGCCTAGCATGAGGGAAACAGAGAGCATCTGAAAAACATGTTAGAAAACATATATATATATATATATATATATATATATATATATATATGTTTTTGTACATTTGTGATTAAAGGGCTTATTCTACTGAAAACTAGCACAAAACAACTTGATGCAGAGGAAATACAGGAACAGCCATTTCAAATAAAAATATATATTGCCAGTGAAATATTTTAAAGAAGGAGCTGTAATTTAGTATTATTTGAATTGAATTAAATAGATATTTATATGTACTTGAAAGCTTCAAACATGGATAAGATGATCATTTGGATAAAATAAGGACATAACATAATTAATGTGATTTTAATTTTTTTCATATGTAAACAGCAACGTTAGAAATTCTCACTACATTTTGTCACCCACTGCACTGTCACTATTATTATCAATAGTATAAGAAAACACAAAAAATATACATTGTTTGTTTGGTCATGTGAAGTAATCCTTTTAAAATTAAATAGCTTTAAAATATATACCTAAAATGACACCAGAAAAGTCTTCTCTTACTAGTTCTAAATGAATTATATAGTTAAAACAATTTGCATTTGTAGCAGTTTCCTCCAAAAATATGAATGTTCTGCTAAAAGTGAAAAATAGGTCTGTTCTTGACTGTGCAGTAGCCATTGTTATCTATCTATCTATCTATCTATCTATCTATCTATCTATCTATCTATCTATCTATCTATCTATCTATCTATCTATCTATCCATACATATCCTGTAGCCTCCCTTATCTTGCATGTGTTTGCGTATAATCTGAATATAGATATAATAAAAAACTTTCTTGCAATAATAAATTCATAAAAAATAATATTTGTTTTTGCTTACATTGGAAATTGTATGAAAATAAATTAATATTTGATAACACATGCCACCTGCGAGACACCAAACTCCAGGTTATATTTACTTTGCTTGAACAGAAGGTATAGTTTATACTGTATCCAAGCCCAAGGAAGCCAAGCCCATCCTCACAGCAACAGGCACAAGGAAGAAATTCAACACACACTGCATCTATTATTTAAAAGGAGTATGACATTTTAATTGTTACCAAGAATCTGTTGGTAATAAATCAATGGTGCACTAACCTCATTCAGCAGTATGCATTACAGCAAAATCTGAAAATCTGATGCCATTTTTGTAGATTTGTCTTGGCCATCCTATAATCATGATCATTTCCTAGAAATGTTCTACCTACTTCACTGGCACTGGATTAAGAAATACTAAAATAAAGAATGAGTAGATGGTTGTATGCCTGATTGTTTATTCTATCTCCGTGGCAGTATTCTGTTAAAATGGTTTGATTCTAAACAATGAAACTGAAAGCATAATATAATATATCAAGTTCTCAAACTCACTTAATCCAATTCAGGGACCAAAGCCTATCCTAACAATGCAGTATGAAGGGAGAAAACAGAAACCACTACTATATTTCTACATTATTTCTGAACATTTTGTTTTATGTATTTAACTTTAATCAATCCTTTTTTTGAACTTGGTCACCCTAACACAAGCTTGAACCTATCTCAGCACTATCAGGCCTAAGGAAGGATTGAACAATGGAAGGGATATCTGTCCTTCATGGGCACAGTCCTGCATGTATCTGAATCTCACTCACATGCTCCCATTCAGAATTCAGACAAATCTGTATATGCTTGGGATGTGGGATGAAATCGGGCTGCCTGGAGGAAAGCCATGAGAACATTACCAAAATTATCAAAACCTGCATGTTAAGTGACCAGACTGAGAAACAAGTTCAGACTTCTTCTTCTTTTGGCTGCTCCAATTAGGGGTTCCCACAGCGGATCATCTTCTTCCATATCTTTCTGTCCTCCGCATCTTGTTCTGTTACACCCATCACCTGCATGTCCTCTCTCACCACATCCATAAACCTTCGCTTAGACCTTCCTCTTTTCCTCTTCCTGGCAGCTCTATCCTTGCCTTTCTTCTCCCAATATACCCAGCATCTCTCCTCTGCACATGCCCAAACCAACGCAATCTCGCCTCTCTGACTTTGTCTCCCAACCGTCCAACTTGACCTGACTTTCTAATGTACTCATTTCTAATCCTATCCATCCTTGTCACACCCAGTGCAAATCTTAGCATCTTTATCTCTGCCACCTTCAGCTCTTTCTCCTGCTTTCTGGTCAGTGCCACCGTCTACAACCCATATAACACAGCTGGTCTCATTACCGTCCTGTAGACCTTCACTTTCGCTCTTGCTGATATCAGTCTGTCACAAATTACTCCTGACGCTCTTCTCCACCCATTCCACCCTGCCAGCACTCTGTTCTTCACCTCTCTTCCACAATCCCCATTACTCTGTACTGTTGATCCCAAGTATTTAAACTCATCCACCTTCACCAACTCTACTCCCCATATTCTCACCATTCCACTGACCTCCCACTCATTTACACATATGTATTCTGTCTTGTTCCTACTGACCTTCATTCCTCTCTTCTCTAGAGCATATCTCCACCTCTCCAGGATATCCTCAACCTGCTCCCTACTATCGCTACAGATCACAATGTCATCAGCAAACATCACAGTCCACAGGGACTCCTGTCTAATCTCATCTGTCAACCTGTCCATCACCATTGCAAATAAGAAAGGGCTCAGAGCTGATCCCTGATATAATCCCACCTCCACGTTGAATGCATCCGTCGCTCCTACCACAGACCTCACCACTGTCACACTTCCCTTGTACATATCCTGTACAACTCTTACCTACTACTCTGCCACTCCCGACTTCCTCATATAATACCACAGCTCCTCTCAAGGCACCCTGTCATAAGTCCACAAAGATGCAATGCAACTCCTTCTGGCTTTCTCTAAACTTCTCTATCAAAATCCTCAGAGCAAACATTGCATCTGTGGTGCTCTTTCTTGGTATGAAACCATACTGTTGCTCACTAATCATTACCTCACTTTTAAACCTAGCTTCCATTACTCTTTCCCATAACTTATTGCTGTGGTTCATCAATTTTATTCCCATGTAGTTACTGCAGTCCTGCACATCCCCCTTATTCTTAAATATCAGCACCAGTACACTTCTTCTCCACTCCTCAGGCATCCTCTCACTTTCCAAGATTCCATTAAACAATCTGGTTAAAAACTCCACTGCCACCTCTCCTAAACACCTCCATGCTTCCATAGGTATGTCATCTGGACCAACGGCCTTTCCATTTTTCATCCTCTTCATAGCTGTCCTCCTTGCTAATCTGTTGCACTTCCAGATTCACTATCTCCACATCATCCAACCTCTTCTCTCTCCCATTTTCTTCATTCATCAGTCTCTCAAATTATTCTTTCCATCTGCTCAGCTCACTCTCCTCACTTGTGAGTATGTTTCCATCTTTATCCTTTATCATCCTAACCTGCTGCATATCTTTCCCAGCTCGGTCCCTCTGTCTAGCCAATTGGTACAGGTCCTTTTCTCCCTCCTTAGTGTCCAACCTCTCATACAACTCATTATATGCCTTTTCTTTAGCCTCTCTCTTCACCTTGCACCTTATCTCCTTGTACTGTTGTCTATTTTCTGCATCTCTCTGACTATCCCACTTATTCTTTGCCATCCTCTTCCTCTGTATACTCCCCTGTATTTCCTAATTCCACTACCAGCTTTACCTTTCCTCCTTCCTCTTTCCAGCTGTCACGCCAAGCACCCTTCTTGCTGTCACCCTTACTACATCTGCTGTAGTTTCCCAGCTGTCTGGTAACTCTTCACTGCAACCCAGTGCCTGTCTCACCTCCTCCCTAAACTCAACATTGCAGTCTTCCTTTTTCAATTTCCACTATTTGATCCTTGGCTCTGCCCTCACTCTCTTCCTCTTCTTGATCTCCAGCGTCATCCTACAGACCACCATCCTATGCTGCTTAACTACACTTTCCCCTGCCACCACTTTGCAGTCTTCAATTTCCTTCAGAGGAACTCTTCTGCGTAGGATGTAATCTACCTGTGTGCATCTTCCTCCACTCTTGTATGTCACCCTATGTTCCTCCCTCTTCTTAAAATACGTATTCACCACAGCCAAGTCCATCTTTTTGGCAAAATCCACTATCCTCTGACCTTCTTCATTCCTCTCCTTGACACCATACCTACCCACCACTTCCTCGTCTCCACTGTTCCCTTCCCCAACATGCCCATTGAAATCCACTCTAATCACCACTTTCTGTCCCTTGGGTGCACTGTCCATCACTTCATCCAACTCACTCCAAAAAACTTTTTTTCTCACCAATTGCAAACCCAACTTGCAGTGCATATGCATTAACAACATTCATCATCACACCTCCAATTTCCAGCTTCATAATCATTACTCTGCCTGACACTCTTTTCACCTCCAAAACACTCTTGACATACTGTTCCTTCAGAATAACTCCTAGCCCATTTTTCCTCCCCTCCACACCATGATAGAACAATTTGAATCCACCTCCAATCTACCCAGCCTTACTCCCCTTCCATTTAGTCTCTTGCACAAACAATATATCAGCCTTCCTTCTTTCCATCATATCAGCTAACTCTCTCCCCTTACCAGTCATACTGCCAACATTCAAAGTTCCTACCCTCAGTTACACTCTCTTTACTTTCCTCCTCTCCTCCTGCCTCCGGGCACGTCTCCCCATCTCTTTCTCTCCTTCTTCGGCCAACAGTAGCCCAATTTATGCCAGCACCCTGTTGGCTAACAGTACTGGTGGTGGTCGTTGTTAACCCGGGGCTCGACTGATCCGGTTGGAAATTTGTATTGTTGTCTGCATATTGATTTGGCAAAATTTTACACCGGATGCCCTTCCTGATTTAACCCTCCCCATTTATCCATGCTTGGGACCGGCACAAAGAAACACACTGGTTTGTGCATCCCCTCCTGAAGCAAAAAGGATTCAGTAAGAACTGTACTGCTCTGCTGATAATATACTTCTTGTTAGTGACATGAAATAAAAAATGAAAGCTTTTAACATCACAGTACATTAAAGTCTGTTCATCCTTCCATTTTTTGAATCTATTTTACCATTACAGTGTCACTTTGAGTGACAGTCTATTCCAATAAATGAAATTCAAGAAGTAACCCAGGAGGGGATTGCTAGTCCACTGCAGGGTATGCTCTTTTAGTGCATACACAATCGTCTGCCTGGGTAGTGGACCTTTATTTCACTATACTGAAATTTTTTAATGTATGGCTCCACCAACTGAAATTGTTTGAATACTCATGCATTGCCTGTTTAAAGTTTGGGTATATCTTCATTTTTTATACATTTTACAGATGCACACTCTAGTTACATATAAATCACCTCATTAATATTAATTTTCACTTCTTTTATGTATGGGAGAGTATATGTCTAATTCTCTTTATACCGGTATAATTTCCTTTCCCTGTGCTATGCTACAATAAGATTCAATGAAATTCAGTTAATGCTGTCAGACACAGAAGCAAATATTTTACTTATAATTTAGCATAGGGTTTAAAGATCTTGATCTAATGATTGCAGATCCCAGTTAATTAAATGCAAGTCTTTAAAGCCTTTTAGGAGCTAAACTGTAATAAATCAGCACTGTCTGACAATACAAATTTGCAAGATAATATCTATCTGAAACTCGATCAAAGATAAATCTACAACTCTTATGTAAAAGCTTTAGGTAATTATGCTTGTCCATATAAATTTTGCAGTGGTCTGTGGGTTTCTTTTCAATCAATTTATTTTATTATTATGTAAATCAGATAAGTAGGGGAGTTTTTTTTTTTTTTTTTTGACTGCAGATCAGGTAAAGTAATAACATGGCAAATGGAAAACAATTTGTACATTTTATCCATGTTACAAATTCTGCTCACCTTACTTGTTCTTTAAGGTAAAGATGAAGAGTCCCAATATCAGTGAGCATTTAAAGAGTTATAATTACTTAAAGCTATATTGGTATTCACATTCATTGACAATTACGGAAAAGAGACTTTGCAAAATAGCAGGTAAATAGAGTAAACTCAGCAGCAGAGATGAGGCACCTGCAAATATGTTAATGATTCTCACTTTACTTTCAAAATTATATCAGGAAAACAGTCATAATAATGTGCATTTCTGAATTCCAGGAGATTGGGCTCTTACACGTTGTTAACATCCTTTTAAAAAACCCAGCTTTTCACTTGCAGTATTACGGAATGTTAAAGCATTCTAAAAATGTGCTCTTTCCTCATCATCTCTGGCATTTTGGGCTGCATTTGAATTTCAGAGAAATGAAGCCTATAAATCATCAGCTTCTATAAGAATTATGAATTGTCAAATGTAAGTCCAGCTGTGGGAAAGAGCAAGCTGACACAGGATTTAGATTTATTTGCCCCAACTAACCAAATGCACATCTACTGCTCTTCATTTTTTGCTGACATCTTGGACTCAGTTTTGATATTCTAGTTTACTGATTATATTCATAACACAGAGTAGCTTGGTGGTTTCTTCATTATAGTAGCTGCATTAATGAATCCAGTGTATTGGGTTTATTTTTTGCCATGGTTGTCTACTAAAAGGAGTTTGCATGTTTTCCCTGTGTCTCTGTTGATTTTCCAAGTTCC
The DNA here is from genome assembly GCF_016835505.1 of Polypterus senegalus. NCBI lineage: Eukaryota > Metazoa > Chordata > Cladistia > Polypteriformes > Polypteridae > Polypterus > Polypterus senegalus. The sequence continues at coordinate 141,789,827 of NC_053154.1, read as the reverse complement.
CTAGTTTTCTTAAACATGTGTGTTAGAGGTTAATTGCAAATTCTAAAATGGCTCTTTGTGGGTGTGTGCATGAATTGGCCATTGCATGAATGGGTGTCTCATCCTGGGTTGGTCTCATTGTAACTCACAGGTAGGGGTATGAATACAGTATAGGTAAAAGGTAAATTTATCAAAATGTTCAGAGTCAAGTAAAATCAAAGTTCACCTGATTTATCAGTAGGCACTGATTTCTTTTGACCTGGCTTGGTTTTCTGGCCTCGGCCTGGATTTAGGTAACATCTCTACTGAGCTTGGCTGCACACTCTATTACAGGGGTTCTCAAACTCGGTCCTGGGGGACCCCTGTGGCTGCAGGTTTTTGTTCCAACCAGCTACTGTTTTAAACTGGACTTCTGGGCTAATTAAGTGAACTGTTGTTTCCCAGATTTCATGTTTTGGGAACAATATACAAATTAGAAAACTAAGTTTGGTAAAAAAAAAAAAACAAAAAGTATTGAAATGTACTAAGCAGTTATATGTATTTTTTTCTTTTTAACAGTATTGTCATCTTGATTATCATTATACTTTTCTAGGTGTTTTAATTGTTTAATTAATCCGTTATTTACTACTTTGTGGGGCTGACACTAAAGTAGTTGCAGCCTTTCACGATTGAGTGTTATTTGCTTGGGTTTCTGCTCTGCTTGTTTTTAATTGTCATTATTAAGATTCAATGAAGGGAGCAAACTGCACAGAGAAAGGACGAAATATAATAAAAAGAGAGTTAAGCATTTAAATCCACAGCAAAAACAGAAATATTTCTAAGTTTCTTATAAATGTAAAAGTCATGCTGCAGTGCTTTTCTGAATGTAGAATAAAAGATAAATAATACCATCTAATTAAATGAGATCAGTGCTATCAGGTGTTGTCACTGATTAGGAATCTGGTTGGAACAAAAACCTGCAGCCACAGGGGTCCCCCAGGACCGAGTTTGAGAACCTGTGCTCTATTAACATTCAAAAGTGTCTTCTCTGCCACAAATGGCTTCCATCCCCTTGAGCTCAATCACAGTTTCTTAAGTTCTTATTTGGCATTAAATAGATGGAGTAGATAAAAGGATGAAGCATGTATAATATATCCAAAATTATTACAAGAAATGTTTAAACCACAATCTTCTCAGAGTCCATGAAAGAACCTTTCAAGGATGGAGCATTATTTCAGTCTAGGAAATACACAAACATATCTACAAGAACTCTTTTTGATAAGATTGGTGGGCTGGTGTGCATTTTGTGAGTCTCATACCCAACCGGTCATTAGTGATTAATAGAGATGGATGGCTCTTTCAGATTCTTTGGGGTACAGATCTTGAGTGACTCTCACTCATAATATGGAAAGCACACCGGGAGAGGCAGAGAACAATTTTCACACCAGGATTCTTCTCACTCTTTTACATTGTATTGTTGTTCTTTGCTCTGTATTGTAGTAGCCATTGTATGTACCTTGAGTCTGTGCTTCCCCTTTCCCATACCTACTATTGCAACATTTTTATTTTAATCAATTTAATGAGTGGCACTTGAACAAGGATTCTGTTGTATTTGTGAAATACAGCAAATACAACTGAAAATGAAACTGACGTAAGTCTCCCTATGAGAAGGAAATTGCATTTATTTGTTGAGTGAACATAAAAGACATAAAAACCGCAGTTCAAAAATAAAGCCACAAGTGGATTCATGATGTGATGGTCACCAGGGGGTGGCCATTATACCCGATGAGATGATTAATATTTCCTTAATGCTTGTTGCCTCATGAATACAGTGAATTATGGGTCAACATATTGAACACTTGCTGTTATCAAGGCTAGGTCATAGTGGTGTCCAATAGCAATAACAGTAATCATGCATACATCTCCACGATTCATTTAATAAACCTAGGCAGTAACGCCTTCCAAAATCCCATTACTTAGTGGGGATGATAGATAGAAAACTTACTGTGTCAATGGTGTAGTACTGCACATTTATTTTTGAATCCTGAAAATGAAATTATACCTTTAAATAACAGTTTATTAGTTTAAATACAAATGGCATTTGTATTTAAAAAGAAATTCCACCAGCAACAAATATTTTCTTAATACTAAAATAAAGTCACCATTTTTGTATTATATATTTTTACATACAAGCGATTCAACCAAAACTAGCATAGCAGTACAACTGGATACTTTGGGCTTTCTCCTAGCTTGCTGTGAAGATTTAAGGCAGCTTGAACCTGCACAGTGCCTCTCCCGATGAGCATTCCTATACTTTTTTGGGAGGTTCCCAAACAAGTGAACAATCCACATTTCTGTACCTTACTATGCCAAAGAACACAACTCGGGATGGCATCAACAGGCCCTAAAGGCAGGACTTTGTAGGTCTCGCCAGTCACCAACAAAACCTCTTTATGCTCCCATTTCTAGGAAGAATTATGATGGCAGTGCCTTGCAGTTGATCAGTCAGATCTGTGGTGGGTTAGGAGATAAGTCCTGTAATTGTGACGTACTGTAAAACAGCAGCTCCCATTCATTAGGTGCCCGTGTGTAATAAACCACCAAAAAAAGAGGCAGCTGCAGTGTGCAGAGCCAAACAAGGCCACTCTTTCTTTGAGGCCCAAACTTTCTAATTTGCTGCTGGGCAGACAGTCTCTCTGAAATTCTTTGTGATTATACAGTCATGCCCCCAAATTCCAACAGGGGTTTGTTTTTGAGGTTTCTGGGGCCAAAACAGTTTCGCTTTGAATGGATATTGTATAAAAAAGTCTTTTTGAAAAGAGAAAGAATGAGGTGCAACCCCAAGCTGTTGGTTCTATTAACTGTACCTGCTTCCTACTTATGAAGTATCCACATCCATGTTGTCTTAATGCTAAGACCTGTACAACCATATGTAGATGCTTCAGATATTTTTTTGTCAAAAATATTTTTTTTATGATGGACTGTGTTGGTAATAGATCCCTTTCTTTCCAATTCATGTTTGGTTTATCCTTTGTTTAGCCCATGATATAGTATTTTGCTTTGTTCCTTTATTGTGTTTAGGTTCTGAGATGCCTTTTGGAAATTAAACATGTTCAGCTCATGTTCTAAGTGTACAGAAGAATTTTTCACTGCTTCAAAGGTAAGTTGGTTTAACAACACTTAATTTACCCTATAGGTGTACAATATGTCTTGAAGTTGTATTTTACACCCACTGCTGCAGGGTATAATCTATCACACTATGACACCTAATAGGAAAATCTCGGGCTTTGAGAAGTTAATGGAGGGATGGATTTACATTAAGAATAAAAAAGTGTAGGTAATTAGACAGAGGATGCAAATACTGACCCCTCCCAACACTGTGTAGTAGGTTCTTCTGAATCAGTACTACATATCAAAGTAATCAATCATTTTAAGTATACTATTTATCATAAAACATCAACCTACTTTATTCAGAAGAGTAAAAAGCTTCATAAAACATGGCAAATTTAAGATGCAATATGTTTTCACTATTATCTTCATTGCTTTCAGCTGAAAGTGTGATCCTTTTGCACTTGATAAGGAGTACTGTTGTTTTGGGGTATATTAGATCTGAATGTAACTCTAATAAAACAATCAAAGATTTAAATTGTTGTGCATATCTAAAAGAAAAAAACATATGTGATCTTAATTGTCAATATCTTCTAGAAGTGACAGGACCCTTGGAAATTGTAACTGCTGGGACTTCAATCACTGAAACCTAAGCATTTTCCACCCATTTGTATGAATTATTTATTATATAGAGCAAGACCAAGAAAGAAAGAATATATGATAGCTATTTATGGTTAAAAAATAGCAAACCATTAATTTTAATATTATATCTTAAGGCACATATCTGAATTCAAATAAACTTTCATGAAATTCTTAGTAAGAAAGCTTCCATTTCTGCTGATTTAGCAAAAGTTAAAAATCAGGTTGTTTTTGAGCCAGCCTGCCTTATGACATTTCTTATTACAAATATGCTACCAACAAAACCTCATTGGTGAATACTTCCCCATTGGAAAGATGTCAGCTTTAAATTAAAGACATTCTGGGCGTTTTTCCTCTTGCCTATCAAAGTAATTCAGTATTATTATCGTTGTTATTCATTTGTGATCTGTTTCAGAATCGTTTTAAGATAAGTTATATCTAAAACAATTGCATTTGAAAATGATTCCTTTCTAACATTCATCAATCATCTGGATAACAGAATGTCATTCGTGCATCATCGGTCACAAAATGGGAACCAGCTCTGGATGGGAGGCCAGTCCGTTACAGGTCACAATGGCCCTCATTTCCCATGCCAAATTAAACGCGTCTGTTAACTAAAGGCTGTGAGCTGAAACTACCGGTAAAGCCCCGTCAAAAGAATAGACAACACTCAATATCCGTAAGCAACTGATGATAAGCAACCCTGTTCTAGATTTTTTTAAATCTTTTTTTTAAAGTTTAATACAAATACACACTTGTTTTCGATGCCGTAGTGCCTCATGCACATTCTGATTGCACTATTATTCTCAAATCAGACGCTTTACCCCTATACTGCATGTGAATCAATAACACAAACTTAGACCTGCAAAGCGACAGTTACTCAAATAATAGCCTATATCCCTGTCATACAAGAAAGAAAGAAAGAAAGAAAGAAGCCAAGTTACGAGATGTACTGTATATAACTTAATACTTTGCACTCAGAAAAATACACCGTCCGGTTTTTCTTTAAGCTTACAGGTACGTAAAACCTTTGGATACACATCCATTAATAAACCTGCTTTTTCGAATGCAAGATCTCATGGAAAAGAATCCTGTCGTGGTAGTATATGTTATGAAGAAAAAAAGATGGAAAACGCTCTGGCTGCGATGCCCTTTCAGACATACGTAACGGGCCAGCCACCCACTACTTTGGAAAACACCATGCAGAAGACACCAGTCTAGTCGCTTGGAGGTAACTACACTAACAGCTGCTATCCTTTGTTAGACTTTTAGCAATTCTTAATAAAAATTGCAATATCTTAGACGTGTTCTCCATCTAAACTAGGCTTTACTTTCAAGGTACTCTGTCTGTGCTCAAGCACCCGAAAAACGTGTGTATACGTGTGTTTGTTAGTGCGCCCTGGCGTCCTACACTTTATTCCTAATTCTGTCTGAGTTGGATAAACGGGCTTCAAAATGGACGGATTTACTAATATTACAATATTACTACTACTACTAAATAATAATAATAATAATTCCTTTTTAGACCCCGATTTTACATGGTATATCGGTGTAAAGGACATCATTAAATTATTTTATTGGCTATTTTGAGAAGGTTACACAAAACGTTTCACTTCTTCCCCGGTTAAGCACTGACTATTTGACGCTTTTTAATGCGGATATTACTTGACACTGGTTTTCAAAAAGCATTTTTTCTTTTACAACTCGTCATCTATCTATCTATCTATCTATCTATCTATCTATCTATCTATCTATCTATCTATCTATCTATCTATCTATCTATCTACATTAGTAGAGGAGACTGAACGGGTGTTGCATTGTGACATTTTCTTAAATTCATACGCACATTACATTAACAAAGAACAAGTCTGCCCAAACAAGCCTGAGCCTCCAAGCTTCAAAAAACACGCACGGGTTCACGGGCTGTCACATTGACACACACTCACGCACACACCCCATGCTGTACCCTCATTGTTTTCTCTACACAGAGGCAGAATACTGTAAATTCCAGAGTCCCTTTCACTGCGGACGCAAGTGTCACGAGGTTTTGCATGCAGTGGAGTGGAAGAAAATCCGACAGTTCTGGAGTTCTTGCAGGTGCTAACGCTTCACAGAGACCTTTCAGAGCGGCACATCTGCAGATGTCACGTGCCATTGTGCGGCGGGAGGAGCGCAGTTTGGTTTACTTGTTTGTCGGACTGACTAACTCTTCTGTGTTAAAGCTGCATAAAACGGTCAGAACTCGAATTGACTTTGACGACCCCGGAGCAAGAGAAGAGAATTTGATTGTTTGTATGATAATCATTACCCACCAGATAAGTGGGATTTTGACAGTATCCAATGATAGATATTATTGTATAATTGCCCCACTTTTCTTATAAGCCTAAAAACTGAAAATAATAGTTTGATTGTTTGACTGATAACATTTTAAAATAGTTATGATGTGCATTACAAGTTCTATTGCAACCAATGCATTAATTTCAGCTAGTGCTTGCCAGGATGATCTCATACTTAAAAGGTACATAAACTTAAAAGTTTCTGATCTCTTTACACATTATGCACTAATGTTTTTATAAATGACTGTCAATTGGACTGTTATGAATAAGAGTATGGCTTATTTTCAGTTTAAGTCTGGTAGCTGTGACTGTCACTTATATTCATTATTTTGTGATGTTTTAGTGGAAATTTACAGATTCATCTATTTCCTGAAACTACATTTACTGCTACATGTTTAGTCCTATTCTGGTAGCACTGGAAGTTAGGCTGAAGCAGCATTAAATTTACAGACTATCATATATTTACAAGGAAGAAAATGGGCCAACAGCAAACTAAGTCATATACCTATAGAATAGATGGGTGTCACAGTGGTTAGTGTTGCTGTCCCATTAGTCGTGTACCTTGTGTTCAAACTCCATGCCTGGTCATTGTCTGCCTAGAGCCCGAGTGTCCTCCTTTTAATGTCATATCTCATATTGCCAGTTTGATCGGTGACTCTAAATTGGCCTGGTATAAGTGAGTTTTGGTGTAGCAGTGAATGTGTTATATGGCAAACTGGCACCCCATCTGAGTTTGGTCCTTGCTTGCTCCCAAGATCTGACAACCCTGAATTGGACTAAGCAGGTTTAGAAATGGATGAATAAACACATTTAGTTGTTTTTCCCTAATTAATAATAATACTTGCCATATTTACAAGCACAAAAACATTTGCCATATGTTAAACGCAGGGTAATAATAATATTAATTTCAGATCAGGCATGCTTGGAAACCAGATCTGAGTTTTACTTTGCATACTAAAAACACTTTTTATTTTACAAAGGACACATACAGTTTATTCATCCTCTTTTTCTCTTTGAAAAGTAAAGTGAACAGATATTTCACCATGTCACTTGGGTGGCATCACTCATCTGTTAAATTAAAGAATGGAAGGGAGTGGTGAACTATTTGCCACTTACAGTCTTACTTACTTATTTGACTGATGCTTTTATCCAAGGCAACTAACAACATTTATGATACAATTGGTTACATTTCTTTTGTTTTTTTTAATTGAAGCACAGGAAAATCAAGTGACTTGCTCAGGGTTACACAGCAGCCATTGCAGGATTTGAACCTACAATTTTAGGATTTGAAATCCAAAGTTTTAACCACTACACCATACTGCCTACCTTTATTCATACTCCAGTAGTCACGGACTATAGTCAGGATCTAATCCAGGATGGATTACACAAATTTGAGTCTTTATAGAAAATCTATAAAAATTCTGGTAGAAAATCCACAATATACATAATGTAGCAGCCATGTGTTGTCCAGTCATTTTATATCGAACTGTTAATTCCAGGTGGCATGGTGGTGCAGTGGGTAGCGCTGCTGCCTTGCAGTTATGAGACCCTGGTTCGCTTCCCGGGTCCTCCCTGCTTGGAGTTTGTATGTTCTCCCCGTATCTGAATGGGTTTCCTCCGGTTGCTCCAGTTTCCTCCCAAAGACATGCAGGTTAGGTGCATTGGCGATCCTAAATTGTCCCGTGTATGTGCCCTGCGGTGGGCTGGCACCCTGCCCGGGGTTTATTTCCTGCCTTGCGCCCTGTGTTGGCTGGGATTGGCTCCAGCAGACCCTGTGACCCTGTAGTTAGGATATAGCGGGTTGGATAATGGATGGATTATTCACTTTTCGCAGAAAATCTTTCCTAAAATGAAATGACATTGAGGAACAGACAAGACTATTAATTCTCTTTATATCCCTATTAATGTAATATTATTTTAAATACATTTGTATTGCTAAGAGTATTTTGTCATAAACTCTGATACAAAGCATTTGAAAGTTGTTAGCACAAGTCTTAAATATGATTACAATTAGGCCATGGTTGACTCATCACATTATCCACCTATTAGGCCAGTAAAACACTTTAAAAGTGTCACTCAATTGCTTGATTTGTCTTAACTGTGAGGATTCACGGCTTGCTGTTCATTCATTTGCAAACAGATGAAACCGTCTCTCTGATCTAAGACTATAGCTAAAACTTTTGAAGAGAACTGGTCTTTAACATCAAAGTGGCGTATCAGTTGCAACTCACACAGAGTGCATGCGAATATTCAGTTGAGATTTGAGGGTATTCAAAGTGCTGCATTCAACTAGGTAGTGTGGTTACATATATTTGCACTTCTCTGTGATGCACTGGTGTCCTGTCCAGATATTGTTCCTGTCTTGTGTCTGCTGCTTGCTAGAATAGGCCTTGGCTTCCTTATGTCTATGCTTAGTTAAAGCTGGTCTGACAATGGATGGATGGATGGATGGATAACTATATATATAATTGCATTATTAATAAAAAATTTAATTAATTATTTATTAATTGCATATTAATTGCATTGGACCCCCCCCACCCGTCTCCAATGAAGAGCCAATCTTAAAGTAACAGCTACCAACAGTTTTACTCATACCTTTGATGATATGCCAAAACTGAAAATGTTCAAGCCTTTCATTCTTTCTTGAAGAAAGTGTTCTAGGTTCCACTTTTAGGGAAATTGTTACAATGTACATTATAAAAAAATAATAACTGTAAATAAAAAACACACTAAATTATTTATATAAAATAGGTAAAAATGATAGCGGAGTTTAAAGAGGGCAAAGGGGAATGATGGTGAGGCTGGCAAGCTGCCAGAGTGTGTTTTATTTAAAAAAAATATTGTGAAAAAAAGATGAGGTTTAGAAACTAGAGTTAATGTTAGTGCAAATTCTGTAACATCTCATCTTTTGTGAAGGTTGTGCACAAGAAAGAAGTAATTTAGGTAACTGGTTATCATGTCATCTAACTTCTCTTTTATTTTTTTCAGGATAAGTGTTGGTCTACCAGAAGGGGCGCAGTTAAGTATAATGAAAGTAACATCTGATTTTTTTTAATCAATGATGAATTGTATTAGTTTCTTTGGCAGGTCACAGTGGCACAGTCCATACAATGGTTACAATTGTTTTTTTAATGGCATATTGGGGACTGGATTAATTCCTGAGTGGAGTGCATTTTGTGTGGAGTTTGCTTGTTTTCATCTTGTTCACACAGATTCAGTTTAAAAGTTCTGCCCAAAAATGTCTTGATAAATCACCTTCCATTTTGAAAAAACCTAGAGTCTCATACCATCCAGTATCATTTTTTTGTGCTCTTTACTTTCAAAAAGACTTTGTTTCTTTGAGATTGAGTATTGAAAAGTTTTTTTTTATATATATATATAAATAATTAAATATTTTCATTAAATGTATTTATGGTGCACCATGGAGGCACAGTGGTCAGTATTGCTGCCTCACAGCTTCAGGAAACAAGCTCATTCTCAGCTTTGACAATGCCTCTGTGGAGATTTTACATTTTTCCCTTGTGTATGTCATTATTTTTTGTGTACACCATTGTCTTTGCACATCCTTGAAAAGTGTGTGTTTCATTCATTAGTGCCTGTAAATTGCTCTGGAGTAAATAATTGTGGATGTGGATGTAAGAATATACCTGGAGATGGAGTGGCCTTCTGTATAGCACTGATTACTGCCTTGTTCCCAGTGCCGCTGGGTCAGTCCCACACTCCTCACAACTCTGTAATCAAAAAAGGATCCTAAGAAATGAACAAATGAATTATTTAAACAAGGAAAAGAAAACTATTAAAGAGTCACAGGGTGACATATTAATACAGATTTTGAAATGGATGCCAACTGTATCATCTCCAGACAGAGGAGCAGCTTCAGCAACAGACTGCTGTCACTGTCCGGCTCCACTGACAGACTGAGGAGATTGTTCCTCGATCTCCCATACTATGTGACTCTTCAACTCCACCCACGGGGGTAAACGTTAACACTATACAAGATTATAAACTGTTATACCTGCCTCACACTCTCCACCGCATGCATTTTTTTTTTAACTTGCACTGCACTTTTATTGCTCTTTAATTAATATTATTTTTATCAGTATGCTGCGGGAGTATGTGAATTTCCCCTTGGGGATTAATAAAGTTATCTATCTATCTATCTATCTATCTATCTATCTATCTATCTATCTATCTATCTATCTATCTATCTATCTATCTATCTATTAGTGATGTAGCAGCAAAAAGAGTGGTTTAAAAAGCATGCTATTAATTCTTGTAAAATTACAATTCAGGCACCAGGTCACGCAGGTCATGAGGCATAGAGATGTAAATGCTGTGTTTTTGAGAAAAAAGGTAAGCAGACAATGAAAGATCATATGGTTCACACAAGACATCTTTGACTAAATTCCAGTCATCATTCTTTTAGAGTGAATACGGCAACTAGATAGATAGATGGATACATAGAAAGCAGGAAGATACATAGAAAGCAGGGAAATTAAAAAACATAAATTCAATTCAACTTCAAATTATTACAGATATTTTCAATTACATATAATAATTTTAATGAGTTTTAATCTTACATAATACAATTTATAATATATTCTATTTATTTTATTTTGTTTACAGGTGCGTGTTGCATTAAACTGAAGTTCATAGGACTCATGCAGTTGTAAAGGATGGCAAAGGAATTTTTTGAAGTTGTGTTAAAGTTCTTCTTGCTGTTCTCTGGTTAGTAAATGAAAACAAAATTACTTTCACCATTGGGTTTAACCTGAAAAGTAAACACCGAAGTAATGTTTTTTAGCCCAAATAAATAATAATTTCAGTTTTCCTGATCATGTTCAATATCCATGTTGTAGAGACAACCACCTGCATTCCTTTTTACGAAATATGATCAGAGTAGTCATTTTCATATTTGTGACTTTTTAAATGTATTTGTGTTCTAAAGTGGATTAGTTATGTCAAATATTAAGTAATAAACCATAGTCTTTTCATGTGGCTCCAGAAACAGGTGCTCATTTAGGATAGTTTGTAAGTAATGTGTCAAAAGAGAAGAAGAACAAGAAAGGGAATCCTACGTGGTGAAAGTTTTCTCCAGCTGTGCTGTGGTTTCTCTTAATTTACAAAACAAGTGTCAGAAAGAGTGCTTTGCTCTCACAACTTGCCCCGTCCAAAAAAGAGAGAGAGAAAGAAAAAAAACTGTCTGTGATTCGCTGTGCAAGGCTCAGCATGAACCACCGGAGGAGTGGTCCTTGCACCGGCCCTTTGTAAGCATGTAGGGAGGCAGTGTGCGTTGGAACCCTGCCGGGAAGGAAGCACAGCTACCCCCTCCTCTTCCAGCCAACCAGACAAAAGCCCATTACATGGTTGCAAATCACCCCACTGCTGTTATTTTATTTTCTACACCCTGCAGGAAGATTATTTCCTATTTGTGAAATATTTTAAGCCACCCAGGTCCTTATGCTCAGCTGCAGCGGTCATTCGCTTCAGTACCCCATGCCGACTTATTCTTGGTACCAAAGAAGGGTCTTCATTTTTTAGACACATTTACTTTGATGCCCAAATAGCACTAGAGCAAAGACTAATACATCTTCACTTTCCATAGTTTCCAACTATTCATCTCCATGTATCTCCATCGATAAAAACAATTCTAGTTTTCAATTTGAACAGAGTGAGAGGTGTTAAGATTACATAAAACTTTTCTTAAATACTATATTGCAATATATGAGTACAATAATACAGATACCTTAATTGCTAGACTAAAGTCAATATATTTTACTAAGTGTAACCAATAGTCATATTTTATGTCAAATTCTCCGAAAGTAAGCTTCAGGTAAATATAACAATTTTCTCACTTGATGTCTTTGCTCATAATACTTAGAAAATAAATAAAACATCAAAGATAAGTAGTAGTAATAATTGTAAGGAGTCAGTAACACAAGACAGAAAAAGAGAAACAGAAGTTACATTTTACAGCTTCTGCCAAACAGATGCAGGGACCTGCGTTTCATTTCTTGCCCTGTCACCGTCTATGTGGAGTCTGCACAGGTGGATTATTTTAGTTTTTCCGCTTTCTTCCTATTTCTAAATACATGTTTCTAAATTGGCTTAGTGTGAACAACTATGAGAGAGTGAGTTCTGCAACAGACCTTGAACTGAAAAAACAGATACATTAAATTGTTGAATGAATGGAAATATCATATTTATTTATTCATTTGACTTTTTGGTTAACCTGCTTTTAAAATGTTTCTATTCATTCAATTTAGAACAAGGCAAAAATACACTGGGAAATTACCTTTTTGGGAATTAAAGTGGAATAATCAAAAATGTACAGAAATTGATGATTGAATGCATCACACACCTCAAAGATATCTTTATCCTTCTTTAATTTTGATTTTTACTTTTTCAATATTTTATATATAGATCAAGTATTTCTTTCATGAAAAAAAAGGAATTTTAATGTTTTTATACCCTAGAGCATATTTTGAGCATTTTTAGAAAGATCCGTGTCCATCAGTATGTGTGTCTGTGGCAAAAATTGCATGGATACAAATGGAAACAAATGGACTAATTCTTATGAACCTATGTAGAAAACTTGAACTCCTTAGTCTTAATTAATTTGGGATTACATCCATCTCTGAAAGATGAAGGCTTGCAAGTCATTATTAACAACAGCCAACCACTGATTATCCATCCATCCATTATCCAACCCGCTATATCCTGCTGGAGCCAATCCCAGCCAACACAGGGTGCAAGGCAGGAAACAAACCCTTGGAAGGGTGCCATCCCAATGCAGGGCAACCACTGATTAGAGTTTCATAAAATTTGGCATCACACTTAGGACTTAGAAAGGAAAACTTTTGTGAATTTCGAGTTCAATCCAAAATGTAAGCTTTGAGATTGTACAGTTCACCATTTTTTAATGTTGTCACAGCAGCTAAACCCTTATTACAAAGAAACACTGATGACCTTTTACACCTTTATTAAAATAATACAGTGTCTTTAAAGTGGATCAAAATCTTAAAAATAAACTTAATCAATATTACATTTTGTGTAGATATTGGTTACTTAACTCTGTATGGTATACCTATGTTATAAATATGAAGAAGGCCACCAAATTTTGGGCTTTTTCCATTTAAACTCCTATTTCACTTGTCTCATTACAAAAGGCAACGGTATTTGATGCTATTCCCACTTGATTTTGTTCTTGTTCACTTATTTTCATAGCTTATTTAAACTCAGTATGTTTACTACATTCTTTACAGTCATGAATTGTTTGATCTGTTTCCATCAAAGCAACAAATTCTGCTATCATATGTATTTTGTATGAGTTATGGCTAAACTTGAATACCTTGGTGTCAAACGACAAAACATAACAAAGAGCAAAATACATTTTTATTCCACTGTGTCCACATATCAAAATAATTCAACATCTTTAGACATTCAGAGATTCAAGAATGCAAATGAAGACACTTTTCAGACTTTAACAATCTAGGGTATAGCAATAAGACTGCTTCAACACTCAGTTCACACGCTAGTGAAGATTTCTCCCGCAGTGAATGTATTAGTGTGGCTTAAGCTTCAGGACTGTGAAAGTTAATATAAAAACATAGTTTCTTTCATTGTGTTGATGTTTAACTGACTGCATCATCAATGGGCTTCCTAATATTCACTCCTGCCTGGTGTTTTAAAGGGGTACACACATGTTTAAAATGGAGTTGCCCAAAGAGATATGAAGTCTGCATATTTAAGTCCAGGTATGACTATTTGTAATTCTATAGATTCACTTGTGTCCAGCAGAGGGCACAGAAGGGTTCAAATGTCATGGCGGCAGAACTTTATGTAAAGATGTCAGCCTGAAGTACTGCCTAGAAACTTCATCAAGTTACACCCCTGAAGAAGAGTTTCGCAGAGCCTTAATGAGGAAAACTGCTGTAGCACTGGTTTACAAACAGCACCACCATATGACTGTTTCTATGTAGTGCCAGTATGGGCAATGCCATTCATGGCAGTGGCAGTAGGTCAAAGATGACTGTCTTCAGACATCTTAAGGGAAATTAAAGGTGAGCAAGTTAAAGTATATCCAGAATAGATTGAATTAAGACTGAGATGGGTAGCTGCCAATGGATCAGCACACATAACCTGGGAACTGAGGATAATCGCACCATGCTTTTCAAAGGGAAGTTCTCTGGATGACCATGGCTGCCCACAGAGGAGCCTGACCTCACTGATGACATACGTGGAGGATGAGCTTTCTGGATTGTGTTCAGCCCGAAGTCATCTTACTCATATGGGCTTTTATTTCATTGAAAAATCAGTTTTGTGAACACTTATTAATTACTTAAAGTGCAACTTCAATATGTATCTGAAATATAAGTGGCCATCGAGCACTGCCTTTCACTAACGTGTAAGTGTTATCTGATAAAATGTAAATATAGGAAAGAAAATCAAATATTATGTTTGCAAGCCCATTTAAAGCATAAACCACTGTGATATAATAATTATTGATTGTATTTGCTGTACATTACACATGTGGCCAGAGTACTATTGTTCACAGGTCTGTCATTTTCTATAATGAGTATAATATACAACTTTGTAGGGTGAGATACTGTATGCATAACGATAAAGGTGCTTTTCCTTTACAGATGAGCATATTCCATATATTTAAAAAATGTGTTTGTTTCAAACAGACCTTAAAAATTTCTGAAAGAAGCAAAAACAAAACAAGCAGTTTTGGTCCATTGAACCGGAGTGACAGATTTTACTGCCTGTGGCTGAGGAAAGGTGAATTTAGATTTTGGGAGGTTTATAGAGGTATTTACAAGGTGTTTAAGCAAGTAATTAGTAGCCAGAACCAGGCTGCAGGATTTTTTCCACTGGTCTCCTCAAAGTGAGGATATGTAATGAACAGAAGGGCATGATATTCCAGGGGTGACTGACTCAGAACAATGAGACCAAACATTACGAAGTCCAACATTCACAATGGTTACCAGAAATACCCTCGTCTTTCCTTCTCCTGTTGCCGGTGAAAAAAGGAAGCTAATGCATCTCTATTTCTGGTGATCCATCAGACATAAATAAATGATAGATTAATAGTAATCTGTAAAGCCTAAAAATAGGGTTCAGTTTTTTAGTTCAATTGGAAAAGCATCTACTTGTTTTTAAAAGGACATTAAAAACAGCAACCCCTGAAGTCGTTAAGAAGTAGAAATATCTTAAAATAAATGTCATTTTGAAAGAAAAAAAAACGCGTTTTCAGCAGTAACTGTTAAATTTGGAATTCAAATGCAATTAAAATACAATTACAGCTTGAATAAGAAGAAAAAAAAATCATTGTTGTGATTATAGGACTTCAAATATTTTTGTATTAATTCAGATATTATATATGACATCTGTAAAAATGAGCAAAATCAGTTTTTTATCATTATTAAGAACTTTGTGCCACTTTCATATATGAAAATGTGCTACATAAATAAATGTTGTTGTTCTTATTTCCATCAATGAAAGTGGCTATACTATTTTAATCACAGCTTTTCTTGTACAATCTCTTTTATTTTATTCTTTAGCCTGTTCTGATTTATTCAGAGATCAGAATAGGGCAGTGGTATCATGTTTAAAGTAGTGGAGCAGTAAACACAAAGTCACAGACTTATTTCCTACGTGGTGCCATTATGCCTTTTAGACAGGGTGTGTTAACCTATAAAATAGTTAACCGTATAAATGAAAGAGAAATCATGTTATATAAAGCTAATATGATATAATTGATTTACTTTTATTCACCATGTGCAGTTCAGTACCAATGTAATTTTGATCTAAATGTCAGTTTCATTGTAAACTTTATGATTGTTTATAAGCTAAACAGTGGCATAGGGCATTATCTGTTCATTACTCAATAAGGAAAGCACCATACAAACATTTTAAGAATTCTACTTGCTATGTTCATTTTCTGAAAAAAATAATTTTCAAGTGTAAATGGATGCCAGGTAGGGATTGCCAGTGAAGGCAAAAAAGAGTTTCGAGAGTACATGAAATAACGCCAGGGGATAATAAAGCATATGTTTACAGAGAGTGGAACCTCCAGGAGTACAGAAATAGAAGCAGAGCAATGGGAGAAATTGAATAATTTAATAGGAAAGCTCCAGTGTAACAGCTGAAGGAGGAAAACCCCTTAAGGTATATGTGGCCACTACTATTATGGTAGCTAAGTGAGCATAGGGGAATTTCTAGGACAATCGTGTTAGGAGCTTAACAGACCTCTAACACACTCGAAGTTTGAAAGTGAATATCTTAAAGGTTTGACTGATGGAAGAATAGAGAGAAAGACAGAGAGAGATGTGTGGAAAGCATGGAACATGTGAGGAAACAGAAGTGCTTATTTGTGGTACTTCAAGATGGACAAGTATGAAAAACACCCTATCAGACAGAAGGAGGATCACCAACTGTCATAGTAGCTCCAGAGACACAGCAAGGTTTTCTTTCTGTTTATTTTCTACTTGACTAGTCCTTCCCTTCCTTTCCTTTATTTTGTTTGTAAAATGCACTGCTTTTTAATAACTTTGGCCTTATTAATGTTTACTCTGGGTTCAAAAATGTCTTGAGAGCATCCCTTATTTTCCCCACAAGTCATAAAGCCCAGAAGTGTTTAACACATTGTACCTCACATAACCTTATTCAATGAATACTAGTATTTCATAAACTACTGCTTATTGTTAAACACAAGTTGGGATGACCAATCCTCAGATTTTACTTCCCGCATGTTATGGAAGTTCCCTTTTCTCCTGATCTGAAGTGAGTAAGGGCTTTAAATGATATTTTATGGGCCTAATCATTAAAGTGCATTTACCAACATAAATGGCCATGACTGAAAGTTCTCTTGATCAAATTAAATTATTTTTCTGTTTTGTTCTTCTGAGACCAACTGTGAGAAGTCTCCTGATTTCTGGTAGGTTGACAAATGGAATAGTTATCAATGACAAGTGAAAGATGTAAAAAATATAATAATGATAATCCTTAGTTTAAAAAACATTTCTTTCAAACTGAAATCTAACTTTAGCAAACTACCTAAATTACATATTTTCAATATATTTTCATTTTGTTAAATTTTAAGTAAAATTAATTTGCTACATTCCACCCAAGCTTGTTTCTTGCTTTGTGTTCAGCCCAGGATGAGATAAAGTGGTTTTGATAATGGTTAAGTTAATATGTTGAATTCCAATGTAAAATTTTGGTCATGCTATCATCTTGTCAACATAATCAAAAATGAACAAGTTATTATTTATGTGGTAATTTTATATAGCAAAGATAAGTCCAGTTCCATTCTCATTAAATATTCTACTCAACCACTTGTCTAGATCTTGGTTCAGTTGAGCCTGGATTACTGCAACTCCCGGAGGTCAAGGCCCTCTATAACTGCTACCCAATGAGTCCAAGTCATTCAGAATGTTTCCATTGCCTGTTGTGCTCTGCTGTTTTCTACATTCATATTACTTCACTGTTGTACACTTACCACCAGCAAGAACCAGGCTACAAATTCACCCTACTCTACAGTTCCTTATATGGCTGAGTGCTGCACTTAACTTTCTATATGTCTCTCTTTGACGCCACAATTCTGACTCAGATAGCCTTTTCTGTAATATTCTCTACAAACTGAAAAAGGATTACGTGTTCACATGTTCCACAAGCTGCTCCCAATTTTTGACATTGAAGCATCCCTTTATGACCCTCCTCTTTAGGCAGCACTTTGGGGTTGCTTAAGCTTTGTATCTTTCAGCTTTACTGTGGGTTTCTAATAACTTTTTTCTACTATGTCTGCCCTATAACTATCGAGTTATTGCTTACAGGTTACTCCTTTGCAATTATTTGCTACCCACAATATAATGCTTTCCATACTCTATTAAAAAAGGTTTACTCAACTGACTATTCATTTTGCATTGCCATTCCAAGTGCTCTACGTTATTATTTATGTTTGCTTATTTTTATGCCTTTTTATAGTATATGGCTGAATAAAAAATAATGTCAAGGAGCTAAACTGCAGGAACATCCATTCAACAGCTGCTGTGCACACACAAGATTTTATAAGCGGTTGTGAACAGCCTTTTAGTAGGTAATATGTAATAGCGTCTGGCAGAACACCTCACAGTGTTTATTATAACACTATACATAATGGGAAAGGTACAGAACAATGTTAATTAAACTCTGGATGAATGAAGGCAAATCCCGTTTTTCTTTTGTAGCTGCAAACAAGGGATTAGAGGTCACATTGGAAAACAAAAGAAGGGCAGACTTAGAAGAGAAAGTAGGAAGCATTTCTTTATACAAAAGGTCACTAATCTATTCAAGGTCTATCGGATCATGTTGTTAATACCAAAACACTGCTTTCTTCTAAAAGAATGAGCCTGTAAGGTCAGTATTGCATAAGTGAAAAGACTTGCTTTCTAATGTTACTGTTTGATTTTTTTTTTCTTTTTTAGTTTCTTTGTGAAAATGTATAGAATATTGACATGTGTGCTTTTTTTCATTTTCTCTCTAAAGAGTTGCAGCTACAAGATCAGGCTGGTGACATTTTATTGGAAAAAACCTGAGACCTCATATCGAAGAAGCAGTGAGACTGTAGTGCTTAAATAGTTGGTCTGAGACCAACACCTGCAGGTTCAGATTGCACTTTGTAGTTCATTTTGAGCACATCTCTTAAATTTATTGGATTTCTGCAAACAATTTTGATATCAGGTACAGTAAATTGCTTGATGATTAGGCACTATATGAAATTAAGATTATGAAACTAAACTTTCTTCTTTGTTTGTGTTGCTGACCTAAAATTTACTACAATCAAAAGCACATTTAAATAAATGCAGTTTTTTGCAGATTGGAACAATACGTTTTATATACAAAAACAAAAATTAGTTTTTATATACAGATAACGTATTTCATAAGAACGTATGAAAACATTTTAGAACATTAGAAAAAAATGTGATTAGAACAGGTGATCCAGTCCAACAAGCCCACCTGTCCTGTTCTTTTAGATTCTCCAAAATAACATCAAGTTGAGATCTGAAGGATACTAAATGAGCTTCCTCATATTTGACAGAATTTAAAAAATGGTGGCAATGTTATGTTATTACAGGTCAAATTAAGGCAATATCTCAAAAGGGCCTGGCTATGAGCCCACAGTCCTAATGTAGTTCTTCCTAGCCTGTTCCTCATTATTGTTATGGACACTTGCACAAGAAAGGTTTCCTAACAGTTAGGGAGAAAAGGTAAATGACCAGGGGCCTCATGCATAAAGTCATGCGTAGAATTCACACTATGATATTAGCATAAGCGCAAAAGCGGAAATGTGCTTACGCACAAAAAAATCCAGATGCATAAATCTGTGCATTCGCCCAATTCCGCGTTCTTCTGCTACATAAATCCCGGTCAGCGTGAAAAGTAATGCATGTGCACACACATGCTGTCCCGCCCCGTCTCCTCCCAGAATTATGCCTCTTTGAATATGCAAATCAAAATAAATATCCCTTAAGCACAGCGTTCCGTGAAAAGGCAATGGCAAAAGCACGGGGGGAAATAGAAGAAGTTCAGCTAATACTGAGTGGAGGCAAGGAAAAACGTACAATTTGTTGGTTTAAACAGTGGTATAAACAACCAAAGGAAGTTGATCAAGTGACACAGAGTGTCAGAGAAACTCGAAAGCTCAAGTTCACAAAGTCACACAGTACCCGAAATAAAAAAGAAGTTGTCAGATATCAAAGTTGCCATGAAAAGGCGAGTCGTAGCCCACTGGCTGAGTGTCATATGAAAGATTGTTAGGGTACAGAGAAAAAAAATAGGCACATAGTGGGGGAAAAAAGCACAAAATGTCAACTTTAATCTCGAAATTTCCTCTTTAATCACATAGTTTATTTTGCCATTAAAGTAGAACATCATAAACTTCATCTTAAAATTGTTTAATTTACTAGTTTCTCTAATCCCATTGTAACTAAAATAGCACGTTAAATGCTTTGTTTTGTATTTGATCTTCTATGTGATCTAAGTGTGTAAATCACTACGCGCCTTCCCGGCTTTCTCTTCCTCCGACAGGACACAGAATCCATTACATTCGTAATATTACAGCTTTCTGAATAATTTAAGTACTGAGATGTATACTTGATATCATTTTCATGATGATAGGAGTTAAACCCTGTTATTAAACATGGGAACACGGTGGCGCAGTGATTGTGCACAACCTTCGATGAAATAATTTATTGCAGCAGTACTGTCTCTTTCAAACCTACTAACCCCCAATTCCTGTCCTTACTTTTCTTTCTCCAAATACCCAATCACCACACAATCAGCTCTGTAATAGATGTTAAGCCATCTGTAAGCTTAGAACGCTGATTCTTCAAAACTTTTAAGAAACATTGAAATATTTTCATAGTACATATTTAATTATTCTATCTTTTCGGTGTCACGCCAGTCCCAGCAAGCATACAGCAAGAGGCAGGAACAATCCGTGAACGGAGCGCCAGATCCTTGCTAGCGCAGCGACACCGTGTCCTCACATATTTAATTATTAACAATATAGATTATTTAAATGAAGTTAAAGTTTTATCTGTATAATATAATAAACATATTTTGCTGCATTTCATCTTAAAAATTATATCGTCATCATATGTAAATACACTCTTTATAAAGTAGCTCAGGATGTGCAATATTATAACTGTAGTGCAAGTTTACAGTGAGGTGATTGTACTAATAAGTACAAACAGTTCTACAAGGAGCACTTGATGGACTGATTGAGTGCGTTTATAGTTCTTGGGATGAAACTGTTTCTGAACCGCGAGGTCCGTACAGGAAAGGCTTTGAAGCATTTGCTGTGTAAAAGCAGTTCAATAGGCAGCATGTGCTTGATGCTGTATACCAATAATTCTCTTTCCGATCAGCTGCTCCAAGTAGTGCAGTGAGAGTAATATGGGAAAAGATGTGGCAACCCCTATCGGGAACAGCTGAAAGAAGAAAAAGAAGGTGCAGTGAGAGTAACAACACTAAAGCAGCTGTGGTATTTAGAATAGCTTGACCATTCTGTGGACCATTATATTGTTACAGGTTAATTACAATCAGATGCATTACACTAATAAACAATATGCGCTTAATTTCAGTGTATTTATAAAGCCGTGTCAGGGATGTGGATCTAAAAAAGAAAGGGTAACCACACTGGAACAGTAGCACTGTTTTGACGCTGGGTGCCGCCAGTCCGCAAAACCGAGCGCAGAACTTGTTTACGCCAGGATATGAGATACCGTGGAAATGTGCGTGGCTTTACACCAAGTTTAGGTTTATACAGCGCAATTTGAATGTGGAAATAGGCTTATGCAAAATTTTTGTGCATACGCACTGTTTATACTTGAGGCCCCAGGAGATTAAAGACTGAAATGAAGCAAGCAAAAAAATGTAGTCTTAGAGCAAATAGGAATCCAATATAAAAATGGCAGAAAGAATGTATTGTCAAATCAAGAAAAGCTAAACAAGAATTGTAGTCAATGAAACATTAAAACATTAGAAAAACTGTGATGGGAAAAGGCCATTCAGCCCAATAAATTGACTCTCATTCATTTTATTCAATTAGATTGTCCAAAATAACATTAAGTCGAGATCTGAAAGTCTGTAAAACCCCACTCTGTACGACACTACTTGGTAATATTCTTTGTGTAAAGAAAAGCTTTCTAACATTTGTGAAATATTTCCCTTAACATGCTTTCGTGCCCTCATGTTCTTGATGAAGAATTAATAGATTGGTTAATTCACTCCAGCATATAGTAATTTGGCAATTTTATTCAACTAATGTTTCTAAAACAGTGCTGTCGCATTTTGAAAGTTTACAATTTCCAGACAGATTATTAGTTAACTAGTTTAGCAAAGTAGTTTAGTTTGCAAACAGGTGTTTTCTAATATGAACATGAATTGTAGTGTTCATCAGATTCCTGTGTCCTTGATTCAGTATTCAAAGATGTTCAACATGTTGACTTTTAGTTTACATATGATTAAACTATAAAGATTAAAATATAATCCCTTTTAAAAATTCCTGATTGTTTTTAGGGCTTTTTTCACATTCTGATATGAAAACTAAAAATGCACACTTTATTCCTGATTTTACATCAAAAGTGCAATTGATAGCTTAACGAGAAGCATCCTAAACTGGTAAGCACTTTGACTTGAATCCTTACTTTTGTGTTTGTTGCCTAGGGTTGTCAAGTCTTCCTGATTTCAAGAATGAAACCTTTAAGATTTACCAAGACCGAATGAATGCCTCAGAATATATTTCTACTTGGAGATGAAATTTTTAAAATGAAGATGATGTACATTCACAAACCACTAAGAAGATAATATGTACTGTATATACTGCGCAGAATCCCCTTACAAGTTCAAGATTTTGATGGAAGACGTAGGACATGCCCAGTTTTTGTGAATGCGCTAAGTGAGCTGAAACAGTATTAATCTATTATACAGAAGGGAGTTTGTCTTTTATTAGTGTGAAGGACAGAGTCTCACTTGGGACACAGGTCCCTTTGCACCCAGCCGTTAATGCTCAGTAATAAAAGGGCATTAGGGTTCCCATGAGGAATGTTAGTTTTAGCCTTCTTTGCTGCTCTTTATACTCCAAGAAGGAATAGCTGATAGAATTAATAAATCTAAGGTTTTTATATGGTTGACTCAAGTAACAGCACTAAAAAGATAAGCATTGCTTCTAAGCTATATTAAGTAAATAGTGTAACTATTCTACAACTTTTTCAATGAGGTGTAGAGAAAAATATTGCATAGTAATCAACTAGGATTTTATTTTAATTAGTTTGTGAATCTAAATTGAGTTCCAGATCTTTTGTGGTGGCTGATTTTTCTTTATCCCTTTGCTGAAATGAAACATTATTCATAAAATTTACAGTATGTGTAAAGTGGTTATCATGCAGTGCTTGCGAAACAGGAGAAAAATATTATTCAATATCACTTATGCATCATATTGCAATATCATAATTTGTCTATCTAATATAGTACCCTTCCCAGTCCCTTTAAGCAAGCACAAAAACAAAATAATGCATCTGTTACAAACTACCTGCAATATATCAACATTTGTTAGAAAAATGAATTGTACTGTAAAGCATTTTTGTGATAATAAAAAAATAAAAATTTACTAGAAAGTACTTTTAAATTTGGGTCTTAAAAACTGAAGAACAAAAATTAATCTGCCTTCTTTTTGTTGTGTGTTATTTTGAATAATACTCACAGTCAAAAGTCATTTCCAAACTTATTTTCCATTCATTCTATGTTTTCAAGAACAGTTTTAATTTGTTTCCAAGGCCATATGCTGATTTGCCTGAGTCGCTATGTGCAATGTTATTACAACAAAGCTTTCCAGAGCTGTAAAGAACAATATTCTTTTTCTTATTATGTTACATTTATTAGATGCATTGTTCTCATTTAAATTTTATGTTGTTTTTGGCTTTTCTGTTCTCTGTGTCATTCTTTTAGACTTGTTTTAGTGAACACTGAAAGAGGTAAAATATAAATGTAAAGGTAAAATATAAATTATATTAATCATAGTCCTCCTGTTAACCATTTAGCATAAAGCTTTAGGAATTGCTTATGTGCAAATCTATATTGGCCTCCTTTACAGTATATGTGACACCCAATACCAAAAAATAATCTGAGATAAAGTTTTAATTATTATAAACACCCCCAACCATGTTTTGATTTTGCTCTTGCTTATTTTGGCGACATTGGCCTCCAAGTAGGAAGCAGTCCTAGATGTGACATCAGTCTGTTCCAAGGTTCCCTCACAACTATTGAATTTTGATCGCCTCATTAATGTTCCTAAAAGATTGACCTTTGTTTCATCCATCCAATGTACAGAGTCCTAATAGTCTTCACCTTTCTCAACATGATTCCTGGCAAATGCTAAATGGGCTTTTTTTTTTTAATTGTCTTTAGCAGTGGCCTCCTTTGTGAACGATACCTTGCATGCCACTCCTCTGCAGCGTGTATATGTCGCATTGTGTCATGGGAAAAAGTCATCACCCACCAACTGGCTTTCTACAGCTTTAGTTTAATGTGAAGAACTGGCAAGGCAATTTTCCTCAACTCTTCTTATCACAAAACACTCATGTTGAATTATTAGCTTCTGTGGACGGCCTGGAAATCTTAGAAAGCTTACCCCAAGTCCATCCTTTTTTAATTTCTGAATCACTTTTGCTACTGTATTCTGATAGATTAGCAATGCTTTACTACTTTTCTTGTAGCCTTTATCCTTTTTGTGGAAAGAAATGACTTTCTTTCTCAAGTCTTGTAACATTACTCTTCCACATGGCACCATTATTGTCAGCTTTGAATGGGAGGGGAATTTACCTGTTAAATATCACCATTAATTGTTATATAAGCAAGAGTAGAGGGTGCAAGCTCTACAAAGATAGCAGCACGTTCAAATGTAGACCCCTGGAACGGTATGACAATAGCATCACCACTATTAATAATGTTGATATTTTAAAAAATGTATAAAGAAATGATAAAATGCATATACGTATTGTCACAGGTGGCTGGGGGTGGTACCCAGCCGGGATATCTCGGAGGACGGGAGGAGGGCTTACGTCTCCCCCAGACCACGTGGGGGCGACCGCCCTGGTGGCTTTGGGGACCACGGGAACTGAGCTTGGAAGCTCAACCCTATAGGGCCCCCGTGGTCACCACCAGGGGGTGTCCCAATGCCTGAGGAGCCCTGGCCCTCAGCACTTCCGCCACACCCGGGAGTGCTGGGGGGAAGAAGACCAGGGACACCCGGAGTGCTTCCTGGTGCACAGCCAGTACTTCCGTCACACTGGGGACTTCCAGGTGGGAATAAAAGGGGCCACCTCCCTCCATTCGATGGCTGGAGTCAGGTGGAAGAGGACAGAGCTCGCGAGGAGTGGAGTGAAGGTGGTCAGAGACAAAGAGGATAGAGAGGCCTGGACTTTGGGGGAGTTTGTGGGTTGTTTCCACAATTGTAAATAGTAGACTTGTAAATAAACATGTGATGGTGCTGAAAACAATGTCTGCCTGTCTGTGTCCGGGCCACGTTCCACAATATGAAATAAATATAATATAAATAAATCCAGTACTGTTGTGATAGAGAAATTTCCTTTAAGGTAAAGCTGTTAATGTTAGATAAATGTGAAGCAATTAAGAGTAAATGTACCAAGGCTTTCAAGTGGAATGGTTAGACGTTTATTGAGCTGAATATCCACTACATGGAAGAGATGGAAGCAACTGATCGGCATACTCTGTGACAAAATGGTGCAGATTAATCTAAAATCCAATAAAACTGTAGTCCTCCTTGTTTTATTATACAGTTCAGAATGCTGTCTGGTGACAAAACATCACAAAAAATGCTCCATCCATGGAAATCACATACCTGGATAAGATCTCGAATGAATTAGTATAGGACAGAGCTAGCAGATGTGCCAAACACCCAAAAAAAGAATCTGAGAATCTACCAAATAGAACAAGACCAAGAAGAAAGCAGAAGAGGCGATGCAGTTGTGGCCTGAAAGAAGATATCAGAGAAATCAGCATAAAGTTTGAAGACACACAGAATGACTATAAACAAAGGTCAAAAAGTTGAAAATTCCAGGAAGAAGAGAAAAAATTATAATGAGACAAAAATCTAAATTATAAGGTAATGCATAATATGTTATATTTATTATTATTATTATTACAGAGTAGTAGCCAAAAATGTGAACATTTTTATAAATCTGATATATTTTAATTAGTATATTCTTTTAATTGCTTACTATTTTATGCCAAATAAAAATAAGAATCATTTACAACCATTGCCTGTGATGCCTTAAAGATATATTGTAGGCAATCATCAAAAATCTGAATGAGCTCCATCTAATTTTGTCTTCTGCCTTTCAGTTTAGCTCTACATGGTAATTTCTAAGGTGCAATAAAAGAAATTATTAATGGCAGTTATACGTCCCTCCACAAAAAAGGACTCTGTAAATCTTTAACTTTTCTGTCTTTGCTCTAATGATAGCGCCTGCGCACTTGTTTGCAATCCCTAGTGTGACTTCCTTTAAATAGCAAGATAAATGGCCTGGCAGCCTCAGATAGGGCTCCTCATCACTGCTAAAGCTGCTTAAATTCCCAATCAAAATGTTTGTCTTGGGAAATGATGATTACACACACCTGTGGGCCCTGTCTTGGTACACATTTCAGACCTAGCAGCCCTTCCTCTGCTTCAGAGTGCCTGTACAGGCTTGTGCAGAAGGAGCAGAAGTCTTATTAGTTCTGACTACGGGTGTCTGCACAGCCTTAGTTTAATAGAACAACTTTGTACAAATGGTCAAGGCAATCTACATAGCACCACAACACCTTGGATCGATATGATAAAGCAATAATAGAGAAGCACTTAGAAAAAAAATATGTTTAGCTTCACTGAGAAAACTATTGTATCTCAGTAGTTATTGGACATTAGCAACTCTTGTATAAAACAAATGAAGGAAAAGGCATTATTTTCTGTTTTCAGTCATATATGTTGTACTTGAATTAGAATAATCTGTTATTTGTTTGTTTGGCCTCTAGTGGGTTTCTGATAACTCTCTTTAATATATGTGCATAATGTAATACTTTTAAACTCACTTAGCACAGCTTAGAGTCATGGAAGGCTGCAGCCTATCCTGGCAGCACTGGGTGCAAGGCAGGAACTATGGTCCATTAATCTATCACACACATCTTTGTGATGAGGTAAACTAGATTACCTGGAGCAAAGACACGTAGACACAGAGAGAGGTTTCTCACAGAAAGTGGCTAGGAGCAGGATTCCATCTTCAGTTGTGTTCTGTGCTTAAAATTACCTTTCTGTTGTAAGCAGTGTTACAATTATGGGTGGAAGTTATTGTTTAAAAATGTTTGTACCATGTGCTTTGCTAACTACATGGTAAAAAAACTGAGTCCTTAATCAGGATAACAAGAAAATAGATTAGAACATCCCATGAACCGCTAGCTTGTAGGGGATAAGCTTAAAGCCCTCCATTATCTATTTACTATTGTCAGACATGTGCGAGAAAGGGACAACTACATGGCTGGAACATGGGCAATGCCACCCCCGAGCATGAGAGAATGTGGTGGGTAACACATTCTCCTCCTTTACCTCCATGAAAAATCTATCGCCAGAATGACAATCACTTCCTCTACTCCCAACCTGAAAATCCCACCCCTTCTGCCTCACACTAAATATAAAGGACCTCCAAACCAAGAAGTCAGCGTTCATTTGAGGGACCCACATCTGATGAGTGTGAGGAAGGACACACCAGGGTGATCTTTACTCTTGAAAGAAGACTTTCTGTTGTTTTCATGACCTGTGTGGTTGTTTGGTTATTTGTAAGATTTTCCTTTTTGCACATTACATGAGGGCATACCTTTGTGGTACCCCCAACCCTCTTCCCTTCTTTATTTGTATTTTGTTACATTGTGTATGTTCAAGTACTTTAACATAAATAATGTTTAATATTAATGTTTAAGAAATTAAATTTTGTTAACCTATCATACATCTATCCATCCATCCATTATCCAACCAGGGTCACAGGGGTCTGCTGGAGCTAATCCCAGCCAACACAGGGTGCAAGGCAGGAAACAAACCCCAGACAAGTCGCCAGCCCACCGCAGGGCACACACACACCAAGCACACACTAGGGACAATTTAGGATCGCCAATGTGCCTAATCTGCATGAAACCCACGCAGACACTGGGAGAAGTGAACTCGGGTCTCCTAACTGCAAGGCAGCAGCGCTACCACTGTGCCTGTCATACATCTTCCTTATTTATTGTTATGAATACATTACTTTCAGTTTTTGCCATTTTTCTCATAGTGGATGTTTTTCTCAATACTTGTTTAGGTTGGTATTTATTTCCCATAAACACTGAAGGGGTTGTATGCATGCATGTTTTTTTTTTTAAATTCCATATACAGTAAGTCATATTTTTAGATTGTTAAAGTGTTTTATGGATATTTCTAATGCTTTTTTTGGTTATTAATACAGGTTACATAAGCTGTTATGTTTTGATAACACTTAAAAGCCTCACTCTGACTTCTGTCTGAAAAATAAAATACTATTGATGAATATAGGTTAGACCTGGAATTACCATTGTGGTAAGAGGTTAAAAATTCTTACATGTGTTAATGTTTCAGAAATCTTTCATTACTTTATTTTTGACACCATCAGAACATGAACCGGGTCCTGAGGGTCCATTACAGCAGTTGTTTATGTAAAGGTTAAGGGTCAATATTTCACACATACTTTTCACCACTATGCAATGCTGGTTACCTGAAGAGGGCTTTCTGTCAAAAATTAGTCCTATAAGCAAAATCTCCTGATGTTCATTGTTTTCTTTTCTAAATACGGGCAACACATTCATTCTTGGCTCTTGCAGAAAACCATAGGCTACTGATGAGTAAGTTGTAAGGTGTCCAATGGGCATTGAGACGTTTGCCTAACTTATTTTAGTGTAACCCTTAAAACACCTTGTGATCACTCTTATAAAGACTGCAGTGCTTCCATATAAAATTTCTTCTTTGTCTTAAAATGCAGCTGTTTTCCCTCTTTTTATAGTATTTGTACGGAAGGGTACATTTACTCACAGCATGTAATTTTCTCACTATAGTATTTATTCCAGTGCACACATCCAGAGGTTTGTAAACCATTTAAATATCATGGTAGATAGATCGATAAAGAAAGGAAATATAGATATATAGATCGATAGATAGATAGCAGTGGAGACAGTGCAGCCACATCCTGTGGCTGAGTAGTAAAGAAACTTGAATAATGTTTAAGACTTGCTATAACTTATTTAAAAATATTTAGTGTCTACAGGTATTTGTCAATATGAAAATAAGTGGGCATGTGGGTAACAGGAACAGGGTAATCACAGTGGGATAACACAAAAGGGTGACCAAATTCAAGGAAGGGGGTGCAGATCTTTCTTAATAACTGAATATTTTGTTTCGATAATCTAATTTTTAAATGTCATTTCAATGCTGGTAAATATTTCTAGTGTTATAGATAAGGTTATTCGTAAACGAAGGGGGCTCACACTGCTGTTGCCTTTTATGTATTCCCATGTAGATACAGCAAATGAAAAGATGAATGAGCTGTGTAACTTTCTAATAGAAAAGGTCAATTCAGAAAATGACTCAGCAAGCATTTTTTAAAAGTGGTTATATTATTTCATCATTCAATATATTTCCGACACTTAATGTGTCCTTAAGCTGACTTTACAATAATGGAGTCTTTACTTCTAACCAAACAAATACATTTTTATGGGATGTGCATCACCTGGCTGGGGTTCACATTTATGTTGTGTGTATCTTTTGTTTATTTTTGATTTACGTTGGCTATGTTGTGTTTTAAATTATGTGTAATATTCTTCATTTTTGATTTTGTTTATAGATGTAAACTGCCCGTGTTATAGTCCATGTGTTTTGTGAGTGGTCCACCAAGAAGCAAGACCACCTGCCAGTCATCACCAGGAACTGCTCTCCACCCTATAAATCTAAAGGGTCTCTTACAGTTCTTGGTGGTTCATATTGAATGTGTCTGGGGTGGTGAGGCCTTGTGTTTTTTGTGATTTTCAGATGTTAGTGATTTACTGGACTGCACTGTATTTTAACAATTCTTATGATTTCATATTAAGACTTGCTTGCCTTGGGTTGCCCTTACTGACAACATCTTTTTGCTTTGTGTGCTTTTAAGTGCTGGATGTATTTACAGAGCTTTTTATGAAATACATCTTTTATTTCATAAAGATTCAGTGCTTACCTTTATTACTACCTGATGTTTAATGGTAATATCATTTTCTAGTGCAGTGATTCTTAACCTTTTTTGTGTCAAAGACCTCTTTAAGAATATGATGAAAGCTATGGACCCCCTTCCCCAGAAATATTCACATAAACACAACTTTGCTTTCAATAAATATAATGTACTTTATTTATCGAGATTTGAATGTCTAATTCATATATGACATACTGAAAGTATTATTAAACTTTCAAGTAAACAATCTAAAAAGAACATTCCTTTATTATGCAAAAAGCAATGGCCACTCATTATAATTATGAAATACAATCCTCTTGTATGCAAATTAAAACAGATCTACTACTATGTTTTTTATTACCACCGCTACTGCTACATCTACTCTCTCGTTATCTACTTTATTTCAGTGAGAAGGTTGTTCTTGTTTGCCTTAAATAAGAATATGTATTTGTCTTCGACAAGGTGATACGCATATCATCTTTGACATCTGATCTATTTCAAGATATATTTCTATTTAGAAAAATGACAGCGAGAGACGTAATGTGCAAGAAAAATCATGTGAGAAAGTCCTTCCATCCATTATCCAACCCGCTATATCCTAACTACAGGGTCACTTCTGGAGCCAATCCCAACCAACACAGGGCGCAAGGCAGGAAACAAACCCCGGGCAGGGCAGCAGCCCACCGCAGGGCACACACACACCTAACCTGCATGTCTTTGGACTGTGGGAGGAAACCAGAATACTCCCACACAGACAACATGCAAACTCCATGCAGTGAGGACCCAGGAAGCGAACCCAGGTCTCCTAACTGCAAGGCAGCAGCACTACCCCATTGCGCCACCGTGTTACATTTAGTTTACAATTACGCTGTGCATTCTATGGCATTATTAACTATTTTTGTGCTTAAAAATCTTTAAAAAAATATATTTACATACAGTTTGTACGGTCTGGAATGGATTAATTGTATTTACATACAATCCTATGGGGAAAATTACTTCCGGTCATGACCAAATCGGGTTACGACCAGGGTTTTGGAATGAATTACAGTCGTGACCCGAGGTTCCACTGTATTAGAATGGACAAATGCATGTTAATAGTGAAATTATTTCATATTAAAACAATCTAGTCTGGTATCCCAGCCATGATCAGTTTTTGCCATCAGACTCTGCACATCAGAGACCCTAAACTGAATTATTCTGTTTTGAGAAGTTATTTTACAGCAAGAAAACTCTGTTCTCCTTTCCTCTAACATGTGTTCCAGTCTAGGGCTGCAGGGAGCTTCAGTCTTTCTTAACAACATCAAGCAATATTAAGATCCCATGTTTGAAACAAATGAAAAAAAAATGTTATGACCATATCGGAATATATATGGAAAACAGGAACCTATTCAAAATACATGCTGTCATAAATTTCACAAAGTTTAAAATACCCCAATTACAAACTGGTGAGATTGGCTTTACAAGGTCAGAGAAGGCTGACAAGTAATCCAGTACACTTCTACATAAATGCTTCTCACTATCATAAAGAAGAGGGTCTTTGTCAGATTTAGTTTTTCAAACAGGTTTTCACTGTACTCTCAAACCTGCTCTGCCCCTCCAAATGATTCTCAAAAGCATTCATGTTTTATACCCCTTAATGCGATAAGCAGTTGTTTGGACCTAGAGAAGTCAGCTTTACGTTGTTTGCATTGCAGACTTCTCACTTGTGAGGTGTTGACAACCTTGTCATCACCTCATGATTTCTACTGACCACAATGCTCTTTTCATGATGCACACAGATTTGAGGAATTTCGTGTTGTTGGGAGGGCTAGGTTAATGCCCAGCATTTTGTTAGTATATGGGATTTTTGACACTAAACAAGAAAAGCAAGTCAGAAGAGTGGATAAATGGATGAGTATCTTTGACATTTTGAAGAAAGAACCCAAACTTGAAAAGCAGACTTTGAAAAGAATGTAGTGGTGTAATATACAACATACAGGATAGAGGTGGAAAAATCATACTTGTTTGTTTATTTTTGTGTGAGTGGCTCAGTAGTTATGTCTACTGCCTCACACGTCCAGTGGCCCAGTGGCCCTTCTGTCTATCTGCAGTGTGAATGTTCTCACCATGTCTACATCGCTTATTCTGCAGGAATGTTGGTTTCTTCCCACAAGCCAAAGACATGCAAGTTAGATTCATTGGTGACTCAAAGCTGACCAAGTATACATGTGCCATACAATTATTGGGCTTTTCTTATAGGTTGGCACTGCATTATACCCATTGCTGTTAGAATATATTGGACTAAGCAGGTTAAATCGTCTTAATAATAAATCAAATTTCAAAACATTCATTGATCATCACAACTTATGTGGACCGAAAGCAAGAAACACACGAAAAGGAGAAGCCAGAAATCAGAGTAGGAAGCAAGCCATTTCTTTCCTTTCCTTTCTAACTCCGACATTGCCATAGCGTAGGTGCCATAGGTGCACCATTAAATAAAACGCCCTGTTGCCACATAGGTCATTTATGTACCACTAGCTGTGCTACCTCTCCAAGATTGGTTGAAATCTAAGTAGTCAACATAGACCTCAGTGTATTCAGTGTTAACATTTGCAGCACACCATCCATTGCAAAGTAATTTGTATTGCACTGTATTTTACTAAATAAGGCACATCACAAATATTAGCACTGCTTTTAGAAATCCCATACCAAATGGAATATAACATAGCCAGTGGATGGTCCCACAGATACACAAGTGGACAAAACAGAGTACAAATGGATCTCTATATAAAACTTCCTGCAATGTGTACTTACCATCTGTCCATAAGTGGAGGATCATCACTGTAATAAACCTGAGACTTCAACATCTTAGATTGCAGTCTTTCTGTAGAACTAAACACTATTTACATGTGTGGTATTGTCTATTTCATGGCTTTAATGCTCAAGGATTTCAGTTTTTCGTTATTGTTTTAATTTGTTTTGACAAAATTGATTTCAGTTACCATCTTGTTCGCAAAACATGGCAAGGATTCGTCACATGAGGCTAATTATCACACTGTTGACATCATTGTTAATACCTATAAAGATATAATGGCTTTACAGTACATTATCTATTGGTGGATTACCTGTATTTTGGTTCTTGTTAGTGAGAGTGTATTATTTCAAGTAGGTCCTAGCACAATGTTTGTTTTCTGGTTTCTGACTTCTTTTTGACTTTGAGTTCTGATTTATATTTTGCCCTGTGAATTAATGGTTTCCTGTTTGATTTCAATCTCCTGGTTTTAACTCTTTGCTATTGCTAACTACAATTTTCTCTAAAGAAGCATCTATTATAATATTGCAGCACAAAATGAAAAAAGTAATGAGAGACCACAAAAATATGTGCCACATATTAGGCCTGAATCCCACAAGCTTACCCAGGAAAGGTACTCTCAAGGGCAGCGTGGTGCCAACCAAATAGATTTGCTTCAGTCAACTCCAGTTGTTTACCATCTTAAGTTCAAAAATTATCAGAATGCCCCATACAGGATGGGGTAACCATCCACCCCTGGCTTGTACAAAAACGGCAAAGAAAGAATCTTTATAAACTAAAGATTAATTTCCTGACTTGAAAGAAAAACAACAAAATAGTCAAAGATAGTAAAAATAGCCAAAATGATTTGCCTAAAAGGTAGTCCTAACAAACAAAGCCTCAAATACACAAATCCAATAAAAATAACCCAAAAATCCAAAGCAGGGAAGTAAAAAACATAGAAACAGAACAAAAACAAGAGCACAAACCACCACCTTCACCACAGAATATTCAAATGAACTGCAAGGGACTTCTTCTTCTTTTTTTTATTATTATGACAGTTGGCAGACCACTTTCAGGTACATTATTGCCATCACCTGTGCAGGAGTGTGATGAAAAGTTTGTGGGAAAAAAAATCTTCTCTGTCCATGTTATTTGATTAAACAACCCCATCAAATGCAAATATTGTAATACACATTTATGAATTTGGGTATCCATAAGTTCATACCTTAATAAGTTACCCAGTGTGAAATGTGTTATTCTCTATGAATTCAAAGTATCTTGTATATTTGATTCCACTGTTCCTTGTAAGCCTGTTTGACTGTTTACATTTTGTTACAATATCTATACAATCCTGAATTATGTTTACCTATTATCTATAATGAAAGGCTAAACATGGTTTGCCCTACTCTCAATCTTGTGAAAATGATGTGTTCTCTCCTATTTTTCCCCTTCACTCTTGCTAAGTTTGAAAGATTCCTCCCTTTATATTCTTTATCCCACACTTCTTGTCACATTTTCCTAATTCTTCCATTCTCTTATTCCAAATGGAAGTTCTATTTCAGATTTCTGTTTTTAAGAGTCTACTTTAATTAAAAAAAATCTGCTACCTCATTTATTTCCACACACTTATGTGCCGCAACCCATATGAGACTTAAATATATTGTTTAATATTTTATACTGAATAGTGGCTGATTAATCTTGGTAATTAGTTCATTTCTGCTTTTATAGCTTCCAGACTTAACACTCATCAATGTCGATAGTAAGTCTGAATATTTTACTGCTATGTCTGGATTTACTTCTTCAGTCCACTGCAACCCTAAAATAATGGCAACTGTGTTTGTTTTATATACAGATATGTGACCAGAGAGCCTTTTCCTTATCTGGACTGCATTTCCCATAAGCCTTTAAAGGGCTGGGGCAATTCATCAATGGAGACTGACAAGTCACTCTGCCTCCTGGGGAACCACCCACAAAATACACAGTGCACATGAGAACAGCAACACACACAGATTTCTAAATAACAACAAAACAGAATAAAAATAACATGTAATGCATAATTAAACAAATAATATGTGAAGAGAAAATATAAAAATAATGGAAAACAATGAATGGCAACAAAAAAGAGCAAGAAAGACAGATAAAGGATAATAAATTATAAGCCAATGGAGGAACCCTGACTTAATTGTAACAGCATCTCCTGGTCTTGTGATACTCATAATAATCTTTAGACACACCACATTTCTCTTAACATATTTTCATTTTGGACCATTAAAATTTGTTTTTGTGATTGTTTATTTATCATTTTCTGGCAATGACATTTTGTGGTTTGTTTTTTTTGACTAATTTTGCATAGCTGTAGCCATGCTGGTCACAGCATTTCTAGTCATGTGACAAATTGTTTCACTATGTCCCACCTATATAATATGGTGGCACACAGCTTCTACCATCCAAGCTTTTGCATTTGCAAAAAAAAAAAAAAAATTGCATGTGTAATGTTATTTAAAGAAAATACATACAAGCTAGTGTTAGCACCTTTGAAATGTTTTTCTGGATAAACGGTTAAAATTAAAGGCATGGTTTGTTGATGTTCTTTTTAACATACATAAATAATCTGGATAATAATATAAACAACAAACTTGTTAAGTATTCCAATTATACCAAACTTGGTGTAAGGGCAGATACTGTTCAATTAGTTAAATTGTTACAAATGGATTTTGATAGCTTACAGGCATGGGCAGATCTGTGGTACATCAGATTTAATATAAGTAAATGTAAAATATTACATGTACGAAGTAAAAATGTTATATTTGAATACACAATTGGAGGTCAAAAATTTGAAATGACCCTTATGACAAGGATCTGGGAGCCATTATCTACATCCAGACAGTGTAGAGAAGTGATCAAAAAAGCTAATAGGGTATTTGGTTATATAGCACAATTTGTAGAGTGCATGTCAAGGGATTTTATGCTTAAGCTTTATAATGCACTAGTGAGGCCTCACCTCAAGTACTGTGTATAGTTTGGTTTCCATTTTACAAAAAAAGACATAGCAGTGCTAGAGATAGCCCAGAGAAGAGCAGCTAGGCTGATTTTGGGTCTGGCAGGTATGAAATATGAGGAGAACTTGAAAGAGTTGAACCTTTTCAGTTTAAGCAAATGGATGCGAAGAGGAGACATGCTTTACAATTATGAAAGGATTTAACACTTTAGTTTACATACTGCAAAAATGCATCTATTACTCATTTCATTTTATGTAACAAGACTTTAACATAGGCTCCTTTTGGTCTCCCTAACACTTATTAAACATTAGTAGATCAGTTATTAATCTCTGTGTAATGTACATGATGATAAAATGACTTTTTAATACGAAGGATGTACAGGTCTTCTACTAAATATAGAATGTCAAGAGAAATCTATCCTAGTTAGGCCCCCTCAGACCACTCCAAAGTGAAACTTTGTTAATCAGTCACATTGCAGAGATCAATAAACACTTTACTGATGGCTTTGTAAGTGTTATGAAGACCCATTAAAGTGTATGTTAAGATCTGGTTACATAGTGATAAATGAATAATAGATTAATTTTTTGCAGCAAAAAGTGTTAAAGTGTTACCAAAAGATTTAGTACAGTGGTTCCCAATTTAATTGAAAGTAAATTTTGCAACAGGAACAAGGGACATACAGTTGGAAACTTGTTAAGGATAGAGTTTACACAGAAGTTAAGGTTTTCTTCATGCAAAGAACCATAGACACATGGAATAAATTATCAAGGAATGCGGTGGAGAGTGGGACTTTGAGGACCTTAAAATCTAGTTGTTATTTAGGACAACCTAGGTGAATGACATGGTTGAGGGATGAGTAGCTGGGCTGACTGGTCTGTTCTTATCACAGTTTTTCTAATGTTCTAATATTCTAATGAACAATTCTTGTTTATCATTTCTTGCTTTGAGAATTAGTTCTTTCTGCGTTCTTGGGTAATGGATCCCTTCTATCTCTAAGACTGTCATTTTTTGCTTAATCCAATTTACAAAGTCTTTCATCTCCTGGGGCCTCATGCATAACGCCGTGCATAGAATTCACACTATAACATGGCGTAAGCACAAAAGCAGAACTGTGCTTGCGCACAAAAAAATCCAGATGCATAAATCTGTACGTTCACCCACTTCCACGTTCTTCCACTACATAAATCCCGGTCAGCATGAAAACAAACGCACGTGCACACGCCTGCTGTCCCGCCCTGTCTCCTCTTTTAATATGCTAATCAATATAAATAGCCCTTAAGCTCAGCGTTCTGTGAAAAGGCAATGGCAAAAGCACGGGGAGAAATAGAAGAATTTCAGGGAATACCAAGTGGAGGAAAGGAAAAACGTACTATTTGTTGGTTTAAACAGTGGTATAAACAACAAAAGGAAGTTGCTCGAGTGACATAGAGTGTCGGAGAAACTCAAAAGCTCAAATTGACAAAGTGGCACAGTGCCCGAAATAAAAAAGAAGTTGCCAGATATTAAAGTCGAGAGTCATAACCCACCGTCTGAGTTTCATTAGGGTACAGAGAAAAAAAAAATAGGCACACAGTGGGAAAATAAGCACGAAATGCCAATTTTAATCTCGAAATTTCCACTTTAATCACGTCATTTATTTTGTCATTAAAGTAGAACATCATGAACTTCATTTTAAAATTGTTTAATTTACTAGTTTCTCAAATCCCATCGTAACTAAAGTAGCACGTTAAATGCTTTGTTTTTTATTTGATGTTCTATGTGCTTCCAGGCTTTCTCTTCCTCCGACAGGACACAGAATCCATTACAGCTCTCTGAATAATTAAAATACTGAGATGTATACTTGATAAGATTTTCATGATGATAGGAGTTAAAGCATGTTATTAAACATGGGAACACGATGGTGCAGCGATTGTGTGCGACCTTCAATGAAATAATTTACTGCAGCAGTACTGTCTCTTTCAAACATACTAACCCCCAATTCCTGTCCTTACTTTTCTTTCTCCAAATACCCAATCGCCACACAATCAGCTCTGTAATAGACGTTAAGCCATCTGTAAGCTTAGAACTCCGATTCTTCAAAACTTTTGAGAAAAATTGAAATATCTTCGTAGTACATGTTTAATTATTCTATCCTTCCAGTGTCATGCCAGTCCCAGCAAGCATACAGGGCCAGGCAGTAATTATCCATGAACGGAGCGCCAGATCCTTGCTAGCGCAGCGACATCGTGTCCTTGCATGTTTAATTATTAACAATATAGATTATTTAAATG
The DNA here is from genome assembly GCF_016835505.1 of Polypterus senegalus. Lineage (NCBI taxonomy): Eukaryota > Metazoa > Chordata > Cladistia > Polypteriformes > Polypteridae > Polypterus > Polypterus senegalus. The sequence goes on along the minus strand of NC_053154.1, from coordinate 141,751,940 downwards.
AAGTTAAAGTTTTATCTGTATAATATAATAAACATATTTTGCTGTATTTCATCTTAAAACTTATATTGTCATCATATGTAAATACGCGCTTTATAAAGTGGCTGAGGGTGTGCAATATTATAACTGTAGTGCAAGCTTACAGTGAGGTGATTGTACTAATAAGTACAAACAGTTCTACAAGGAGTACTTGATGGACTGATTGAGTGCCTTTATAGTTCTTGGGATGAAACTGTTTCTGAACCACGAGGTCCGTACAGGAAAGGTTTTAAAGCATTTGCGATGTGAGAGCAGTTCAATAGACAGCATGACTGAGGCAGCGTGTACTTAATGCTGTATACCGATAATTCTCTTTCTGATCAACTGCTCTGAGTGGTGCACTGAGAGTAATATGGAAAAAGATGATCCGCTGTGGTAACCTCTAACGGCAGCAGCTGAAACAAGAAAAAGAAGGTGCAGTGAGAATAACAACGCTAAAGCAGCTATGGTATTTGGAATAGTTTGGCCATTCCATGGACCATTATATTGTTAAAGGTTAATTACAATCAGATGCATTAAACTAATGAACAATATGCGGTTAATTTCAGTGTATTTATAAAGCCACATCAGAGATTTGGATCTAAAAAAGAAAGGGTAACCACACTGGAACAGTAGCACTGCTTTGACACTGGGTGCCGTTAGTCTGCAAAAACGAGAGCAGAACTTGCGTACGCCAGTGTATGAGCTACCGTGGAAATGTATGTGGCTTTACACCAAGTTTAGGTTTTATACATCACGATTTGAACATGAAAACAAGCTTACGCAACATTTTTGTGCGTATGCAGCATTTATACATGAGGCCCTTGGTCTTTTCTCTATTCTCCCTAATTCCTAGGACAACTTTCTTGTGCAAGTGTCCATAACAATAATGAGGAACAGGCTAGGAAGTACTACACTACGACAGTGAGTTTAAAGCCAGGCCTTTGTGAGGTATTTTCTTAATCTGAACTATAATAACATTACCACCATTTTTTCCTTTGCTACCAGTTAGCAATTGAATAATTGTTAAAATAAGGAAATATTATTTATTTTTTACTTGACTAAATTTTAAATGTCGCTTGATGTAAGGCTTAGAGAACTAACAGTAAAATTCTCATCTGCAGAGAACCATGTAACACAACAAACATAGTATATTGCTATCAGAAATAGTCAAGTAGAATTTACTTGCCTTCAACATAATATTTTTAATTCTTCATGCATGTCTTTGCAGTTTTTAACAGGAGGGGAAAAATTACAAATGCAGTATTTTGAAACATATGTTAATATCTTCTATTAAACTACATTAATATTTTTTCCACCCTGGTGTGTGCAATAGAACAGATTATTGCCAACTGTTGATTTTTGTGACACCTTCCCATTCCAGCTGATCTGTCACAGTTTTACTAATGTCTAAATCAAGTCTTTGCACCCCAATAAATATACTGATGTGGTCATTTCAATATGTGTTCAGGTAGGAATGGTCTTTTTTAGGCTAAATCCATAAAAGAGGAAAACTGCTAGTGTCAACACTGCTTTCAGCTCCACTTCCTCACCTACACTACAGTAAGTGTATGCTGAGGTAACAGAATGACCTTCTTATTATTTCATCCATTTTTTGAATGTCCTATTGTGGTTTTGTAGAAGTTTGAAAAATGTTTCAGCATTGACAACTAGACAAACAAAAAAACTAAATATGAGTACATAGACATAACGAATCACTATGGAGGTGCCAACTTACCTAAAGACACTAATGTGTATGATTTTGGAGAAAAATGAAATACTTAAAGAAAACTGAAGCAAATATGAGTGACAGAACCTCTACTTGGACAATACATGATTTAAAACGAGAATCAGTCGTGAGACAGCAGTGATTTGTGTTTTATATTACTTAACATGTAGCTATAAATTTTAATACATTCCTGTTTATCATGGCACCCCAGAGAATTGAATGCTGGTTAGACTTGCAAGTAAGAATTTCACTATACTCTGTACATAAGACAATATTACTGCTACTACTAGCCATGTGAGATCTACAGGAAGACCCAGCACATACTGGAAAGTCTTTTGATTGGCCCTGGAATATCAGAAAATTCTTGAGGAATTGCTGAAAAATGTTCCTGTGAATAAGAAGCCTGATGTATCAAAATCAGTAGAAAATTTCAGTTTCCCTCATTTGTTGACAATATGACAATATATTGTGGCAGGCCCATGCCTGGCTAGAACACCCCTTCACCACATCTGCCAGGGGGACAAGGGTGGAAAGCCCAGTATCTCCCCCTGGACACTAGATGGCAGCCTCCCTGGGTTGCAGCGGACTCCCCCAGGGCTGCATGGGGGTTGGAGTCCTGTGCAGCTCTGTGGGATCCCTCAAGTGCCACCAGGGGGTGCTGCAGCAGGAGCTGCTGGCCTCTTTTGGTCACTGGTTTTGCCTTACCCGGAAGGTGCAGGCGGATGTCGCCAATCAAGCACCTGGAGCACTTCTAGGTACCCAATAAAAGGGAGCCAGCGACCACCACTCAACGGCCAGAGTCGGGAGGAGGAGGACTAAGTTTATAGAGAAGTGACTTGTAGATGTAGCTTTTATATAATGTTAAGTCTATGTCATGAATGAATACCTTTTAAATCAGATGTACTAAGGCATTGACATTCATGTAAATGTCTTTATCATTCATTTTTAGCAGTCTCCAGTGAAACTAAATCTCATTCTCCTGACTAACTGTTCCATTTACTTAAAAACAGAATGTTGACAGAAATAGCCTAATGTCATGAGATGGAGTTTTTAACAAGAGAGAATTAGTGTGAGGCCACCAAAAATAAGCTGTGAAACAGGTCAGCACTTTAACTAAGCTGCCCAGAATAGGCTTACCTAAACTCAGCCAGGCCCAATAGACTACCTGCTGGCTTCTGCCAGAGTACCCCTAAATAATGGGGAGCTGGCAAAACAACAAAAAAGTCCCCAAAGAGCCCCAGAAGAAGAAGGATAACCATCAATAACCCCAGTTTGTGAACAAAATGGCAACAGAGAATCTTTATTAAAAAAAGGTCTATGCACAAAAATCAGAAAATATAACAAAATGCTCAAAAGGGCCAAACAAAAGCCAAAATGATTTCACTGATAATGCATTCCACAGCAAGTACGTCCCAATATGCCTTCCAGAAGAATAATGTATGAAAAAAGGGCAAGAATGTCAAATATATCCAGTAAATCCAAACAGAAAAGGCAGCACTCACAAGACTCCACAATAAACAAATGTTCCCCAGCTCAGGAGTAATGACATGAGGATGGCCCCGCCTCCTGGGGCACCACCCACAATTAAATATAGTAGATGAATGTGTGAGCAAAATTCAATCTAATTGGGCCTTATAGATATCCACCAGCCACACACAGCTTGTCAGGCATAAACAATAAGACAGCATGCCCTCAAGAATGGCTGGCAATGTATGCAATTGTGAGGATGTGAATGGTGATTAGGTGAATATTAAAATGGCAAAATAAGGTGGTAAAAAGACAAATTCTGTTTATTCAGAGTCACTAACCCAGATCAATCAAGGCAATAAAACTGGGAAAATCTATGCAAAAAGGCAAATCCAAAATGAAAGCTAAAGATCAAAAAAACTATATAGGAAAGTACAAAAACACTAAATAAAAAACTCAAAATAACACATATGGCTATCACAATGGCACTAAAACACAGTGCTAGAGCCAAGAAGACATACAAGCATTTAATCAGCCTTTAATAGCTTTACCCACCCATCACATAATTGGTGTTTCTAGACAACCAGTAAAAATGGTCAAGCCTAAGAGCCTAAGAGGAAGCATAATGTGGAAGGAGAGTCTAAAACGTTACCAAAACCATAGGTCCTCCATCTCAGTGTAATGCTGATGGAGTGATTATTTTTTAAATATTTCTGTTACTGTAAAGTTTTTTTTCCTTTAGCAGATGACTATCAGATTTTAACAAAGCATTTGTTCAAGTTAAGTCAAGTCAAGGGGCTTTATTGTCATACCATCCATCATAGAGTGGTATGAAATAATGTTCCCCAGGACCACGGTGCAGTGTATACATAAGTGCAAGACAAGTAACAAACTATACTATAAGAAGATGAATAAATAAATATTAGGTACAGTAAGTGAGAGGATAGTAATTATTTGACATTAATTATAACAACTAATAATGAAAAACAACAGCAGTAACAAGTATACTTCATATAATTACACAACTAGGAGCAGATCTGAGGGTAGGGGGCAGCACAGAGTTCAGAGTCCAGATAGCCAAGGGTTAGAAGCTGTTACAGAACCTGACAGACCTGGTTTGAATGCTATGGTACCTTCTACCAGATGGAAGTGGGAGTTGTCCTTCATAATGCTATAGGCTTTGTGGATGCAACACTTTATATGGTTGTCTTTAATAGAGGGCAGAGAGGTCCCAATGATATTTTGTGCTGTGTCCAGTATCCATTATGATCTTGTGGTCAAAGACACTGCAGTTTGTAAACCAGACAGTGATGCAGCTGGTCAGAATGATGATGGTTGATGATATCCCTGTAGAATATGTTGAAAATGGGCACAAGAAACCTCCCTTCCTCAGTCTCTGAAGAAAGTGAAGATGATGCTGCACTTTTTTGATATTGAGGTGTAATAACTAACCATGTAAGGTCAGCTGCCAGGTGCATATCAAGTTATTTGGTGGTCTGAAATGCAGTGGGATGTGGACAGCATTGGCCTTTCTGAAGTCAACAGTCATTTCTTTGGTCTTGCCCATGTTAAGAGACAAATTGTTGCATTTGCGCCACACTGCCAATCGTCATATTTCTGTTCTCTAAACTGACTTGTCCCGATTGCTGATGAGACCCACCACTGTTGTGTCATTAGCAAACTTAATGATGGTGTTAGAGCTGTACAGTTATCAGTCAGCAGTCCTTAAGTATGTTACATTATGAAGCACTTTGATCAGTAGACTTTGTTTTATGTACAAAAAAGCTCCAATGAATTACAAAAAAAGTAAATCAATCAATGTCCTAATTTATAACATATCATTCTCAAATCCATGTAATTCAGAGCTATAGGGGACCAAGAGCACCCAAGGAATACTGAGCGAAACACAGGCCTGGACAGAGCACCAGGGCATTGCTGGGCCCACTGACATACATAAAGGACCAATATGGAATCACCAATCAACCCAAATTTCACGTCTTTGAGGATATGGTTTGAAAATCCATGCTTACTAATTGCTAAGTGTATTCAGTTCAGTTTAATTCATGTGTAATCACAATAGGTTTCTCTGTAACAACCATTAGCTTAATATCATTACAACTAGATTTTAAACTGCTGTAACATTGCCAATCACATTCTTGTGCAATATTTAGTGAATATTTTTGGCATGTGGTGGGTGCAGCAATGTGCTATATCAGTGCATGCTCCCAACCAACCTTTGCAAAACTGGAAACAACATTTTTATGTGTACTTTTTATTCCTAACTAATAAAACAAACACATATATTACCATTAAATATATTCTGTGTAATACCAATCCCATGGCATTTCAGATACCAAGAAACAAGCCAGTGCAGAATATTATCATTGTGCACATTATTAAAGTATGAGCTGGCACTGAGAAAACAGAATCCAAATCTATTTTAAAATTTCACAGGAAAACTACTTACGCAAGATGGGGAAAAAACAAGCACTTTGGGAAAAGTACATTGTAGAACTTGGTCAATAGTCTGGCATAACCTGAAGTGGCCCTTGAGTTGCACTATGTTTTTAGAAGGAGCACAGAATGAAATCCACTTATGAATCAAACAGCAGAGCATGGATTTCCTGAGAATACACAAATGTTTGTTGTTATAGTCAAGCAATTAAGTGTATTAAATTTTGACCAACATTTCCAACCACATGTGGTCTGCTATATTTCTTTTCTGTGGATGATGTGTAGAAACTCTGAACATCTTCATTTGGAGCTGTGGTGCTTTCACATAGCAGGTAATAAATGAAAATATAAAGGAAACTTCTGTTAAAGTCACATGTCCAACTGGCACCTGTTAAACTGAACAACACATTTTATATACAGTGGTGTGAAAAACTATTTGCCCCCTTCCTGATTTTTTTTTCTTTTGCATGTTTGTCACACAAAATGTTTCTGATCATCAAACACATTTAACCATTAGTCAAATATAACACAAGTAAACACAAAATCCAGTTTTTAAATGATGGTTTTAATTATTTAGGGAGAAAAAAAAATCCAAACCTACATGGCCCTGTGTTAAAAAGTAATTGCCCCCTTGTTAAAAAATAACCTAACTGTGGTGTATCACACCTGAGTTCAATTTCCGTAGACACCCCCAGGCCTGATTACTGCCACACCTGTTTCAATCAAGAAATCACTGAAATAGGAGCTGCCTGACACAGAGAAGTAGACCAAAAGCACCTCAAAAGCTAGACATCATGCCAAGATCCAAAGAAATTCAGGAACAAATGAGAACAGAAGTAATTGAGATCTATCAGTCTGGTATGGTTATAAAGCCATTTCTAAAGCTTTGGGACTCCAGCGAACCACAGTGAGAGCCATTATCCACAAATGGCAAAAACATGGAACAGTGGTGAACCTTCCCAGGAGTGGCCGGCCGACCAAAATTACCCCAAGAGCGCAGAGACGACTCATCCGAGAGGTCACAAAGACCCCAGGACAACGTCTAAAGAACTGCAGGCCTCACTTGCCTCAATTAAGGTCAGTGTTCACGACTCCACCATAAGAAAGAGACTGGGCAAAAACGGCCTGCATGGCAGATTTCCAAGACGCAAACCACTGTTAAGCAAAAAGAACATTAGGGCTCGTCTCAATTTTGCTAAGAAACATCTCAATGATTGCCAAGACTTTTGGGAAAATACCTTGTGGACTGATGAGACAAAAGTTGAACTTTTTGGAAGGCAAATGTCCCGTTACATCTGGCGTAAAAGGAACACAGCATTTCAGAAAAAGAACATCATACCAACAGTAAAATATGCTGGTGGTAGTGTGATGGTCTGGGGTTTTTTTGCTGCTTCAGGACCTGGAAGGCTTGCTGTGATAGATGGAACCATGAATTCTACTGTCTACCAAAAAATCCTGAAGGAGAATGTCCGGCCATCTGTTCGTCAACTCAAGCTGAAGCGAACTTGGGTGCTACAACAGGACAATGACCCAAAACACACCAGCAAATTCACCTCTGAATGGCTGAAGAAAAACAAAATGAAGACCTTGGAGTGGCCTAGTCAAAGTCCTGACCTGAATCCAATTGAGATGCTATGGCATGACCTTAAAAAGGCGGTTCATGCTAGAAAACCCTCAAATAAAGCTGAATTACAACAATTCTGCAAAGATGAGTGGGCCAAAATTCCTCCAGAGCGCTGTAAAAGACTCATTGCAAGTTATCGCAAACGCTTGATTGCAGTTATTGCTGCTAAGGGTGGCCCAACCAGTTATTAGGTTCAGGGGGCAATTACTCTTTCACACAGGGCCATGTAATTTTGTATTTTTTTTTCTCCCTAAATAATAAAAACCATCATTTAAAAACTGCATTTTGTGTTTACTTGTGTTATATTTGACTAATGGTTTAATGTGTTTGATGATCAGAAACATTTTGTGTGACAAACATGCAAAAGAATAAGAAATCAGGAAGGGGGCAAACAGTTTTTCACACCACTGTAGCTCCATTCTATTGGTAATACTGTTTTAAGGTAATTTACACACATTTCTGACATTTATTTAGAAATATTTTTTACATGTTGAAAATGCAGAATGAACCAATAATGGGAACTGAATCAGCAACTTTGTGCTTTGTAATCATTCCAGTAGGAGTCATTTTACACTTTGTGATACAAATGATGATTCTGATGTCTTAAAATCTATTACTGTCATTTCGGTATATCTGCATCACAAAAAATAAGACATGTCAATGATACATTTGACAAAAAGAACTCTGCTGCAAATAAGAAATCAACGCACTTCTCTTACAACCACTTAGCACACACACCTCCAAATTACTTGTCATGATTTAACAACATGGAGCCAGGTTGAACCCTAATGTTTAGGCATTTATCAATTGTTGCAAGGTTTGAAATTGTTTGAATGTCCTAGCGTGCCCTAAATGAATGTCTTTATGTCATGTTTGTATCCTTTGACAGGCTGCAAGATGGAAATTATTGTGTGCAACCAAAGTTACATTATCAGAGAACCTAAATAATAACACTTTCTTTGTTATGACCACTAGGAAAAGGCACATGAGCAAGAATGGAAATTTATCATTTGTAGAAAGAAACCAGGAAAATAAGAGCATGAAATAAGTGAGCAAATTTGTTGTCGGGGCACCAACAGAACAAAACAAAAACTGAGTGTCAAATGCAAAATGCTAAACAAAATTTTAAATACCCATCACAAAGGTCCCCACACTAGGTTGTTTCTCTTTCTTTATCACTAAAGGTTTGTTTTGAAATTAATTCAAAAACCGGACACATGATACTGGGCATCTTTCATTGTCAGATTATGATGACATGGGTTATGTTGGTGGCTGTAGGCATAGCATCACAAACAACATGACAATGGCCATCTGATGACTCCACAAAATGGAGGAGACACAATAAAGAAAAGCCATCCAAAATGACAACTCCATTAAAACAAGAAAAGTCCAAAAATGTACAAAATTCTAGATGTGGAAAAACAAGGCATCATTATAGCCTAAGCCATTTTTGTATTTTTTATTTATGGTTGGTTTTTAAAAAAGGATGCTGCCACAAAGCAAAAACGTGAAGATTAAATTATTATAAAAAAGTAAGAATCACTTTATGCTATGCTTGAGGTCACAAAACAAAATCATATAATGATAGAGGGCGGCACGGTGGCGCAGTGGTAGCGCTGCTGCCTCGCAGTTAGGAGACCCGGGTTCGCTTCCCGGGTCCTCCCTGCGTGGAGTTTGCATGTTCTCCCCGTGTCTGCGTGGGTTTCCTCCGGGCGCTCCGGTTTCCTCCCACAATCCAAAGACGTGCAGGTTAGGTGGTTTGGCGATTCTAAATTGGCCCTAGTGTGTGCTTGGTGTGTGGGTGTGTTTGTGTGTGTCCTGCAGTGGGTTGGCACCCTGCCCAGGATTGGTTCCTGCCTTGTGCCCTGTGTTGGCTGGGATTGGCTCCAGCAGACCCCCGTGACCCTATTCGGATTCAGCGGGTTAGAAAATGGATGGATGGATATAACGATAGATGATTTTTAGTTTCTTGTACGGTCAAAAATGTTCTTCTCACTGCTGTCTCTTGACTTAAAATGTCTAAAAATAATTTGATCTCAATAATAAATCCAAACTCGCGTCAAGGCAGGAATCATCTCTGGATAGGTTGCAGAGCACATTTTTTCATAATCCTTGACTCTTCAAATTTTTCTTCCTGCCTGGGGATTAGAAAGGAAGTGAAGCAATCAGAGGAAACCTTTGAAGGACCCGCTCTGAGGATGGTCACAAATCTGAACTCAAGATTTTAGGTCTGTGAGGCAGCAGCACACTGCTAAAGACCTTTTGTCTTAACAAAGCAATGTTTTTAGCTCTTTTTGATAATCGATCATTCTAGTTCTTGCATAATGCATGGAAGAGCTTCACCCTCTTCTTTGTTAAACTTTCTATTTTAAGAATACCTGAACATTATTCAGTGTCAAGACATAAGAGAAATATCTGATTTGGTCAGGTATATCTCCTCACTACGCAGGGAAAACAACAAGAAAAGAAACAGTTTTAAAGAAAAATGCACTTTTTAATTATTTCTTCAATGACATGAGGAACACTCTCCATAGGATGAGGATATCCTCCTCCAGCATTCCAGACCAGTGTTGCTATTAAATTTCCATACAGGTTGTCACTAAATTAAAAAACAGAAAAACCTTTTAGAAAGGGTCATTCTGTTTATGGCCCATTGAACTTCTCTAATATTGACCAATGATTTCATTATAACTGTCTGCTATTCTATCTGCTTATACGGCAGGTGTTTCTTAAGGTTACTGGTACATCTACAAGAACCCAACTATGGAGGCTTACATCTCACTGTCAACAGAGATTAAATTGTAAATTTTGAGGTTAACTGTTCTTGTTATTAAGTAACTTGTAAAGAAGGTCAAGCAAGCACCCTGTCTGAAAACAAACAATTAATTTGGTATCAAAATCTAATAGGATGAGAGCTCAGCAGGTCAGTGCTTATTGTTCTTCTGAAATTAACTTCTGAAGGTCAGATGTCATTGACCATTGACCTCAAGCTACTTGAGATTCAAGTTACAGCTTAACTACAACAGAGGCTTCACTTTAATAGTAAATTTCTCCCTGTTGAAGAAGGTAGTTGATAATGGTGATGTGACTGTATTTCCCATTATTTCTTTTAAGTAGCATCAGATATAACTCAATAGCTGCTGAATTCCTTCAATACACGTGTTATATGTTTAAGGAGATGTCTATAATGACTATAAGGAGTAAATATTGTTAATTTTCTTTCTTTCCATGTTTCCACACAGACTCAATATAAATGTGTCTCCTGATTGTCTCTATAATGCAGCTCAGTTGGCATCATTCCTCTAGTGAATAGTTTTGCCAGTCATAATTTTTTTCCGTTGTATGTAATTCATATCTTTTTTTTTTCAGGTCACCACCCAGACTCATCTCCCACCATCTCTGACCTTTAAACAGCACAAATTCAAAATTATGAATTGCTATCTATCACTCTTTTAATCCACAGCTGTTTGCTATTAATTCATATACTTTGATTAATTCCACATCATGCCACATTGATAATTTAGTCATAAACTATTGTTGGCACATTACATCAGCCACAGCGGCTACATGTGTGAGAGGGCCGGGCACTTGGTGGCAGACAAGAGAAACCTGCACAAACTGTTAGTCTCTGTGGGCTTTAAACTCTATGATACATATAACACATGTTAAATAATTTTAAGGTGGAAAATTTCCATCTGGCAGATGCACAGTGCAGCTTATCAGCAGTGGAAAAACATTTGAGCCTTTAGCTGCAGGCAAGACAGGATTGGGCCACTTCACAGGGTCTCCTATCATGATGGAAATTTTTTTTAAGTGATATTAAATATTAAGTGGCATGGCAGCCCTGCTCTTTCATGGGTCTAGTGTCCTGGGTATCCTACACTTGTCTGTGTGGAGACTGCATGTTCTCCTTGTGTCTGTCTGAGTTTTCCTCCCTCAGAGTTCTCCAGCATGTGCCCTGCATCATGCAGGTGTTAGTGTGTGTGTGTGAGTTGACCCTGCATTTATCTGGTGCCCTGTTCAGGGTTGTCCCCTTGAGCCTAGTATTGCCAACATAGGCTGCAACCCCTATGAGCCTACCTTGGATTAAGTGGGTTTGAGAACGACAGTGGCTGTTATCACTTGGGCTGCAATGCTAATGTCTGGGGTTGGTGGTGCCTGATTGGCAATGGCCCAATGGCACCCAGAATTGTATTATTTGGGCTTAAGGGTGATATGTAGTTATTTCACATGTCACGCATATGTACCTGGGAGACAACTTCAGGGCTTGTCTACCGGTAAGCCTACCCCGAGCTAAGGGTTGACTCTGTCACCTAATGTGTCTCCTTTCCTTTTACCTCCAGTCCAGAAGAACCATGATGAGAAGATCACTAATATCACTTCCAGTTTTGTCAACCCAAACCCACCTCTTCCTGCCAATAACACCATTGATAAAGTAGATCCAGCAACATTAGGATGAATGAAATACTTGAGGACAACAGTGGAAATTAAGGGGAAGTGTGTTCAAAACTGAAGTTAGGAAGCACTTCTTCATGTAAAGATTTGTGGGACACTGAAACAAAATACTGAAACATGCAGTTGCAGCAGAAATCATGACAGCTTTTGAGAAGAACTTGAAACAGATGTTGGGATAGCTAAACTACTAGCTAAAGAAGCTGGATGGATGAACTGAATGATCTACTCTCTTTTATCAAATTTGTTATGTTTCTTAACAACCTTAAATGGGCAACCACCAAGATGGCAGCCAGCCTTGCACAGACTTGCATCTGGAAAGACCACAAGTCACTGTATTTTTCTAAAAACTTTATTCAATTATATGGAGATTCTCATTGGTGCCCTAACTCGTCACCTTTGTTTGTGCCTTTCTTACTTATACACAGCACTCTCAAAATGGGAATTTCTTCACATATTTTTGTTTTGTTTAAACCGCTACCTGTCAGTATGATTTTTGCAACTGGGGAACACAATTGGTAGTTTTAGTACAAGGAGGTAACGTAGCTCATCTTGAACTTTACTATTTTAGGTGGGATGTTGGGGTACTACTCAGTTTGAAAGATGCTATATAATTAGGGACTGCATAAATTATTCTATTTTCAAAATTTAAATACATAAAATGCACCCAAATGCAATGTTTTCAGCTATCACAGTAATTATAAACTCTTTGCAAGTACTGTATCTATAATCACAGAAGTATTTTTACATATATCAAAACCTAACGTATAACAGGTTATAATTTAGTAATAGCTGTTTTACTTCTAATTTCTTTCATTCTGCATTAATTAAATATTGTGAGCTATCGTTTCTCTTTCTTCTGTTTTGCACCTGACTTTTCTCTGAGGTTATTTGCATATCTGGTCACTATTTCTGTCATGTCTTTGTGCCTACTTTATCTTTTCATTGACTTTATACATGAAATTATTTTTGTTTCAGACTCCCAGCTAGTTATTAACATTCATTAGTAGCCGATGTACTCTGCAAAATAAAATGTACCAGTTTGCATGGTAGTTGGGAAAAGAACCAAAGAGCAAAATGCAAGCTGAACAATTCAGAATGACCCCAATAAATGTAAAGGCTTCCCAAAAATGATATATTAGTCCAAAATAATGGGCTTGCTTTAAAATGTCTACGTGGCCTGTGCTCTTGGAAGCGGGCTGGACACTGACTGGTTTTGTTTTTTTTAATTATAAGCACTCAGGGTTAGCAACGCTGCATCACAGCTCTGTGTTAAAGTTCTCAGTGAGCTCATGGCAGGTCTCTCAAGTTACACCAGTCACCTTCCACATCTTACTGATGTGCGGCATAGGCTAACCAATGTCTTTAAATACATTTGAAATTAATTTGTTGTTATACATTGGATGGGCATTCTTTCAGGGATGGATAGGGCCTTGTGCCTGTAGCTACCAGACTTGTCCTCAGCATTGCATGACCTATTGTGAAAAAAATGGGATTAAAAAAATCTTTTTTGGATAAAGTAATTTGAGCAATCATATATATATATATATATATATATATATATATTTTTGCTATTTATGTAATTTTTAAATTGCTGTCAATAATTATGAGTCCTAAAAATCTAAACTTATGGTAAAACATAACACTCCTTATGCTTATCTCTGTCACATCTTTGCATTTCACCTTGCCACCGACCAAGTGTTTATTATGTAATGTGTCTAGTCATTTTACATTTTCCTGAGATAAAGCTCAGGGGCTGAGAAATAAACTCTAATAAAAAGCACATTCCAAACAAGAATGAAGTGTAGCTCCACTGCTTTCTTGAATTAAACCCTGCTTATAGCCTGAGAGATTTAGTACAGTCCAGATTAAATCTAAGCTTTGGCACCGTTGTGAGCCACCCTGCCAGCAGGGACTGAACCTTTAGAGACCCATTCAGGCATTTTAATTTTGTAAAAAGTCAACAAACGCTGAACCTGTTCAACAATTTGTTGCTTGTGGGGGCTGGCTAGGCTTCACAGGCCCTCGGTGATCCCCTACAAAGTGTTAGTGGGTAGCCAACTGTTGTCTGGCTTCCTAGCTGATGGCTGAGTACAATAGTAGAATAGTAAAAAAAAAAAAACCCAATTAGTACATCCACTGAAATTTGATCAGATATTAGCAATGCTGGAAAAGGATATGAATACGTTTAGATTTTGTCTTTGTGTATTCCCCAAGAATTTGTTAGAACAAAGAAAACATATTTTACCATCACTTTTTGTAGCTGTTTCTCCTTTTACTGCTTAACTGCATAAGGTGCTAGCTAGTAAACGGACATGCTTCCTTGGTTTACTCTTTGGCTCTTACTGTATACATACTGGCAATATATGTGGCTGGCTGCCAGTTACTCAGTGAGCATGTTAAGGACCTTTGAGATGCTATGAAATAGAGACATACTGTACCATAATGGAGAAAGAGAAAAGAATTTAGTAATTTGTAATGGTAGGGGTATTGGAAAAGGCTATAGCAGCCCACCAAAAACTGTACTCATAGTACAACACTGGAATAAAAGAAATGTGCTCAACAGCAGGTTACTATTTCTTTATAGATATACTGTCATCTTGGGTAACATGTAAACCTTTCGGACAGATGCCGACCTGCTCAACCCTGGGCTTTTGCATTGCTGCTGTCAGTAACGCTTCACACTCTAAATTTCTGCACAGCATTAGAGCATCTGGAGAACATAATGGAATGAGCACCTCTGCAACCAACTGCTAACTTTTAGTATGAGTTTCCCAGCAGAGCCTGAGTGTGGACTGTATTTCTCAGAATGAGCCTGCTCCTTCAAAGGAGCTAACGGTTTGGCTATCTGACATTTTTTACAGGTTAATAAATGCAAACATTCTGCTGTCGCTTTCTTTATAGACATCCTCAGCTAGGTTTACAAAAAACAAAGACAATTTTTGGCATTGTGTAAAAAGGGGGAAACAGGATTATCATTAAACACTTTGTGTCACAAACAGCTCATGGGGACACTCAATAATGCGCTGACTGGTACAACTAGTAGGTTGCCATAAAAAATGATATACCATGGTCAGGTTCAAGAAGGCATTCTTAGAATTTTTCCTCCAGGCACACTACAACACAGAGTTGGAAGAATAAGTCTATTTGAAAGCCCAGGTCCTTTTACAGCTCCCACTTGTACGTCTATGAATTTTATGGTTTTTGTTCATAATGGAAATCCAACTTAATAGAAGAAGGAAAGCAACAGATCAGATACACTCCAGTATGTAAACCTTGATGGGCAGCACGACTGATTAAAGTCAAGTCCATTTCTAAAACATGCAGTAGAAACATTCAGGAAATTCTGAACTGCTGTGGCCTAGCTGTACCCTCTAAAAAAGTGCAATCCAGGGGGACTGCCCTCTTGCATCCTGGGGAAGATATTGCCTCTCTCTCAGTCTTTCCCTTCTCCAGGCATCCTGGTGGGGCAAGGTCTCGGTCATCTGCCGCAGACTATATAGCTTTTATTCTCCTTAAGACTTCTTCATTAGTTACTTTCTGTGTCAAGCTTCTTTTCAGCATCTGTCAGCAACACCATTGCTTGAAAGCATTTATCCAGCATATTGTTTCCCTGTCAAAAACTCAGGTTTCACTGCCATGGCATAGAACCGAGAAAATGTAACATTTCAGTATTCTCTTTTTTAGGCATAAATTTAGTTCTCCTTTTATCGGGTACTTTTTTTCCCCAGAAATAATCATTTGCCCTGCCAATTCTGATCTTTATCTCTTGACTGCATAGCAGCCATCATTGGCTGTCCAACTCCCTAAATATTTGTATTTATGCACTGGGTCCAACTTTTCTACATCTAGTATGATGTTCCACTTATTACCCTCCTTTCTTGATATTGACCATTACTTTTGTTTTCTTTAAATTTAGCGACATACCATATTGCTTCTCTGTATTTAATACAGCATTTAACAGTTGGTCTAGATTACCTTCACTTTCTACAAAGAGGGATGTGTCATCCGAATATCTTAAATCCTTAATTTCTGCTCAGATCTTTATCTCATCCAAGACTTTGAACTCTTCCATCATAAGATGTTCACTATACAGATTGAATAGTATTGGCAATGTGACACATCTTTGGCAAACTCCTCTCCTTATGCTGAAGTCCTGTGATGTGCCTTCTTTAGTTCTTGCATATGCCCTTTCTCTCCAGTAGATGTTTTATTTTATTGACCTTCTTTCTATTTCTGGTATTCCAACCATTGTTAGCAACTTTGTTAACTTATGTCGTACACTATTGAAAGCCTTCTTGAAGTCAGTATAACACATGTATTTGTCTTTGTTCAGCTCCAGTGCTCTTTCACAAATGGGTCGTAATGCAAAAAGAGCATCTCTGTTGCCTTTTCCCTTACAAAATTCCATTTGGCTGTCAGAGTTTCTCTCTATGGTTTGTTCAATTCCATTTTTGACCAATTTAAGTAAGATTGTAGAAGCATGGAATATCAGACTAATCATACAATAGTTATCACAATCCTTTGCCTTATTAACTTTTAGTAATAGGACGAATATGCATTTGATGAAATCTTCAGGCAGTTTGTCATGACCCGTATTCCTTTCATTCCAAGTAGCTGTTAAAAAAACTCCCATGGGATTCCATCAATCCTTTCTGCCTTGTTCTTTGTTAATTGTTTTATGACATTTTGTATATCCTCCTCAGTTAGGATGCTTCTCATGGAAGTCTGTTTCCTGTTCAATATTTCCACTGCCTTACTCATATAATTTCCACTTACCTACTATTTCTTCATTACTTGTTAATAACCTCTCTAATTCCTTAGCATGTGTTCTTTTTACATGTGAGAATTACTTCAGTTTCTTATAAAATAGATGGTTATGGAGTTTGTCCAGTTCTTCTATTTCTTCACATTTTGTTTTGAAGTATTTTTTAAAGTAGACCATCTTCATCATCACTGTCCTTCTTCTGGGCCAAGATGGCACTTCTTTTTGAGGTGCCCTCTCTTTTGCCAAGAGTGGTTTAGTTTCCATCCTGAGTCATGATCTTTACTAAAGGGCTAAATACATGCAGCTGACCATCGGAACCACTGAATGAAGCTGTGTAGACCTTAATCCCATGTTCACTGGATATTGACTCTGTGTTAAGCATGCTATTGTCAAAAAAATCATGACCATCTGCCATTCATGTGTCCTCAGCAGCTATGGATACCTGGTGAAGTATTCCTCCACCTGCTGAGGCAAAATCCTTCTGGCTTTTAAGGATCTTGCCACCAGAATGTATATTAGCCTGCTAAATCTTTAGGGTTCCTGCCAAGCCTGACCTTGGTGGTACTTCAACCATTGTCTTCACCACTAATTGCAGAGCCTTAGTAGGCACCCCCCTACTTTAGCCATTGCAAACTCCCCACAACAATGAGGTGCAGGGAGGATTTTTGGGGAGGTCAATTCATATGACTGAAAATCGCTAGCAATGTAATTTACCAATTTCATGGCAACCCCTGTTTTGTGACAGTCAATAGCATGCTGCCTGCCAGAGCCCATGCTGTTTGAAGGGCTGACATAGATGTCTAGTTAATGCACAGTTTTGGCCCTTTTTCTTTTTTCTGTTTTGTCTTGGTTCGTAAAATAGGAGACATCAGGCAGATGAGGTTCTCTTCTGTTTACAAAGCCTAGTCTTATTCCACAGCGCTGCATTATAGGCATTGCACTTCTGGATGAGCATTCTTTGGTTGTCAAATCTCACGAACAAAGAGACTGCCCCTACGACTAAACACACTAAACACCAGGAACAGGGGATGAAATCAAAGTCAAAACAACAAGTGCGTCTCATAGCTAGACAGAGATCTAATATCACCAAAGCCCAATACAAATCCAATACCAATCAAGTCAAAAGAAACAAGCAACAAATCCCCAACACACTAAATTGATTTGTAATTGATAATATACCAAGCATTTTTAAGAAACATCCAACAGCCTGTTTGATTTTGTCATAGTGAGTCATGGACTAGTTAGACTGAGTCACTGAGTATGTCAAATTAGGTGACTGTTTTTACTGGAGCGCACCGCCAACTGCCTTTGATTCTCTTAGATTATGTAAATGGAGGCTATGACTGAAAATTACTGGAAAGGTAACTTATTGTGTCATAGCCTTTAAGTAGAAATGCCACAACACTGTAAAAGACCATGCCTTCTTTTTTAATTGTGCCACTTCAAGTATGTGAAGATATTGACACAGAATCTTGTTTTATATTAATGTGGCAGAGCCCATGGACCCAGCTGACAAGTAGGAAGGAAGAACTTCAAAAAAAGACAGACTATACCTTGATGGGCATGATCTTAAAGCCATAAGCATGACCAATCTCTCTTTTAACCTTCAAGGGAAGATGGAATATGGCAAAAAGATCAGAGTTTTGACATACTTTACTTCTAAGGTGGTTCTCCATCAGTACAGCAGATCTCACCACCAGGGTTTGCTCCATCAGGTAGAAGCCGCCTTCTAGAGAAGAATGTGAAATTTAAAAAAAAATTCTGGAATGAGGTGGTCTGGATAATCATAGATGGAATACCTGAAAATATCTGTCTTGTAGTCCAAAAAGTATTACTATGTGACTCTAGTGTCTTCCAGCAACAGGAGAACTGAAAACCAGTGTTGGACTGAGATGTGGACCTTAAAAATGTCATGTCATCAAGCATCTTATTTGGGCAACCAAAAAGGGTCCAATGTTTTTGGAAGAAAAGTAGAGCTCAAGTAACAGGATATGTTATCTCTCTATTATAAAAAAAAAAATCCTGTAGAGAAACACAAGGGCGTTGAGACGTGATCTTCACGTTAAGATCATGGAAGACATTTAAAAGAAACTGTGAGATGAAAGGGATTGGCCACAGAGCATTTCACGGGGACCTTAAACATGAGACTTTGTGCCAAGAGATTGACCCAGGACCGTCTCGCGATGACATGGAACATGAGATTCTTACAGACACTCCCTACTTACAATCAATATCAAATTAACCAAGAGGCAGCAAAGTATTCAGTCGTCTAAAGGATCTGAGCACACACAGATCCAGGGCTCTCAGTGCATATAAAGCGCATAAGGACAGTACATTATAAATGAAATGTCAACGACTAAGCGAAGAAAAAAGAAGCGCAGAGAAAAGAGACTCAAAAGCATTAGAGAGAAACAAGAGCGAAAAAGATTAATCTAGGTGCAAATTCAGAAAATAAGCAAAGTAATTATCAGTACAGAACAAGTGGAATTAAAAAAAAAGTACATCCAATCCAGCTCAGAATTAAAAGACAGAGTAAAAGACAAAGTAGAACTTCATAAAAAAACACATACAGAGCAGGTTAGAGATTATGAAAGGAGTGGAATTTGAAAGGCTTAAAAAAAAAAAAAAAGGTGCAATATACATGTTGAGAAAGTTAAAGGATATGAAAGTAGGAAAATTAGAAAGTATTAAAAAAAGAAAGTAAAGATTGCAGTAGCGCAAACAAACAAACTGCCTAATTTAACTATGCACCTGTCTAACTTTGGTTTTGCACAATAATCACTGCACTGCACTATTGGACCTTAACAATTCTACTTTATTCACATAATTTTACTTATTTATTATGTGCTACTATACTGTTATCTTTCAATCTATGACTTTTTGTTAATCTAACTGATATTCTTCTAACTTCACACATTCTATAGTTTATGCCTACATTTTGTAACATTTATTAGTAAAATATGAAAAAGTTTCTGTTTTAACAATGTGTTTAACAATGTGTGTACAAACGGAACACACATGAAATGCATGTGTTTCAAATAACGATCTATTATTTCCACTCTAAAAATCCAGCACTTCACTCCCAGATAATCAAACAAGGCACGAGCTGGGAGAAGTTTGTGAAGGTTCTGCAAAGGTGGGGGGATGGAATATCAGGCTGCTTGCTGCTTGTCTTGATCGACACATTTACAGGACAAAAGACACTGATGGAGAGGTGCGAATGGATTTCGGTGGGCCAGATTTATGAGTTTTCTTGTACGCTCTGGTAATTCTAGTGTTAAACA
Organism: Polypterus senegalus; assembly: GCF_016835505.1. Classification (NCBI taxonomy): domain Eukaryota; kingdom Metazoa; phylum Chordata; class Cladistia; order Polypteriformes; family Polypteridae; genus Polypterus; species Polypterus senegalus. Next base: position 141,732,147 of record NC_053154.1, on the reverse strand, counting down.
CATGTCTCACTGACCTCATTAAAAAGATTCAGCATATTGTGACTCACAAGATTCCAAATATTATTTTTACAGAAGTTCTGAAATAAAAGTGAAACTAATGAAATAGCAACAATTCAAAGAAAAAAAAAATCCTAAAAGTGTGGATCCGGAAAACCAAACATGGAGGTTGGCGAGTGAAGCAAGCAGGGGGCAAAGCCCCCTAGTTTATGTAAAAAAAATAAATAAATAAAATAATGTCATCACGTAATCTACAGCAGTGTTTCTTAAAATATAAGTTACAAACCAACCTGGGTTGCAGACATGTTTGTTATGGGTCGCCACACGATTGTGATGTAAAATTAGTCAAGTTTGTCAAATTCTGTGGCAAGTGATTTGCTGCTTTCCATTTAGCACACTATTTATTTCAGTAGTAGACGTATACTATTGACAATGTTAATTTCTATAGCTTAGAAGATTTGCACTGGGTGTGACGAGGATGGATAGGATTTTAAATGAGTACATTAGAGGGTCAGCTCAAGTTGGACGGTTGGGAGACAAAGTCAGAGAGGCGAGATTGCGTTGGTTTGGACATGTGCAGAGGAGAGATGCTGGGTATATTGGGAGAAGGATGTTAAGGATAGAGGTGCCAGGCAAGAGAAAAAGAGCAAGGCCTATGAGAAGGTTTATGGATGCGGTGAGAGAGGACATGCAGGTGATTGGTAGAACAGAGCAAGATACAGAGGACAGAAAGATATGGAAGAAGATGAACTGCTGTGGCAACCCTTAACAGGAGCAGCCGAAAGAAGAAGTGATTATGTAGTCTTAACGTTTGGTCTGAGTCACCATTCTGGCAGAAGCATTTTGAACCTGTTGTCTGTTGAACTTGTGTAGAAAGTCCATTGAAAAGAAACCATTGCAATAATCCAGCCAAGGAGTAACGAAGCCATGAGAAGAACTTCAGTGTAAAAGGAATACCAGTAAAATGAATACTACATCATGAAAGCAAAGTCAACTGTAAGTTTATATTGATTGTGAAAGCAAAGTGGTACAATATTTGCTGATTTATCCTTTACTCTTTTCTATTTATTAGCAACTATTTTATTTAAACATTAGATATTCTTATGCAATTCTGGTACTCTGTCCTCTTGTACATAATCCCCATGTAAATTTTAATTTTGGTTAAACAAAGCTTTACTCCTAAACATGTTTATATTTCAATTTGAGATACAAGTTTAATTTTTTGCCACATTTTACCCAGAATTAGAAACACTAATTATATGATATGTAATCTCGTTGTCTCAGCTCAAGGAAAGAACACAACTTCCTTTCAAATTAGCAGCTTGTAGGCTTATTTACAGCAGATGTGTCTAAAAACAAAGACATTACTTTGGGAATATTGTTCTTCCTTGGAAGTCGTCACCTTGATTCATATAAGGTCTGTCCACATGGGACCACTAGCCTGCAGAAAAAGGCAATAAAAATGATTTGAAATTCTATTACAAAATTCAAAATACTTCTGTACATTTAAAAAATCTAACCATCTATTATCTAGTGTGGAACTCATATTTGTACGGACTATTAGTCTTTCACACTGCTTCTTTGATACAGGATGTGATTGTTATTTTGAAGTGCACTAGTGTATGAGCAATATTACAAAAAAAGGTTAGATCTAGCAAAAAATACACAGAGTAGGAAATGAGCAGAGGAAGGGTAGTAAACTTAATGAAAATGAATGTTATGTGTATTACACTTGAGGCATGATGATTGCAAATATTTGAGCAACCTCACAAAATTTGACAAACAGGCTCACTTCCAGTTTGAGGTGCCTCATAAAAGAAGTTCCAGTGTTTTCCGATTGTTTTCTTGATTCCTTCCATGTGGTAGAGGTTTTTAATGGGTTGATAGGGTCATTATTGTCACAGGAACAGAGTAGATGGATACATGCTATGCTTATAGACTGGGGCGCCAGGATTCATGGATTTTTATCTTTGTAGACCTCCTCACTACACTTCCCTGGAGATTCCAGCCAATTAACAAGCATGGCATTATAGTAACGAGAGGTTGTGAAAAGTGTCAGCACATTACCATAAACACCTGATTGTTGGAGTGCTGCTTTGATAGTCATCCTTTCAACAGGTTGTCCCATCCCAGTTGACTTCTGAAGCTCTGTTAGTGTGGCCATTGAGTTCTTGGTCACCTGTCCGACTATGGCCTTATGGTTACTCTTTGCATTAAAAATGGTTTTATACCTTTGCCTTGATCTATGTCTTATAATTTTATAGTGGAGATCTACAGTGAGTTTCTTAGATGTCATGGCTTTGGTTTTGTCTTGGGGTGAAATGTGAATTATGGAACCTCATATAAACAGGTGTGTGCCTCTCAAAGAAATGTCCAATAAATCTGGTTGGCTAGAAGTGGACTCCAATGAACATCTAGATGTGTCTCAAGGAGAATTAAACCAAACAGGACACACCTGACCACAACAAATGGTCCAAATACTTGCATAGATTAGAGATTTCAGTTTTTCATTTTTTATTAATTTTCAAACCTTTCTAAAAACATGTTTTAACTTTATCACTATGGGTTATTGAGTGTAGACTGATGAGCTAAAATGGCAAATTTATCCATTTAAAATTAAATCTATAACATAATAAAGTGTGCAGAAAGTGAAAGGAACCACTGTATAAGCATACATTTTCCAAAGGATCAAAGAAGATGACAATACAGTATTTTTGAAACATGTTATAAACTCATTCATTATGTTAAATCAAAGAATGAAGCACCCATTGTTCTTATTATTTCAAACTGTACTGTTTATTTCATAGTGACTTTTACAACATAATGGTTTAGAAAGCATAACTGCTGAAACTCCAGGAACAAATACTGAAATAAGTAGTTGCAAAGTGAATTTGTGGATCACTTCATCTTTAACTTTCTGTTATAAGCCTCCTTGTTTCGAGGAAGAACACAAGTTATCAAAGTTTATAATTTCAGTTTTAATTGCCTCTTTTGCACTACCTTCCACATGAATGTTGGGCAAAGGGACAATAACCCACCCATCAAAATTTTGCTCATTCTTTTTCTCATCAGTCACATCACTTTGAAATGTCTGAAGCCTCCCATTTTGTAGCTTTTCCAACATACAATAGGATGTCCCCGTTAGAAAGAAGATTTATCATCATGCTATACAACATTGCTGAAAAAGCAGACCAAAAGTGTTGATTTCGTTTTAATTGGAGCAAACAGAGTTTATGGACAGATCGGTTAATCTGCCTTGCGCTCCTAGTAGACACAGCGATTGCTGCTTCTGTCAGAGAACGGGCTCTGGCAGCATGTGGTGTACTAAACAATAAGAGATGATTTCCCAGTTGAAACCAATAAACAGTTGTGACTGACAAGTAGGAGAGCTTTAGCCAGACGCCGAGCTTTGAAAGGTTCCAAGCACACATTGCTGTGGCCAAGCCAAAGCTGTTAATAAAAATGAAATATGGCAGAAAGCCATGAAAATGCTGGGTCAGGCTGTTTTATTCCATGCTGTTTCTGCTATTTTTTGAAAGCACAGCACGAAGAATTCTCTCATAATGTTTGCAACCCTTCACTTATAAAAATGTTGGCCAAAGCACAATTTCTATTAATTATGAGCCTCCTCATCTAACAGAAAGGTTGCTTAAAGCCAACCTTCATAATCATCTGGAGGAGCTTTTTTTGGAATTTGATATTAGAGTAGGCCAGCTTGCACATTTAATAGTGCAGGATCCTTCATTTACAAAAATAGATTTAAAACACACTGTTCTGATGTATGATGTAATCCTAATTTTTGCTTTAAAATTAAAAGACAAATCCACACAGCCAGTGTGCAAAACGTGCCATTAGGCTTTTTGGTTTTGCAAAAGGTGCTGTATAAAATAATGATATGAGACAGTGGATTTGCTTATTGAAATCAATCAATCAAACTTTATTGAGCAAACTTATATTATTTTAATTTATATAGGTCCACTCAAAGTATTCACAATCCTCAAGACAGTCCACAGACTGAATTATGACAGTCAAATTGAATCAAATTTAAAAAGGAGAATCTTGAAAAGGAACCTTCTTTATGAGTACAGTATATTTGGTAGAACATCGTTAGCATTTTAAGCTTAGTAAACAGATCATCTGAGTGCATACCTAAATGGAGCACAGGCAGGTTAAGTGACTTGCTCAGGGTTACAGAGTCAGTCCGAGACAAAAACGGAACCTGCATATTTGCTGTTTAAAATCATTCCTCTTCAATTCTGTATTCAGAAAGTAATCGTCTGCCTTCACTTTGTGCACAATTTCTTGTGTTGCAGATTTAATTTTCAATGGATAAATTTACCATTTTTGCTTATAAGTCTACACTTTATAACCCATAATGACAAAGTGAAAACATGTTTTCAGAACAGTTTTCAAATATGTTAAAAATCTAAAATGGAACCCTCTCATTCATTTAAGTATTCAGATCATTAATTCAGTACTTTATAGAAGCCCTTTTGACAGCATTTTGAGCTTTGAGTCTTTGTGGGTAAATCTCTACCAGCTTTGCAAACCTGGATTTAGGCAGTTTATTCTGCTCTTCCTGACAGATCATCCCAAGCTCTGTTAGACTGGACCAGAAGCATCTGAGAACCACCATCTTCAGGTCTCTCCACACATGTTTAAATGTGGGGTCTTGCTAAGCCATTCTATGGGCACCCCAGTTTGCTGTCAGGTGCACTCTGAGGCAGGTATCTTCAATGACCTCTCTGTATTTGGTTGCATTCACCATTTCCTCAGTTCTGGCCAGTCTTCATGTTCCTTCCACTGAGAAGCACCCCATACCATGATGCTGCCACCACCATGCTTCACCATAGGGATTGTATTAGGCAGGTGATTAGCAGCATCTGATATTTGTGTGCGTAGTACTGGGACATCAATTTTTTTTTATCAGACCAGAGAATCTTTTTTCTTATACTCCCAGAGTTCTTTAAATTATATTGTTTGCCGTTTATTTAAGAGTGGCTTCCGTCTAGCCATTTTACCATAAATGCCTGATTGATGAAATGCTGTTGAGATGGTCATCCCATTGACAGGTTCTCTCATCTCAGTAGAGGACTTTTTAAGCTCTGTTAGAGTGACATGTGTGTTCTTGGTCGTCTTTCTGACTACAACACTAGTTGCAAAGTTACTCAGTTTTGCCAAATGGCCAACTCTAGAAAAAATCTATTTGATTTCAAACTCCTTCCATTTCATAATTATGAATGCCACTGTGATTCTGGGAACACTCAAAGCTTTAGAAATACTGTTATACCCTTGTCTTGATTTATGTCTCAGCACAATTTGATGACAGAGGTCCACAGAGAGCTCCTTGGACTTCATGGCTTGTTTTATTTTTTCCTGACATACTGTGTGAATTGTTCGACCTTCTATACACAGGAGTATGTCTTTCTAAATTTTGTTCAATCAATTCAGTTTGTCGTCGTTGGACTCCAGTCAAGTTCTAGACACAAAGAAAGGATAATTAAAGAAAACGGGATACATCTGACCACAATCTGGACTGCCACAACAAAGGGGCCAAATACCTGATATAAATGAGAGAATTTGGTTTTTGATGTATAATAAATTTGCAAACCTTTCTAAAATATACACATTTTTTATTTATTTTGGTTGAGAAAAAACAAACAAAATAGGGTGACACACTCATGTAAGCAATACAACAGTACAGAAGACATGCAACCCCTTTTTCCAACCCACATCAAAGGACTATAAGTTTAAATTAAGGAGCTCCAGTGCTGTTCACCATGAACATTTATACAGCATCAAGTTCAAACAAAGAACTGGTAAGCTGTTTTACAATAATATTAATAAATTCTATCCAAATTAAAAAAAAAAAATTGTGAACAAGAATTTCATTTTTTTTTGTTTATAATACTATAAAATATTACTTTCCAATATAGCTATGAGAGTAAAATAGGATTCTTGTAATTGCGTTGGCAATACAGTTTTTGCCTGTTGGGTGCCCAGAATTATTTTATGAATTACAGTATCTAAACTATTTCAAGATTATGGGAAGCTGGTGCCTATCCTGGTGGCACTGGGCACAGTGTGCAACGATGGCATCTTACCTTGCAAGGCTTTCTAACATATCCACAAATAACAATAATACATTTTATTTATATAGCACCTCTTCCATGCCCAATAAATGTTTAACTGATTTAAATTGAATGTTTTTTAAGATATAGAAGAGAAAGCAACAAAACATTAACACATAGATTGTCATAATAGTAAAATAATTTAGGTAGTTAAATAAAATAACCATAAATGGATTTGAAATTTTGGCAGTATGGGCTGAACATGCAAATCCAAATGTCCACTGTAACGCTGCAGTTTTTCCCCATTCTTCTTTGCAAAACTGGTCAATTTCTGTCAGGTGCATGGGGATCGTGAATGAACAGCCATTTTCCAAGTCCAACCACAAATTCTTAATTCGATTGCGATCTGGACTCTGGCACTTTAAAGGCTTAAAAAATTTATACAATGTATAATGTCTCTGTCTTTCAGCTATTATAATTATAAGTCCATTTTAAATCATTCTTATCAAATTTTAATTTGTGTTTCCATCCTGTATATGAAATTGTGTTATAGAAATAAACATTGTTATTGTTGATTTGGCCTTTCCAGGGATTTAACATTGTTGTTTTTGGCTTTCTGCTTAGGGTTATTGACTCGCTGAAAGCAAATCTCCTCTGATTGCCCAGGTATCTTGCAGACTGCATCGGGTTTTTCTCCAGGAATTCCCAGTACCGTGTGTTGAGAAATAGATACTTGACACAGAGGATAAAACAAAATCTTTCCTGAATGCATAGTTTTATGACTTTGTTGAGTTTATGCTGGCAAGTGAAATTCATGATGATTTCATTCTATTCTGGAGTGAATGTTCTTGTTTGCTAAAAAAAAATAACTTCCTAATAACTGATGACGTCTTAATTCAAATTCAAATTGTGATGTTTAGTTATTGCAATTTCTTCCTTTTTCGGCTGCTCCTGTTAGGGGTTGCCACAGCAGACAATCTTCTTCCATATCATCCTGTCTTCTGCATTTTGCTCTGTTACACCGACCACCTGCATGTCCTCTCTTACCACATCCATAAACCTTCTCTTAGCTGATTTTCTAAAAAAATGTTTAATTCATTGTATTCCTAGAAGTTCTATGTTCTGTAGAACTGTGAATTTCCCTTCTACAGAAGTAAAAAGCCGATTGACGAGATCTGAGCTCCCACATCATCCTTCATTTGCACCACTGTAGGGGGGCAGATGGGAACATTTTGAAGGAGACAACCAGATTGTGAGAACTCACAAAATAAAGACTGTCAGAGCAAGGTAAGTATTGTTATGACTCTAGTCACACATTATAGATTTGAGCACAAACTTCTTGTGTCCTGATTCTGCAATTAAACAACTAAGGTACATGGTGCAACTCTGAGCTCCTGTATTATCCTTCACTGGCACTGCCATATGATGAGTGACGCTAACATAACTTACATAATTGTTATCCAACAATTTTTTTCTTTTTTGCTGTATTTGCAGTTTATACCACACTGAGCTAAAAGGAGTGTGTTTTATAACAGTAAATATAAATCGAATAATTAATGGATTCTCTTGAACACACCCGAGTACAGAGTTCCATAGAACAAGGAAACGCTAACTATATGAGTTTTGTCCCTAAGATAAGGAAGAGCAAGAAGTTCATGTTAGATGATCTTACAGTTTTATGAAGGTTTAGCTACACAGGTATATCTCCTGTGGTTTTCACATGGACAGCTTTCTAAATCTAAAATGTGACCATTTATTTCCTGTAGTGTTTCATATTTGCATCACTTAAAAATGAATAAATCTATATTTAAGCACAGTCAGACCTGTGACAAAAGAGTTAACAGCATCAAAGTACACACATGTTCGTTTATACAGTGATCACAAAGTGAAATTAAAGCCTCCCATAAATATTAAAGTTCAAGCAGATTAACAGTACTTCTGTATAAAGTGGAAGAGAAAAATAGTGCATTGTGATCATTTTGTGTAGTCGCTCAATTTTAGATTAAATAATTTGAATGAGATATGATCATAATGAGTATAAACTGATATATTGTACTATATAACAGTTGACCTCAGAGAAAGATCACACCTTCCATTTTTAACTTATGTTTATTCAAGTATAGATATTTACACTTTTAAACATTATTTATGGTTTCACATTTATCTACATTGTAAATTAATTGTAATCAGACACATGCACATACTGTAGGATTATCTTGGGTTGATTCCTTATAAATGAACAATGGAGGAAAATCTTCATATTCACATTTAAATGTGAGTGAATTTTCATCTTATGACTGACTTTCCTGTGAAATGTTGTAAAAAGTGAAAATGTACACTTTTGTGTGTTTGTAATTGGCCATAATAAAGGAGAAAGGGGAAAAAATCCTTCTGATTAAAAATGTAACTAAAGACAGAAGATGACTTTTGACTTTGAAATTATTTGGTCTAAAAACCAGCATGGATGTGCTTCCCCAGGGACAAAGATTAGAAAAGATGTACTCCGAAGAGCATTATGAAGTTTTACAAAGCTACAAATTAACTGACTACAAGAGCTAATGAAGATACTTTTTGTGGCATGATAGGTATTAATAAAAGTCTCCTTTTACAAAATCGACAAGTTTGACCAACAGAAGTCAGCCACCTAAAAAATATGGTTAACTTGAAAGATTTTTATACAAAAATGTTTGTAAACCTTGCATCTTCCATGGAACTTTATTGATGTACAGTGAGTAAGTACTAATTACTCTGTGAGAAGAATTGGAATAATATACTCTTATCAAATATTGCCTATCTATCTATCTATCTATCTATCTATCTATCTATCTATCTATCTATCTATCTATCTATCTATCTATCTATCTATCTATTCCAAATTCCCTTCTCTTTTGCTTCACATAGCCTCTTTTGCTACAACAGCTGTGGAGGAGGTAGAAGAAAACTTCCTGACATTTTGAAACAAAACACCCCCGCCCGCTTTTAAAGGCTTGGGATAAATCATAGCAATTAACAAGAATATCATCCCACTACTAGAAATAAAGCTATCTTTGCTCTCATACATATGCACAATCATACATACAAACAGACACACTTATATATTTTATGCTGTCCATTATATCTTTATTAACATCCATATCTGCATAAATCCATGAATGTGTATACAGTATGCAGTGCATAAAAAGAGATCTAAAGAAACAGAAAGATGGAAATTTAATTTTAAAAAAGTAACACACTGAAATGATCAAATTGAACTTATCTGAAAGGAGCACAACCACAGATCACTCAATTAAATATATATGCATCTTTAAAGTAATTACAAAGAACATTATTCTCAAAGAGCAAACTGCTTCTTTTAATGGGAATTAGTGCGAAAACACTATGGACATATCCCTTCCTTTTATTCCTAAGTCCGCATCCTACAGGTTCTATTCATGAAGCCCAACTAATGAGAGTAGAAAGGTCAGCTATGATACACTCAGACAGTAGGAGGCAAACAGAATACCACACAAAGCTCCTTTATAAGGCCGGCCATGTATTTCCTCAATACTTGTTTCCCATTTCTTTTGTGACTTGATTAGTCGGCCCTTTCACACATTCTCACTTGCAGAAAAGGAGTTATTTGCCGGCGGATTATTTTTAGGAAAGCACAGACTGCCTTGCATTGTGCTCAGGAATATCCACATGGAAATGACTGAGACTGGTAATTGTGCTCATGTGTGGTATCACTACTAAGGTATTGTGGTCTTCTCTTATTCTATGCAATGGATGATCCCTCATGAGTTTCATGCACTGAGCAAAGCAATTTTATTAATGTTTTTAAAAACAGCTCCCTCGCAGTTTTGTTCTGAACGGTTGGCTCATTTGTCATGCAATGACATTGACATCTGGCTCCGTTAGCATACTGGACATTAGCTAAATGGACATGTGGCAGAGATCAATTTTTCAAAAGGTTTTACAATTATTATTATTAGAAATTATTTTTTTTTTAATTGCAAAATAGTAATTAGTGTAAAATGTATTTTCCATATTTTCAGACCACCAGTATGTGTTGGTTTTTTACCCAAAAATCCAAATGACACTTAAAAGATGAATTGGTAAAAAGTAGCGTGAGAAAGGGCAAAGCAAAATGTGTGTCATAAGGCCAAAAGCAAGGGCATAAGTATGGAATACAATAAACAAAGGGAGGCTCAACATAAACTACGAACTGACTCAACAAAAGAGTAGGACTTCCGTGTAAGGAGCCTATGTAAACAGTAAGAAGACTGAAGCACTAATGAGTCTCAGGGAGTAGAAACTGTTGCCAGCCAATGGTATGCAGGAGATGTGGCATTTGCTGGGGTTTATTGAAATGCATGGTTATCTAATCAAATTGTTTCAGTGTTGCTTCATTAGCACTGTTTGAAAATCAGTTTTAATGTATGCCACAGTGTGTTTAGATAAAATGTAATTTCCCGCTTAAATTTATCTAAATTTCAGGTTGTAGCACAACCAATTATGAAAAAAGAATGGGTGAAATATATATATATCTACATATATATACACATATATATACATATATATATACATATCTACATATATATATATATTTATATATACACATACATACATACATACATACATACATACATACATATATATATACATATCTACATATATATATACTGTATATAGCAAAATCCCCACGCTTCGCAGTGACGAAGTACTGCTTTTAAATTTTTATTAAAAAGAAAAGAAAACATTTTTAAACTGAGGGAAAATATACCAATAACTATTTGTTAAGGATCTCTTTGTATACCACGTTGTCAGTTCAGTACTCCGGTTGTAATATGACCAAGCTTTGCGAGCTAACTCTTGAGAATGCAACGTATAGTTGTCCAGGAGAAAAGCAATCTTGCCTCAAATCAATGGCAACCTTTTGTAGGGTCTGTCCCTGAGACTTATTGTCATCGCAAAGCAGAGCCTTACTGGAAATTGGAGGCATTTGAATTGCAATGGTAGATCAGAGGGTATAACGGTGATGCGAGGTATACATTGAGAGTGTGCCGCTCTGCTGTTTTTTTGTGAAGCTGCCTTTACACAGCTTCTCCGCTGTTTTATAAACAAACGCCATATAAGGCCGTCCTTTCTCCTTGCTTCGCGGTTCTGTACTGTTTTATTGTTCGTTTATTACGATTGTTATAGTTCTCTTTGTATAGCACGTTGTCAGTTCAGCACTCTGGTTGTAATATGACGAAGCTCTGCGAGCTTACTCTTGAGAATGCAACGTATATTTGTCCAGGAGAAAAGCAATTTTGCCTCAAGTCAATGGCAACCTTTTGTAGGGTCTGTCCCTGAGACTTATTACTTGTCATCACGAAGCAGAGCCGTACTGGAAATTGGAGGCATTTGAATTGAAATGGGAGATCAGAGGGTATAACGGGGATGCGAGGAATACATTGAGTGTGGAGAAACTCTAGAGACAGCGTGTGTATTAACTTGTGGATTTTTCTGTGAGTATTTGGTGGCAGCGTGACAAAGTTGCTTCCGCAAGACCGCGTTAGCTGTGGAGCATATTCTTTTACTACCTTGTCAATTGTGTAATGCGTTTTTTGAACAGGTTTGATTCATGGAAGTGATCACTTGTACTGCGTTCAGTCAGTTCACGTGAGCTGCTCTCTTGTGTGATGTTGCGATGTTCTCGGCTTTATTTAATGTTAGCTAAGACCCGCCACTTAAAAGTTTCTCGCTACAGCAATTTTAACTCCGTTACAAAGTGATCCAAAGTCTCGTTTATACCTCGTGTCTTAAACTGTGTGATAAACTTGTATCATCGCGAATAAAGTATTCATCAAAGGCATGACAAACGGCAGCATGAGCATGTCTATAAACTTAATTTAAACTTATGGTTTACACCGTGCTTTGTTTCCGCAGTAGCTGCACTTATGAATATGCTTGTATGCATTTTTTCTTCAGCGCTCTTTGGAGCTCTTCCTTGTTTTCTACGTACTGCGTTCACAGTCAGTTGACGTGATTACGTGGGAGGCGTGATGACACTACATGCAACTCCGCCTCCCACGGCCATCGAACTGCAGTCTATTACAGTATATGGATAAAAATAGGTTCCAGTTATGACCATTACGCGTAGAATTTCGAAATTAAACCTGCCCAACTTTTGTAAGTAAGCTGTAAGGAATGAGCCTGCCAGATTTCAGCCTTCTACTTACACGGGAAGTTGGAGAATTAGTGATGAGTGAGTCAGTCAGTTAGGGAGTGACTGAGTGAGTGAGTGAGTTTTATTAGTATAGATATGTAATTCTCTCCTAAACCTCACCTCTTCGTTGTAGAAAAAATAAGAGGGAAGTTTAAATTTGTCTCCAAATAGCCTAATTTTCCAAACGTATGATTTCCTAAAAGCACACAAAATGAACATTTCTATACAACTCAGAAGAGATTATGAGAAAAAATGCCACTGAGAGTTTTGATGTTAGAAAACGTGGTGTTGCATTTGAATATACAGTATTAAAGGTGTCCTAAACTTGAAACTACACTTACACCTTCTGAAATGGACTTACAAATCTTAATAAACTCAGCACTGTCCATGTCTAAACAGGGTACAGAGGTAAGTAAGAAGGTTAACAGGATATTAGCTTATATAGCACAGCTTGTGAAGTTCAAGTCAATGGAAGTTATCTTAGCCTAAATAATGCAGCCGCAAGGCCCCATCTGAAGTACTATCTTTAGTTTTGGTCTTATATTGCAAAACTATATAGCAAAGCTAGAAAATGTTCAGAAAAGAGCCACTAGTCTGTTTCCAGGGTGGCAAGGTTGGAGCTATGAGGAGAGATTGAAGAAGTTGAATATTTTCAGCTTAAGAAAATGGAGATGAGGGCTGACATATAAAAGTTTTCAAAATTATGAAGGGAATTAGTATGGTGGATCCTAGTTGTTACATTAAAGGACATAGATGGAAGCTAATAAAGATACATTTTCTTCACACACAGAATGACAGATGAATCAAGTAAGTTACTAAATCATATGATTGAAAGTAGTTCTTTGATCACCTTTATTTTGCAAGAGGTAGGCAAGTCAAGTTGATGAGCTATCTTTGGCTAAATGTCCCATTCTCATCACTATCGTTCTAATCTATACTAATAAAAGGCAAAGCCCTCACTCACTCACTCACTGACTCACTCACTGACTCATCACTTATTCTCCAACTTCCCGTGTAGGTAGAAGGCTGAAATTTGGCAGGCTCATTCCTTACAGCTTACTTACAAAAGTTAAGCAGGTTTCATTTAGAAATTCTACACGTAACGGTCATACCGGTCGATAATGGTCGATAACGTCCGCCATGTTGAATTTTCTTATTTATGGCCCCATCTTCACGAAATTTGGTAGGTGGCTTCCCGGCGCTAGCCAAAACCGATGTACGTACTTATTTCGGTGGTATGACGCCATTGTCGGCCGCCATATTGAATTTTCCACACGTCACTAATTCTCCAACTTCCTGTGTAGGTAGAAGGCTGAAATTTGGCAGGCCCATTCCTTACAGCTTACTTAAAAAAGTTAAGCAGGTTTCATTTCGAAATTCTACGTAACGGTCATAACGGTCGACAACGTCCGCCATATTGAACTTTCTTATTCATGGCCCTATCTTCACGAAATTTGGTAGGCGGCTTCCCTCCGCTAACCGAAACCAATGTACATACTTATTTCGGTGGTATGACGCCACTGTCAGCCGCCATATTGAACTTTCCAACGTCACTAATTCTCCAACTTCCCGTGTAGGTAGAAGGCTGATATTTGGCAGGCTCATTCCTTACAGCTTACTTACAACAATTAAGCAGGTTTTATTTCGAAATTGTCCACGAACGGTCATAACGGTCAACAACGTCCGCCATGTTGAACTTTCTTATTTACGGCCCCATCTTCACGAAATTTGGTAGGTGGCTTCCTTAGCTAACCAAACCAATGTACGTGCTTATTTCGTGGTATGACGCCACTGTCAGCCGCCATATTGAATTTTCCAACATCACTAATTCTCCAACTTCCCGTATAGGTAGAAGGCTGAAATTTGCAAGGCTCATTCCTTACAGCTTACTTACAAAAGTTAAGCAGGTTTCATTTCGAAATTCTACACGTAATGGTCATAACGGTCAACAACGTCCGCCATGTTGAACTTTCTTATTTATGACCCCATCTTCTCGAAATTTGGTAGGCGGCTTCCTCCACTAACTGAAACCAATGTACGTACTTATTTCGGTAGTATGATGCCACTGTCGGCCGCCATATTAAACTTTTCAACAGTCTTTGTTACTTATGGGCCCATCTTCAAGAAATTCTTTCGATCAAAGAACTGTCACTTACCGAGTGGTTTCCATGCCCGGAGATACCACCTACCTTTTCCATTCTCTTTGTTACATATTGCACGGCCATATCAGGCTCACTCTTGATATCCGGAGGAACATTCTGTCTTATGTATTGAATGACTGGGACAGGTTCAAGGTGTGGACTGATGACGGTACAGGATATAATTATACTACACAGGAGCACTATAAGAGTGAAATGCTTAAGCCCTTCACCTATGGTTCTGCATGTGAGTTGATGGCTGCCGCTGAATTGTTCGGTTGTCGCTTTCAAGTGTACCGAAATGGCCAAATATTTTACACCTTTCGACAACCGTCAATGCCTCTTAAACATCTTAGATTCACAGGTGACCATTTCAGTAGTGGACACTTTGATGTTTATGAATGTTTAAACTCTCAAAAGCTGGATGTGATTTTATCGATGAAACCGGTTGTGTGCTTACAACGCTTGACAGATGCCGAATGTCACTTCAACACAACAAATCCTGCAAATACTGTCGTAATTGAAACAAACCATGAAACTGAAACCGATTAAAGAGTAAGCTCAGCGCACACCTTGGTCATGTTACAACCGGAGGGCCGAACTGACAACATGGTATACAAAGAGATCCTTAACAAATAATTATTGGCATATTTTCCCTCAGTTTAAAAAGGTTTCATTTTCTTCTTAATAAAAATTTTAGTGCAGTACTTCGCCACTGCGAAGCGCGGGTATTTTGCTATATTCTAATAAGATGCAATGTTTTGAAACTCATCAATTAGGTGTCTTTTAAACAAACTATATAAAACGCATTAGATGAATTCAGTCATCGGAGGACTGCTACAGAACCCTATCAAAATTTTTTCAGAACTGTTCCCAGACACTGTCAAGCCAACTGAGAGGTAGAATTCTTTTTGCATAATGTGGATCTTGTGATTTTTTTCTACATGTAACTGTGCTTTTATTTATTAAAATCATGTGTTAAATTTTGGCACACGTTGCTTTGGCTTTTCTTCATGTTAATGATTTTTTTTATTTAAGCGGTAAAATCATTAATCGTTATTTTGAATTTTGCATTTAATTTAGACAAAGGTCTATTTTGAGTGGTCTTATCACAGGGCAGCCATCTTATTTACAGTTACTATTAGCTGTTGCCCATCAGAAGGTGTGATGATGCTATCTCTTGATGTCATTTCCTATACAAGATAGTGGCATCCAACTTTTAGCATCGTAGATTTGACCAGAAAGTCTCTACACACAGAAGTCAGATTTCCTTGAATAGTTATCCTTAAGAAATCCAAGTTAGTGTTATGATTTATGACAGTTTTTCTGACTTCATTCTTTACTTTGTCATTTGGTTTAATTTCTTTCTCTTTTTTTTCTGACCTCTGCCTGCTTTTCCATCATGAATTTTGCCATGCCATTTTTTTAAATTCTTCCTCATGGTTCTCACTTGTTGGCTATATTGTTACCCCGAGATCCTTACAGTCCAGAGGAACGGTCTTCATGAAGATCATCACTGTGTCTTGGACCGTGTAAAATTCATGATTATGTCTAACTTTTTCAACATAAATGCACTAGGATAACTCTTCACCATCATCATAATTTGCAAACACAAATTCCTTTTACCCCTGTAAATCATTAATCAATCAATGTTCCCAACTGTGTTAGTCTACAAGATACAGTGTTTGTTATGGACAACTCATAAGTTGCACTGAACTTCAAAACACATTCAATGCTTGATGTTAGATTAAACTGAGTATTCGTCCCAGTCACTTAACTCTCTCAGGTACTTGTTTCATTGCCAATGCACATTCTTAAGTCTTCCAGTATGACCATAAAGTCTATAGGTGATGCCCTTTTAAACAGTAAACCTGATTACATACACAGTAGTAGCGAAAGCTTTCCTTACTGCAACTGAAGGTTTTTTTGAAGTAATCCTCTGAACGACATGTACGCCTTTGTGAAGTAAGTGAAAAATTAAAGTACCTGGAAGAAAACCCACACATATATGGGGGGAATGTGTAACTTCCGCATTCTGACTGGGATTTCAGAGGTTTATTCAAGGTTTTTTTTCAAACAGCAGTGAATTACAGGAGAGAAATATATCATTGTAATTTGGTCAATAAAATCTCAGTTATTAACGTGAATGACAAGAGTAAAAAACCCACACAGACACAAAGATAATATTCTACCTTCATACTGACAGTCTTCTAGGAGGACTGAGACACTAGTGGTTAGTAACACAGAACTTTGCCAACTAAATTAACCCTTTCATCCCTGGATTTTCTGTTTTTATGGGAAAAATTATTTTGTGAGATCTTCAAACTTTGGGGTGTCTAGGAAGCTCAAAAATGAGAAAACAAAAAAATATCACTATTATTCTACAATAGCTATCAAATACTTTAATCTTCTTAAGGAAATAAAATTGAAAGTCAACTTACTTACTATGTGGTGCGCACAGTCCGGAAGTGTCCATTTTCACTTCCGTGTTTCGTGGACTCTATGCCAGTCTCTCTTGTCTGCGCTAATAGTAGCAGGCCCAGTGTCAGGGCCAAAAGGGTTAATCTCTCTATTCTTTTACTGTGCTAGTTTATCCAATGCATTTGAAATTAATTACAGTATCTCTTTATTTGGGTCTAGTTCATTAGGGATTGAATATTTTTTTCAAACCCAAAGACTGCATGTCTAGTTACCTTCCTAATTAAGACAAATGAAAGGAGAACTAAAACTTAGAGTAGTCTTTTTCTTTCATCTTTAAACTTTCAAAGCATATGAAAAGAGTTATGAAAAATATGCAATAATTTAGACAGACAGAAGCAAATACATTATTTATAATACTAAGCATGAAACGCACACTGTTATTTGCACTGTATTGTATGTTTTCATGTAACATTAACTTTCATATAATTTTAGATTTTTGTTACACATAAATTAATGTTTTTTTATGGTCTTGATTACACCTGACTGTCACTTTGCATTTTAGTATATAGATGTGAGATCTGAAAGTTTTGTGTTTGCCTACAAACTTGTTGAAGTTAGGACATACCTGTCAGCAGGAGGCAGCTGAACCATTTTGGGTGGGATGGGGGATGAAGAGTTGGGTGGGTGGCAGAGTGAGTATAGTGCATTGATTCTCTGCTTTTACCATTTTTGTATGACTTAAGGCATTTTAGGCAGCATGAATTTTGAGCATTTCAAGCAGACCTTTTTCTTTTTGTAAAAAGTTTATTGTATTCTTTTCTGCCTTGGTCTAGTCTTAAGTTATTTTAGATGCTCAGAAATTGTAGAGACATCTGCAAAGCTGCATCAACTATTTCTAAGTCCTGAGTCCTCTACCTGTCTTTACCTGTCAAGAGTAAACAAAGCACTCTGGGAGAAACTGGGGTTAGCTGAACACCTTGGTCACACACTAAGCAAACTATCACCAGGTGTGCTTGCAGAACAGACTCTCCATCAGCGTCCTGTCATGCATAAGATGTTTATCCAATTTGTCAAGATAATCTTTCCTCAAACAATTCCCAGGCCCAGTCCTCTGAACAACCTGAGCTTTAGAGAGCATAATGTAGCTCTAAGTTTCCATCTCATTTTGCCTAAGCAAACTAAAAGTAATTATATCTTTCTTAACTGAATTATCTCTGCGCTAGTTAGCTGATCTGCTAGGATCCTGAAAAATATATATTTTTAAATCTGCTTTATCCTTGATCAAACAGATTCCCCGCAGTCTTTCACAAAAGTTGGCTCATTAATGGACTAGTTATCTATTGATATTGTCAGGTTTATTGCTTTACTAATCATGTTGGTTTTACTGAAAGAAAGAGTGCCACAAGGTACACAATTGGCTTTAATCACACACCGTGTTGTGTTTTCAGCTAAGGCAGCAAAGACCAAAAAAAAAAAAGAAAAAGAAAAGAAATGAGTAAATGAGTACACATGAAATGAAAACAAAAAAATGTCTTTCAAGAAATATTAAGAATTTAAAAGTATAAATTCTGGTAGCAAGGCAGAATTAACATATTAAAACAAGGAGTTATGACATAATTTATTCTCCCACTTTCAGAAAGTCCTGTTGTTTTTGCATTATGTGACTATGGGTATTTGGAATCTCTACTACTAGTACTTAATGCAAGGCAGGATCAACACATGGACAGACCACATTTGTGAGAGTAACATATTAAGCAAATGTCATTTAGAAGTGGGAGGAAACCAGAACAATCAGGGAAAAGTCCTGCGAATACAGTGACATTATTTAAGTTAACATGTAAAAGATTCATTTTTCCAATTCCTTTCCTATTTGGATGGCAACCCCTCTTGTACTAAACAGCTGGTTTAGTGTGGTGTAGAGCAGCCATTAATTGGTTCATGGCTAACTAAATGTTATTTCACAATATGCAACTTTTCCAATGATTTTCAGTTGCAGACCACATTTACATAATCTTAGCGAGCCATGCTCCCACAACAGTCATATATCTATTCTGACATATCCTGTGACTCAGTCCAGCCATCAGATTTGATTTTGTTTTAAGTCATAGAGGTAGTCTTGTGTGCATGTGAAAAGTGACAACCAATAAGCAGTCAGTCGGGAGTAATATGTAAATAATGAAGATATGAGCAATGAGGAACGTGGGTATTTTGGACCTGACAAACAGAACATTGGCTTGTCTGTCTGATGTTGTGTGTCATGACAGAATGGAAAGAAGAAAAGAAAGAGGAGAGATTGCGGCTGAACTGATCACAACTATAAACCATTTGAACAGATACTGGCTTTGTCCAGCAGCAGGTTACTGGCTGTCAGAAAAAGGGGAAGAGCTTGTGATACTTTGGATGACACTGTGCTGGAAATCAATTACACAATCAACAAACTGACATCCCTTGAGATTTTCTAATCGTGTAATTTGACATACTCAAGGGACATGTTTATCAACTGTAATCACTAAGTCTGATATCTCGTCCGAATTGAAAACATGTAATGTGACATTGGCTTAAGGAATACAATTGTTGGTTAGAAAAAAAGAGGTTAGGAGCATGCGCTGATACAGCGCATTACCATACCCACCACCTCAGGATCCAGATTAGGACCCAGGTGCAGCCATGCAACGGGTGACACCTTAGCACCACACTAGTTCAGCTGGAGTGGAACAGTGTGAGATTTTTTATGGTGGCTGGAGTGCCAATTCTGCCACCAACCCCCAAGTTTTCTTCTGCAGGTTGGAGGGCCTACATGCAGGGATGGATGCAGGTTAACGTCATACCCAGGACTGAGCAATTGCAGGTTAAGAGCCTTGCTCAAGGGCCCAATGAAGTAGAGTCACTTTTGGCATTTCTTCCGATTGCTAGTGCAGATCCCTAGCCTCAGAGCCACCACTCCACCCAGAACAAACAAAGAAGAATATTAAATTATTTGAGGAACTAAATGAACATGTGGGAATTACTTGTCAAATCCACCCATTTCCTATACCTACATAATGCATTTCAGGATTGTGAGCAGCTGAAACCCATTTAGCTGTGTCAGACATATTACAAAAATTAACATGGACCAGGGTTATTGTTAACTGCAGGGTATTTTCAAAAAAACATAGGACTCATAGTGTACCCAAGACATTGGATCTGTAGGAAGAAATAATTAACTTTTTTTCTGATTGAATTGATAAACTTTTGAAATGTTGTAATATCTGCTAGAAGGTAATGTTAGTTGCTTTTCTGAATGGTCATAACTCATGTATTTTCAGTCACTTTATTTCTATGTATCCATACACATCTGAAGATCTCCTTACAGGCTCTGTTGAGGTATGCAATAACACTCTGGGGTGAAAGAGAGTAGTACTGCTAACACTGTCATCTCCTCCTCTCTCCACAGTACTGAGAAACCACCCAATGACAGCAACTGACTCCATCCCTTCCAGTTCACTCTTTGTAAAAGTTTGGGCTTCCCAAAAGGAGGCATCATTTTCGGCAAGGGGTACATGCTGGGCAGAACTCCTAAGGAACTGATTAAGCATCGCTGGCTAATCAGCCAACTTTTTATTTAATGTTGCCCAGATATTTAGAGGGCTAGTTTGCCCAAGAGCGTTTATATTTGTTGGACTTGCAATCATTAAACAGGATGACTCGGTTAGCATCCCCAAATTTCCATTTTTGTGGTGCTATCAAGTACTGCACAGTGCATATCTATGCCTGTTTAATAGTTGGCAAAGGGTTCAAATTAAAAAGCACACAAGTGTACAAATCTACTGGCATAAGCCAGAACAAGAAAACAAAAGTTGAAAAGGGGTTTTAAAACATTTTTTAGAGCTCAGGTTACTACAGATGTGGGTCATGGAATAAACACCCATTTTCAATGGTCTCTTGTTCGTTATAGTAGCCTTATGTAAAGGCTGCAACCTTGATGGAGGAAGCAAAAATGAAATCAGCTGTCCTTCCTTGCATGACAATATATTTTAGCATATCTATACATGTTAATAATAAACAGTTTGACATATACATATATGATTAAATGGAAGAAAAAACAAAATTTATATACTACATACTGATAATGGAAAAGGTAAGGAAATCCCTAACTAATTGGTAGGTTAGTGTATCTGAACTGAAAAAGACAAAATTATTAGTAGAACATAGCCATTGGCTGTCAGAGGATAGCAGAGAAGATGCATCACACTTAGTGAAATCTTTGCTGAGATTTTTAACATCCTTCAAGAAGCATATGGAGATGAAAGAGATGAACATATAATCAATGATAATTTCATGCCAAATAGGTTTAGAGTTATAGAAAAATAAAGATATGTTTATTGACATCAGGAAGACCTCAAAAGAGGTGGCAGGCAAGTTTTTACCAAGTTAAAAAAAAAAAAACTTGAGGTTTTATGCTGTTTACAATAATAGATACAGTTTGCTGTTACATTATTAATAAGCAGCAAGTAAATAAACATATAAGACAAAACACCTTTATTTCCTCATATTAACAGTTATGGAATTGTGTATGATCATTACTGTATATGTGTATTTGAAGTTTGATGAGCTACTTTGGTTTACTTTGCTTGCATCAACTGCTAATAATACTGTAAACAATCTGATTTATTAATTTATATTTTATGTTGAAACTCTTTTGAGACTTTCATACTCTTATTGCCAAGATGGGTAAATATTTATATAAAGAGAAACCTAAAATGATGACAGTAAGCATATCTGAAATATGATTTAAGAAATACACTGTCATCTGTTTATTACCCCTTGTAGCCTAATATCACAAAACATGACTATTAGCCTGTCTACTTACTGAAACAATCATTGAATATTATCATTTTGAAAAAGTTTACTTTACTACTACTAACTTAATACAGGCTTCAAATGGTTGAGTTTCACAGTTTGTGACTGGCCCCCTCTTCTTTACCTTCTGAAAGCAGGATAACATTGCGCAATCAGGTGAAAATCACATGCAAACACTGACTAAGTACTGATAAGAATCCAAAAGGCAAATAGGGAACTCAAACTAATGGCTGAATCACTGGGGTAAGATCAAATCTAAACACACACCCTTAATCAAATATGATTTCATTAGCCAAGTTAGTGAGGTTTGTGTACTGTGGTGAAATTTGATATTTGCTCTTAAATGGCATCAATGACATACTTTAGTTTACTTCCACTAGCTAGTATTTTAATTTTCCAGTGGTTAAATTAAATCATCTATCTATCTATCTATCTATCTATCTATCTATCTATCTATCTATCTATCTATCTATCTATCTATCTATCTATCTTATTTGTGAAGTTAGACCAGTCTATCACATTTTACA
Source organism: Polypterus senegalus (assembly GCF_016835505.1). Classification (NCBI taxonomy): domain Eukaryota; kingdom Metazoa; phylum Chordata; class Cladistia; order Polypteriformes; family Polypteridae; genus Polypterus; species Polypterus senegalus. Next base: position 141,709,964 of record NC_053154.1, on the reverse strand, counting down.
AATACAGAATTTTTACCAACCTAGGATTCTTCTCCTATAACGTGATAGGGAAAATGTTTTCAGCAGATTGATCAGCTTTAAAGGGTGATCTTATGGTTGGTAATATAATTATCTGAATGAATAAAAACAGTTTCTGCGCAACAAATGGAAAGTTAGGAGGGAAACTGATTTGGAAGGAAAAAGGAACTGGAAGATGAAACTGATAACTTCAAGGGAGAATAAGAAAATCATGGCCAACTGTCAGTATAAGATGCATCCAGGCTCCACTGTGGTGTCTTGTATTTTTTTATTGATTCATGCCACTAAAGCACTTTTTGTCATATAATCATTGTTTTGTACCAATAAAATACTGGAAAATATATACAGTACATATTTTTTCTTTTACTCTCTCTTTCTCTCTCTTCCTACAGTGGATTCAAGGAGGTATGAAAAGAGATGTACGGATGGACAGGCAGAAATTTAAGGCAGTTTAAAACTGACAAGTTCAAAATAATTCTCCAGTTTCGCTTACAAATTAATTACAATATTTCAAAGACTAAAAATGAAGTAATGTAGAAGGATTAAAACTTTTCCCCTGCCATATCCTTTTTGCATGTTCTGAAGACACATACCCTGGAAAACACATCAGGTTATTACAAAGTGTATTTCTCATCCATCTGTCCTAACCCACTGTTTTTGTTTGAAATCAATTAACAGTGAGTCTTAGGACACACTTTCAGGTCATTTAAAAAGTCATGAGGGAGCCTGAATCCAAACAGAGTCAAGTCTAAATTCCAAACACAAGATTCTTTGTTTGCACTACACCTGTTGGACAAATGTATGAGCGGATGATGTTCACATTTAGTGGTGGTCTTCACTACAGATAATCATCAACACCCTTATTTATAGAAGGTCTTAGATTATTGCTGAAATCCATGTGTCTGTCTTGAAAAGCAGGCTGAAATTCTTCTGAAATGCTTGTGGGATGTATTGAGTATTAGCTTTTTTAATAGTAAAAGTCAGTTTAATAACTAAATAGTGGATCCAAACATCAAAAGGTCAATATTATTGTATACCAGTTCAGTTCAATGTTAAACTAAATTTTTATTATTTAGTTAATTTTTGTCAAAACATTTGTCTAACTGTTATCAGTATCTAATCTAGTCATGACTATTTGAACTCAAATTTATCACAATTAGGATGCCTTTTACAAAGCAATAATATTAACTGCAAATTATGAGATGGGAATAGTAAGAACAGAACTTCAGCTTTTTTAAGAAATCTGGAGTAATTACAAAAAAAAAAACAACAGACTTATCACATGTTTCAGTCTTAGCTGGGCTCCTGGGCTGGGATTGTGAGCTGATAATGTGCATATGTATGTGCTGATAAAGAGCACTCACCTAAGTGTCTTTTAAAGTGAACATAAAATAATTGAATACATACAAATATATTTCATTTGCAAAAAGGGATGCTACTTTTGAGCAAGGAAACCTAAGAACAAAAAAATATATTTTTTCTTTTTTTTTTTTTTACTTAAACCCCTATAGTAAACTCAGGATTCTGCCGGAAAGCAAAAACAACATTTTTGCTTCTTTAAATACTGTCAGGTATGAACAGATTTGATGATGGTCTTAACTGAAACCGCTCACAGATACTTTTTTCTTTCTTGTAGAACTGGTTGCGCAAGCTACAAGGCTGAGGCCTACCGCACGCTAGCAGTAGACCAGGACAAAACAAGGAAAGAGGGCTGGCTGACTGGAACACCCAGACCGTCTGACACGTAGTGCAATGGGGGAGCCGCTAACACTGCCGTCTAAGAATGTTATGGTACATGCTTGTTTTTGTCTTGATACCACCATGCAAGATGTTGGCACCAAAAATGTTTATCTTGACAGGATGCTACAAAAAGACATTTCCAAAAGAAGAAACATTGGGGATACAGCTACAGAAACTTCAGACACACTCTTGAACACTAAGTATTAACAAGAAAATAATTATTGCTTGTAATATAACACAAAATTCACAGTGAATTGCTCTTATTCTACTGCAATGGGGTCACTGTTCTCGGCTGCTGGAACAAGAGCCATTTAATTTGACTCACAGGGATGGCCTAATTTGCCATAACGTCAAAGAGTTGCTGTTTGGCAGTGACTTTTCATGTGGAGTGTAACATACTGTGCGTTGAACAATGCTTATATTTGCTTTGTTACAGATTGTGAACAGCATAGGCAAACAGAATTCCCCTCCTCAACAAATCACCTTTTTTTAGCAGTGCCATTAATTTGCTTTCTCAGGATAGCAGCAGAACAAGGCAATTTAACAGCTAAAACCATAATGATGTACTGTATATGTACAATGCAGTATTTTGCAGTTTTAAATTCTTTGAAAAGAATTGTTTTTTTCTCAAATATATATTTTGAAAGTTCAAAAGTCTATTTATCATTATTAGACATATTTCTTTGCTTGCAGTCATTATTATTGACAGTTATTTTTATTTGCCAGTATAGTGGACTTTAAACTTCAAAGCTGTTGGTTCAGTTCCTGTGACTCATTGTGTGACTCGAAGCACGTCGATTACTATATCTCTTCCCTTATTGTAAAAAAAATAAAAATTAAAACACACACACACACACACAAATGTATCCAGAACTTGAAAAGTGTCCTAAATAAACACATGTTTTATTAGTAAAAAATAGTAGATCATGTGTATTGATCCTTTTGATAATATGTAAATACACACTAAAAACATTTTTTTCTATAAATGTTTTATGTGTGTTTGTCTGTATTTATGATGATGCTACCTAATGTCATCACCCAGTATTCAGATTACCTGACTTTAAAAATGTAGAAAATATAGCCTTTTAATCAAATAATACAAAGCAGCACAACAAAATAAGAAATGTTTCTGTTCTTTTCTTGGACCATACTGTGGTAACCGCTCTGGGCATGCACATGCTCTGCGTCCTTGTATACTTGGAGACCCACCACAAAGTGTCTACTGTTTAGCCAAAATGTCTTCTTACAAAATTAATTTTAAATCAACCTCATGTTTATACATATTCATCCATATCCCTTTTCTTGTGTTACTGTAAATAATTGCTGCCCTCTTCCAGGGCTGTCCTGTAGTGGTTGCTAAAGATATCACACTCCTCATCCCTGAATGGTCTACTGGGATTAGCACCCCTGTACTTCCACTCCAAGCTCAGCTGCCATGTTACTTAGTTAAAATCATTTCTGCCCACATTCCTCAGTCTCAGTCGCACTCAAAAGCTCTTCTCTTTTAAAGTGAAAATAGATCACTAGATTATAATCCCTGCAGGTCATATGACAGACAGACAGACAGACAGACAGACAGACAGACAGATAGATAGACAGACAGATAGATAGATAGATAGATAGATAGATAGATAGATAGATAGATAGATAGATAGATAGATAGATAGATAGATAGATAGATAGATAAGAGTATATTATACCAATTCTTCTCACAGAGTTATTGCACAGTATTAGTACTCACAATAGATAAATAAAGTTCCATGGAAGCTGCTCAGGGAAAGAACACTAGGAAAAATAAGATTAAAAGAAGAAAAAACTATAAGCAAGAAAAAATACTGTTAAATTAGTGAAAACTATTCATTGCCTAAACCTAAATTTGGCCATTGTGCAGTCTATGCAATTAAACCGGCCTGTTAGCAATAATTTAAAGTAATTGCTGGAGGATGACAAAATTCTATAAGTTCCTATTGACAAACATCATTCATTGCCTTTAAAAATGAGCATCTTAACGTAAAGCAAGAAGGACAATATAAATGGATATATCACTGCAATAGTTCTTTGTCTAATCTGGGAACATAATATGGATTAATGAATGATATCCTAACATCTCCCTTCATCAAGTGAGTCTGTGCAGTGGGAACAGTGAAGCAAAAGAACATCTAAAACTTTGTGGTTGCCAACAGGCCTCAGCTCTATGCAAGTCATTAGGAACAAGGATATCCCTCATTTAATTGCAGTTCAAAACAAAATTCTTATTTGAAAATTTGCTGCAACCACCATGATGTACTCTCCAGGCTCTGGGATGCAATGGAGTTTTGGTCTCCTACTCCCTAATGTTGCTGACCCTGCAGCTCCCACAGTGTTCCAAGAAACACATTTACTTTGAAATACTGAAGTTTTTCTATTCTGATACCTAGTTAGTGTTTTACATAAAAGACATTTATGCTTTAATTTTGATACACTTTTTAAATGAGTAATGATTAATTGTGTTTTTTATGTTTTGTAAATTGTAACTTCTTGCTTTGTTCAATGAAATCAAAGATCAATGCATGAGATTTTAAATTCTAGTGAAAGTAAAAATTAGGAGATAATGTGTGAGTTATGTGGTGATTAGTGGTCATAAACTCCGTATCTGGCTATTATATGTGTGGATTTTGTACTTTCACCCCATGTTTGGGATTAGTCTCTGTGTAGTCCAGGTTTCCTCTCAAAGTCTTACATGCTAGGTTAATTTATGCATTGTGGGCCTTATGACAAAATTTCTCCACACTGAGAGTTTTATCTTGCGCTTTACCAGACGCAACCATGGCTCTCTGCAAATCTGAATTCGGATAAACAGGCTACAGAATGACACGTTAACAATTCATGTAAGTTTAACTAATCAAAATTCTAGTGTTGTGCTTTTTTTCTTGCACCTTTTAATTCTTATTAGACTTATTTAATTATATTATTAGGCAATATCCACTATGAGAGACACAGAATTGTTAGGAACAAATTAAGTGAGGTACTGTAGGCCATATCCACTATGAGAGACACAGAATTGTTAGGAACAAATTAAGTGAGGTACTGTAGACCCCATGTATGGTGTTCAGAGTCCAGCTGCTTCTTTTGGAATATTGAACATTTTTCCTCTTTAGTATTAAATAACTTGCTCCCTCAGACTTAGATCAATTTTTCAACTCTGTCTTTATAGTTTAGTGTATTCTCCCTGTTTTCAATAAATCAGATATGGCAGCACTACCATACCATGCAAGTGTGCCTCCCATATTTGTAGAGGCACGTCCGCCATTGGTAGCGTAACTATAGGCCAGTACATTCTAATTTTGTAACTGGAGCAAATTTGTAGGTAAGTAGGAAATCAGATGTGGTGTGAGAAGGAAACACAAAAGCTTAACTTAAGTAAATAAAGTAGATTAAACTAAGTTGGTGGTCCTTACCTGAAAAAATCATATCCTTTCTTTGACTGTAGTTGTGTTCCTCCCTAGTAATTCACTTAACCTTCTTGTGTAACTTTCACCTGATAAAATATACTCAATTCTTTTTATGCTGATACCAGTCTCACTGAAGTTACTATATAATCTGCAGGTTGAAAGTGCTTTATAAACCAACAATTTAGAAGGGAACACCGTCTGTTTAGGTAGCGCAGTGAGCAGTTCTGCCACCCTTCCATTCCAGTTTGATATGCTGGATGTTGTCTGTGTTGGGTTTACATATCTCTCCATGTTTATGAGCGTTTTACTCAGGGTACTCTATTTTTACAAGGCTGTATGTTGAAATATCACTGCTAACCAGCTATGGAAACCTACATTAGTTACTACATGACTACAAAATTTAGCAAAGTTCATGATATGAAATGCACTATATTAAGAGAAGGACAGAAATTGTGTTCTTGCTGATATACATTTATTACTTATTCAGATGCAGAGTTGCTGTGGGCCACGTGAACCTTACCCTGGGTATTCCTGGTTTTCCTCCCATATTTCCAAACACTTGCAGGTTGTGGGAGTATGGAGATTTTAAAGTCTTCCTTTGTGAGTGTTGGTGTGAGTGGGTCCCATATTACACTGGATCCCTGTTTGGGGTCTATTTTTGCTTTGTGCCTGGGACTGCTAGTATAAGCACCAGCTCACCTGTGACAAGGAAATTGAATAAGCTTGTTTGAGAGTGTTATGTGATGTTATATATTGTTTAGCATTCATGAATGGTAACTGTAAATCTGGTTTGGTCAAAAAGTCTGAAATAATTCTCTATTACAGTTAAAAAGTGCAAGAACATCGAACCAGAAGCTTTGAAGCATCACAGCATCTTCTGCAGAGATTTTCTTTTTTATTATGACTATGCTTACAAGACTGATGTTGGATCGCATTGTTCTTAATGAAATCATTAATAAGGTAAGGCACTATAAAGTCAACAATTTTGTCCTTCTTGTCATTTTGTCTTTTCTGATGTATCTTCTACTCTACATATAATATGCACTTTTCTAGTAATCTTGTATAGCTGATACATCTGATCACTTTACATTGTGGATGATGCCATTATTACTAAAGGCACTATAACAAATTAACTCTATCATTAATGTATCGTATTCACAAAAAAGGTAAAATGATACATGATTCATTAAAATATAGAATATGGGTAGCAATATCTAATCACTGCCGAGGTAAGGCATGCTCAGTTTTTCAGTCAGGGAAGTCAGACTTGGGCCAATGCCATCTTTAAAAAAGTTCTTACCTTTAATAACTGAGTTGAAAGACACTGCCTAATAGGCAACAATATGTCATGTCATTTAAGAAAACACATCATTAAATCAAAACATTCAGGTGATGTTAGAAATATGTGAGAATAAGATTTGTTATAAACTTGTACAAAATCAGACAGTTTTATTGAAAGTGGAAAATGCTGAATCTAATCAAGTGATCTATCAAAATCTATTTTAAAAAGTGAGTTATCAGAATATTAATTTTATGCCAAGAGGCACATTGGTTACCACTTCAGTCTCATGGATTTAATAGTTTGGGTTTCAATCTAACACCCATACATTGTCCATGTTGAGTTTTTGCTGTGTGTGTTGGCTTTTCTCTTTGGATGTGGGTTTTCCTCCATCATTCTTAGAAATGTGCAGGTTGTGTTTGCTGGAGATTCTGTATACACACAGAGTGAGTATGTGTATGGGTGAACATACAATAAACTTGCACCCTGTCTAGGACTGGTGCTTGCAATGCACCTTAATCTGCTTGGAAAGGCTGCAGCTCATCTTCCATCATCACAAACTGGATTAAGCAGTTCTGAAAATGTTATGTTAATTCTACTCCTTTACATGCTACCCAAACCTTACTGTACATTTCCGAAGTGCACACTTTAAAATGCAATTAAAGCCTTTAGCGAGCCACTTACGTCACTTCTGATTCTGCATGTCTGATTGACAGACTTATCAACGCCATATAAAAGGATCCAGTTATTAATTAACTTGATGCTGGAGCAGGCAGTGTGCCATAGTAGCTAAGACTCTGGACGAGAGCCCACAAGGCTGTATGTTGAAATTTCATTTCCAGCTAGCTTTGGGACCCTAAGTTAGCTACTGCATAGCTCTAAAATATCCTTGGAAATCATGTTTACTGTGAAATGCACTATATAAAGAGATATAAAGAAAGAATAGTCCATTATTGTTTATGTATGACTTTATTTTTAACATTGTATTCTTGCCGGGCGGCACGGTGGCACAGTGGTAGCACTGCTGCCTTGCAGTAAGGAGACCTAGGTTTGCTTCCCGGGTCCTCCCTGCGTGGAGTTTGCATGTTCTCCCCGTGCCTGCGTGGGTTTCCTCTGGGCGCTCCGGTTTCCTCCCACAGTCCAAAGATATGCAGGTTAGGTGGATTGGTGATTCTAAATTGTCCCTAATGTGTGCTTGGTGTGTGGGTGTGTGTGTCCTGCGGTGGGTTGGCGCCGTGCGCGGGATTGGTTTCTGCCTTGTGCCCTGTGATGGCTGGGATTGGCTCCAGCAGACCCCTGTGACCCTGTGTTCAGATTCAACAGGTTGGAAAATGGATGGATGGATGTATTCTTGCTGATTTGCTTCTACTGCACTAGCACAGAAGATGTGATATATACAGTATATATACTGTACATATATAAATACATAATGTCATTCATTCATTTTCTAGGCTTGCCTATTGAGATGTACAATTGCTGTGAGCCACATGAACCCAATTCACATTTACAGTATATGCAGTCAATCCCCTACCACTAGTTTATAGGGAAAATGTGAGTTACTTTGTAATCATTTCAACGTGGCACAGCTTGACAGCATTTTAGTCCAATTTTGTGCTTGGACTATTGGTAGGAGCCACCAGACTGTTAAAAGTGAAGATAAAAAGTTTATGCCTGGATAAAGTACAGGTATAAAAATTCCCTGCATTCTGTTTTGATGACCCTAAACACTATATATTACAAAAAAAATTGAAAATTTAATTCAGGTTAATTTATACAGTTTTAAAGCACAAAAAATAATTTGTCTGTTCGTGCTAACAAGCACAAATGCCAAACCTTTAAGAGGTCTTCACCACATACAATACAGCACTCCACACCAGTCTATCGTTCAGAATTGTTAATGGTTTCTCACTGATTGATTCAAACTACCTGAAACTCTTTGTCTTGTGTGTATATATATATATATATATATATATATATATATATAGGAATGGGACCCGGACACAGACAGGCGGACATCGTTTCTGCACCCAACACACTCATTTATTATATACACTATTTACACTGTTTTATGTGCACCCCAAGTGCCTCCAGCACCAATTCCCCAAAGTCCAGGCCTCACAGTCAAATGCCTCTTCTCCTGGCCGCCTCCAGTCCTCTCTCCAGCTCCGTCCTTCTTCCACCCGACTTCCGCTGCCGAATGAAGGGAGGCGGCCCCTTATATAGGAACCCGGATGGACTCCAGCTGCTTCCTGGCAATCTCCTGCGGACACACCCCCGTGTGGCGAAAGCGCCGGCTGCGCACCCGGAAGCCCTTCAGGTGTCCCTGCTCCTCTTCCCCCCAGAACTTCCTGGTGTGGCGGAAGTGCTGAGGTCCAGGGTTGTTTAAGCACCGGGGCGGCGCCTGACGGTGGCCATGGGTCCCTTCAGGGTTGGGCTTCCAAGCTCTCTACCCGTGGCCCCCAACACAACCAGGGCAGTTGCCCCCTCGCGGTCTGGAGGAGGTACAAGCCCTCCTCTGATCCTCCTGGGCGTCCCAGCTGGGCTCCACCCCCAGCCGCATGCAACAATATATATATATTTAAGGGGCAGAGTGGTAGGTCTGAGGCTAAGGATCTGTGCTGGTATCCAGAAGTTTCAAAAAAGGGTTCAAATCCCCGTCACTGCCAAAAAGAGATCCTACTCTGCTGGGCCCTTGAGCAAGACCCTGTAATTGCTCCAGGGGTGCTGTACAATGACTGACCCTGGGCTTTGACCCCAAGGGGTATGTGAAAACTAGCAAATACCTAATACAAGAAATTGTAAAGAACAAAATAATATATATACTGTATATATGCCTTGCATAAAGAAGACCAGGGATCCCATCCCAGGCCCTCCATGAGTGGAATCTGCATTGATTTCCTCCGTGTGCTCCAATTTTCTCAGACAGTCCAAAGACATGCAGTTAAGGTGCATTGACAATGCTAAATTGGCCCTAGTGTGTGGTTGGGGTGTGTGTCAGTGTATGTGTGTTCACTCTGTGATGGACTGGCGTTGGTTATTGCCTTGTGCCCTATGCTGGCTAGGACAGGTTCCAGCACCCAATACAACCCTATTCAAGACTAAGTGGGTTAGAAAATGACTGACTATTGTCAGGCTTGGGTGTCTGAGGATTAGCTTTCAGACTTGAATAGGTAATGCAATAACCCACCGGGTTACAAGGGGGCCGAGAAGCTGCCCTGTTTTCTGTTGTGCCACTGCACTCTCATTTTTGATACATTTTCTGGACACTGTCAGTAAATGGGATGACCTGGTTATATACACAATGTGTGTATGTAATAGCATAATATTCCTCTGGAGAAAAAGAGCTAAAATGATCTCATCTAATTTAAACTGAACTCATGTTTTCTTCAATTTAAATTAAGAGTTCAAATTTTCCACAAAATGGTCACATCTAGCAAAAATTGAATGCATTGGACATAAGTCAGGATCTCATTCTGTATGGCGTGTTTTTCTTTTCCTTACTTTAAATCATGTGAAATCTGCCTTTTATATACAGTAAATACTAATACACTAGGTTTTTATTATTTTTTAAGTTAAGACCTCTTTAATAAGTGGAGTATCAATACATTATCAAACCTGCTTTATTTGCAGGTGATTCAACATCTTGATAAACAAGATAGTATCCCACCCTGGACAGGGCACCAATCCATCACAGGACACACTAACACCTACAAACATACACACCTATTCATACAGGAACAAATTAAAACTGCCTGTTGTTCTAACATGCTTTTGTTTTAGATGTGGAAAGAATAATAGGTTGCCTTATGAAAAATCCATGCAGACAGGGTGAGGAAGCACCAACTCCAAAAAGAAAGTCATAAGTCCAGGCTTTGTTTGAAACCATAGACCCTGAGCATAGAGGCAGCTGCAGTAAACACTGCATCTAAACCTACAGTATGTGCCACTACAAATACTGTGCGTCTGAACTTTATATTCTAACTAATAATAACACCCAGAAGCCAATGTGTGTACAATATATCTCAGTATTTTTATAGAGTATATGTTGTTAATTATATATATATATTTCCATTAACAAAAGACTTATATGCATATACATGTATATACCGGAAAGAAACCTTTTTTCTGTTTTAACTGATATTCATTTTCTGAGGTTACTTTTTACACTTCATTTATTTATTTTGGCTACAGTTTTTTTCCACATTGAGGTAGGCTACTAGAGTGCTGGGAAATTCAGTCCATTTTTGCATTCTAGCCAGTAGAGTTTTTGGTTTCAAAAAGCCGTCCTGTGTTTGTTTAGTAATGTCCTCTTCTTTGTAAGTTGTTAGGGGATACGAAAAGGCAGCTGATTACTTAATTGTTTAAAGCAGGAAATCAGGTCCTTTCATTAGTTCTTCTAATGTTTAAGAGAGTTCCTCTATCCCATTACATTTTACAGCAATTGGATTTCTGAACCACTCATTAGCCATTGCCATTCTAACATTCTTCTAGTTGCATTTTTCTCATATCAAACCAAAAGATACGAATGTGAATCGAGGAGCTGAATCAGCTCTTGTTAGTTACAGCATTCTGTATGTCCAAATGGTTAAAGCTGAGTGATTAAATCATATCACTTGATTGCCTTAACATGAAATGCACACAACTGTGGACAGAGAGAGGGCTCTGCTTCATTCCAGTCGAATTCAAACATGTGCACACAACTAAACTCCGCAAATGCTAAGAAAGCACAATAACCCTTTTGTCACAGAACTCCGATACTCCAGACAGTCTAATCTAAATATGAGACAGGTCACTGTTCCCTGGAGAATCTGATGTCCCTGTTTTAGGTTGCAATGAGATGACTGTTCCCTACAATTATGAAGATGGTTGTAATGAGTGTTCCTGTGATTTAGCTTGGATATTTATGCTGTTATCAATTTTTTCCAGTTCATCTGTGGCAGCAGTGATCACTGTAGTGACTTTGATAAATGATTTTATGAAGAGGGAAATAGTGAATAAATGGCTGTTGATAACATATATTGTTCACTTAAGAGAATCACAACATCCAGTAGTATTGCACTAATTTCAGAATTTAAAGTAGGAAATACGTTACAACTATTTTAGGACAAAGAGCCAGTGAGCTGATCATAGTGGTCAGGGAAGTTTGTCATTTACTCTCCCACTCAGAAGTTATCATTTTTTCAAGTTTATTTGTTTTACTTTTGTTTTTCATACTTGTATTCAATAGTTTGACTCCATTAGAAACCACCCATACTATAATCTTTTTTATAACCACTTTCATGAACATTCATCAATGTATTAGCATTCATTCATGTTTTTTGTAATAAAAGGTTCTGCTGCACTGACCACATTGACAGATTTTTTTTTCTTTTTTGGTTTTACTTTTTACATTTCTAACAGGTACTTGTAGTTTTCACATTGACTATAAAAAATGAACATAAATCCAAGTAAACAAAATGAATGCCAAAAAACCGCAACGATTATAAATATAAGCACCTTTACAGAATACTTGTGACCTTTTCTATTTCATCAAAACGTTTTAATGACTCATTCTTCTGTAGTTCTCTGAACTTGCAAGAGCTCATAATGGGTGATTTGTGTTAGTAGGTGGTCAAGGGATAGCATTTTAAAAAGTCCATGTTAGAAAAAAGATAAGACCTCTTGTTCATACCTCCTAGTGGAGTTGCCCCTTAGGTAGAGGCAATTTCCCACAGCAATGGAAGTTATAATTATCCTGATGTTAATCGCTGTGAGATGACTATGAGGGGATTGGCCTTTCCCCTCCTCTTAATTCACTCACAGATCTTATCTCTTTGACAAGTTCTGTCAGACTTGGCGTTCCAGAGCTCAGGAAAAAAAAAGGATGTTTTTCTCGTAACTAATTTGCTGGAAAAGAGAATGAAGGTATTGCTTTTTGGCAGGAAGCAGTGAGTTAATCCGGAGAACACACTTTTGCTCTTTGCTCACACATCAGTCCTTTCAAAATGTGATGGGCTGAGAGAACGGCAAAGAAGAAATCAGGAGTAAATTACAAAACCAAAAAGTTTTCAGATCCACCCATTATAGTAAAGAAAGCAACTTTGGTGCAAATTGAGATTTTTTTCCTTTTATTCTAAACATGTACATTCTAGCAAGGTATGGTACGTCTGCAATAGTGATTTGGACTGTTTTCAAGTTTAATTATTCAACAATATAATAAAAAAAAATTAATTATATAACACATTACTTAGCCACAATGTATTTTGATAATTTAAACTGTGAAAATCTTGTGCAAGACTTCTATCTCCTACAAAAATTAGAATATACAGTACAATTATGGTAAGTAATACAACAATAACACGATAGATCACCAGTTAGGTCACACCACCAACGCAAGTGCAGTAGGCTTGAAGAATTGACATATGTTTGTTATAAAGCAAGCACTTCCCATCAAAAGTTAAAAGTTACTTAAGAAAAAAATGATTCTGCTATACAGTGATGGCATAAACGGAAGCATTTTGGTCTCTGCTTCTTTCCCTGCAGAGGGTCGGACCTGTGTCTTCTGCCAAAAGCAAGTCCTGGCCGATAAACAGACCATGCAAAACAAGCCCATGGATATTAGTGACATGACCTGGATTCACCAACTGGTGATGTAAGAGAACCTTTGTCTTTAGAGGAAAAAAGCTTGAGAGTGTAGCAAGACTAAAGTGAAATAAAAAAAAATGAATTTGCAGTCAAATCTTTGAAAAGACACCAGAACAGCAGAACGTTTTTGATTACATAATTGTGGAAGTGTGCTGGGTTTCACTCTCAACATGGAGAACATTATCCAACTTTACACCAATGATGAGAGATGCAGTTTTTACCTAATGTACTCATTAGGACAGATGAAGTGCCTTATTGCACAAATATTTGCTACAAAAGTTTCTTTCTTTGTGGGTTCAGTGGGTGAATCATAAAGGACATTAGTAAGAATCTTTATGTTTTATATTTAACTAATGGCACTAAAAAAAATGTCAAAGTTAACATTAAATAAAATTCATAACTAAGCCAGTTCCTAAATTTTTTTTTTTTTTTTATTGCTTGACGACTAAGTCTCTCATAAAGATCTTTCTTTTGTTGGGTGAATGCGTACAGTAGGTCCTTCATTGTGCATGCCACCATCTCTGATGGCACAATATTAATGTTACCCCCGGCTGAACATGTGCATCAAGTTGCCCAGAAATACTCTACTCTTTCTGGCTACAAAATTGTGACAGCCATGATTTTAACCATACAAAAAGAAAAATCAGTAAAAGAACCCAATGATATCATCAAGAGAGTGAAAGCAGAATCAATAAATATTAAAAATGAATAACTTATCAGAACACAACAAAACATCAAAATTGAATGAATCTTTACAAAGTCAATTGTGTTTGAATTCACACAAAATACCATAAATTTCTTCTGTTAGGGATGAAACTTTATGGCTTTTACTACATTCCCCCAATTAATAAACTGTAAATGAAAAAAATATTTTAAAAACCCTATAATTTGTAAAGATTCTTCAAAATCTTCAAAATGTCTTTTTGGTAAATTTTGACCTAACAATGTCTTTAATGGATTTTCCATTAGATTAGTTTACCTTGCAATTCATTTAAAGCATTTCAATGTACATTTCTGATTTTTTGATATCTCAAAATATATTTTGAAATATTTCAGACTGAGATTGATCTTATTTTTAGATGAAAAATGGATGGATGGGTTGAAGGATAAAAATGCATTCCAGATATCTCAACTCCAGTTTGAGACTGTTTCATGTCTTAATTGGGACTTGGTATTCATTTTAAACATTACAAATCCATTTAAGATAATCTCAAACATATTTTAACAATTCTTAATTACAAAATTCTTTTCACTTGAAATATTTAAAATGCATTTCAAGAAAACTAAAATGAATTTTGAAGCATATGCGTGTCTATTTACTCTAAATGGAGAAGAAATTCCACTGAAAAACAGGCAAATTTTTTGCAAGATATTTAAAAATTATTTTAGCATATTTCACTCTTAGGTTGATTCATCCTTTTCAGTACAGTACAGTGGAATCAAGGAAGGCATCTTAATACAACTAGCTGACTGAGCTACTGCCTCTCAGAACTTGGACCTCAAATCTTTTTTCATTCAGCATGGCACTTATTCATGTAAACTTCTGCAATAGTATTGTAATTGCTGAAACCATTAAGAGAATTTACAAAGTTTTATTTTACTTTTGAAGACTTAAAATACAAGAATTTTAAATAGATTTGACAAATTACAAAGTTATGGTAGATTGCTTCTTCATTTCTGGAAGACGCTATCATGATTTTCTGCAAATAAAGAGTGCCACAGTGGAAGAAATTGATAAGTTGTGGAATTGTGCTCTGCTGGAAATCTAGGGGTGTTAGAAGTGTTTTTTAAAAACTTTATATAATTCAGTTTCAGCCTTTTTGTTGTAATTTATTAATACATTTGTTGTTTCATATTTTCAATGTGATTTTGAAAGGTATTATTTTATTCCTGTTCTACATGTTTGTTTATGATGCACTGGAATGTTTAATGTGACTGTATCACTGCATCAATTTCATCACATAATTTTATGTATTATTTTAATGCAATAACTTTTCAAATTATCCCTTGATGGTTACATTTCTTTGACTTCAAAATCAAGGGTAGATATACTTGACGCTAAGTGACACATATGCTTGCATGCACACTTTAGGTAAATTTGGAGGATTCCACCACGTGGCAGTGTGAGAAACCATCATGGTGAGAAAACAATGTCTGGTTTCGCTGTGTTGTGAGCTGAGGTGAAGAAAGATGTTGAAGATAAAAATTCTTTGCATTCTGATGCTGTTGTGATGGTGCAAAAAAGATGGCAACAGTCACACAGAAATGGTATGTGAGCCCTATAAATGTATTGTGTCATTACGATGGAGAATATGTGACACTTGTATTACCTATGCAAGAAATGGATGAAGAAAAGCACCATGAATACTTTTATTTGTCACCATTTAAGTTTGATGATTTGCTTTGCAGCATCGAGCCATCCATCAAACATCAAAGCACGCCCACTGACCCTGTTGGAGCAGCAATGTGGCTTGCCATCACACAGTATTATCTTGCAATCCCCACTTCTTTTCTCAGACATTTTCCGCTTTACCTGGGCTTATCTGTTTCAAATTTGCTTCCATTTCATCTTGTACATTTCCACATTCACTTTCTGACAGGTATGTTTGTCACTATGGAGATGTTGATAATAAACAACGATGCTGATGTCATGTATCAAAACTTGAACACACACACCACCCACATTTTTACTAGTACTGCAACTTGAGCATGCATTGCTTTAATTTCTGATGATGTGCTCACAGAACGTGTCAAAAGAGCACTGGGAACATGTGGCAGCCGCTTGCATGCGTGTAAGTGTTGTGAGTCTTAAGAGCCTTCCAGCCCTAACAAGTAGCCCGTAGTGTTGGGTCTTTTTTTTTCCCTTAGTATTTTGGTTGCCAAATCATTTGCCATTTTTGGTCCTGACATAGTTTTTCCTTTAGACCACAATTTTGCTTCATATTATCTGGTTATTTTTTTATCTCACATTTTTTTCTTCAACACCAATGTGTCTTAATATTTCTTTGCTTTCTGCTTTTGTTTCTGTTCGCACTGTAAAATTTGACATCATCTGAGTGAAACATCATTTAGCAACTAGGGGTGTGAAATATTGGCAAAAAATTATGAGGGACGTTCAAAATGTTTCTGCACTTTTATATTTTTTTTGGAAACTGTGAGGGTGGGAGGAGTAGTAAATATGCATTAAAAGGTTGGTGCAACGCTGGGAAAATTGCATTGCAAACGAAGGTAACTATATAGAAAAATAATGTCATTTAGTTTTGAAATCCTCAATAAATAGAGTGTAAAAAGTGCAGAAACTTTTTTAACATCCCTTGTATATATCTCAATATTTTCTGAGACTGACAATAATGAGACAATATTTTGCATCTTTTAAAAAATAAGGAAGTTAAGGAAAACAGGTTTTGTTTATTAACTTAAAACTGAAGTGAAATAAAACAAAAACATTAAATCACCAATGCGTTACTGAGATCAAACAGTGCAAGTATGAGTAAACTACTGTATTTCAAAATGGCCAACAGGATTTACAAAAAAGACTAACAGATCTATTCTAATGAGAGCATTTTAAACAGACACTTACCCTTAAACTAAACAAGATATGAATCCAAATGGAATAAATACTAATCATAATTGAACTACAGGGCATGAACATTACAGTCTGGATAAACACAAACTGCTCTGCTATAAGGTGATTTGTGTAGCAAATACTACACTATAGTGTAAAAATCCAAAGTTCTGTGAAATACTGCACAGGTAAAAAACCACAACATTTGTAAACAAATTGTTATATATTGCTTAAGGATACCAAAAAAAAAGCCTATAACATTTTTAAATAAATTACTTCAAGATCTGTCCAATATTGCCAAAAGATATCAGACAAAATTGTAAAATTCTACTGAGGAAAGTTGTGTGACAGAAGCACCAATCTGGCCAGAGCATCTGGCTTCAAGGCAGCAGGGTTACATGGTACAACATTTCCTCCAGTCCTGAAAGCAGTTTCAGAAGAGCTGCTTAAGGCAGGGATTCACAAGTACTTTTTTGCAAGTTTCCCCAATTTGAGGAAAAAGTTCTTCTTGTGTTTTCCACCACTCAAGTGGATTTACATTACTATCTACCTCAGGTGTCATCAAGTAGCCCTTGATCTTTTTTTAATTGCAGTGTGCACAGACTCACTTTCTGTGAATTCCTTTTTTTAAAATAGCTGCTAAAAGTCTTTTTTTTTTTTTGCCCCTCCCTTGTGTCATCACCTATTCCAACTTCTAGGGCGAGGAGGTGGGGATTTGTGTGAGTGTTTTAAATAATAAAATAAAAAAGTGTTTTGGAATTGAGGAGCCCAAACTAAGACGACTTGCGAAATAGGTATGTGCTTCTAACAGAAATAAAAGTAATCTGTTTGAATGAATTACTTTTTTTTTTTTGCCCGACACCTATGGGGCTTTGGATTTCTGATGATTTTTGGCTGTGTATGCCAATGCATTCTCTTTGCACATGCACAGTAGCCTATCCTACTAGGTTACATGAGACAGTGAATGTGTGGACTCTTAAAGCATATTTGTGATTGTTTAGTAAGTAAAGTATTTCATAATTTCAGCTTGCACATTATTAAAACAACAATTAAGATATTATCGTAGATGATGTATATTGCACACTCTTAAGGGCAACAAATACTACAGACTTGTTAGGCCAAAATTGCATGACGTTGTTAGTACTATTAGTGTAAACCTATGTTATACAATTTATTCATAATGATGCAATATTTGATTAAGACGAGGGTAGAAGCAGTTTTGTATGTTAATTTGTTTTAAAACAAAGCCATTTTTATATTGTTTTGTAGTGTCAAGGACTCAAGGCACCTGGAGTCTCTGGAACACTTTAGTTCAAGGCCTGTTTTCATTTAGTTTCAAGCTAAATGTGTCACGTAGCAGCAATTCTTTTCATTTACTGAGATGAATAGCCATGTCTCGCTGTATAACACTAATACTATCAAAAGGAGCTGGTCATGTCTTACAGTTCTATTAAGTCAGCACTCCTGTCACTGCCTGGACAATTTTCTTGTTTATGTGATATCCTTTGGTAACTCTTGTTTCCCACCAGAAGTCCAAATAAATACTGTTAAATTGTTTTTTCTGCACAATTGTGCAGTGATAGCGCTGTTGTCTCACAATAAGGAGGCCAGGATTAACATTCTCCCTGTGTGGCATTTGCATGTTCTACCTGTGTCTGTGTATTCCCACTGGATGCTCCTGCAGTTTAGGTAAGATGGCGCAGATAAATTGGTCCTGATTTATTTATCTGTGTTCACCGCATGATGGCTGGTGCCTTGTCCAGGGATTGCTCCTACCATGAACCCTGCGCTTGCTGGGGTAGGCTCCAGCTGCCCTGCAACCCTGCAAAGGTGGGTTTGGAAGATGAACGGATGATTTTTCTGTCATTGCTATGTAGTCAAAAATGCTGCTCTTTGAAGGAATTTTTTCTTTTGTTGGAAAAACAGAGAAAAAGCAGCTTGAGGATGGGCTAAAATTAGGTGAAAGCTTGAATAGGTATGTTTGATGCTAAGGGACCTCTTATTTTGAATGTTTTGAAAGGTAAGAGACATTTTATCAAGTAAGAAAAATAAACATAATTCTAAGAGTTAGAAGGAAACGGCAAAGCAAGGTTTAGTGTAAAGAACAAAAGGCATACAGTAACATGTTTGTGTTTAATGGGAAAAAGTTCAAATGGACACTTTAGGGGTTCCTGGAAAAGCAAGAAAAAGGAACTTACAAAAATGAAATGAATATTTAATTGAAGGATATACTGATTTTAATAGCTAGATATATGTGCAATCACAGATGTGTGACAACGGGAAACTTAAATGTATGAATTACAAGGAAATCCTATTGTACACAGCAAAGACATTGTGTGGTATGAAGTGTGGAAATATTAAGATTCTTAGATACCTATGTTTGTTAAATATTTGCATTTCATTCCAAACAGAATTTACTGGTAAGAATTTCCTTTATTACCTGCAAATTAGATTTTTTTTAATATACTGGGATATATATTAGGTTCTAAACCTATTCATTTTTAACTGCTGTAAAGAAACAAATATTAAATATCCCAAGAAATAAAGGACAATTTCAAATATGTATCATGACAGCTCATTCATACTCTGAGGGGATTAAGTTCTTAAATTCATATTTACAGTCAATGAGTAGAAAAACTACACTCCTAATAATAGCCTGTTCTTCAGAATCTGCTAGACACAATTAAAATTGTAAAATTCTTTAATTTCCTGCATTATAAATTATACTCAGAATTATCCTCATCCCATTAAAGATGCAAACCAATCATCAGCTACCTTTAGCCAAAAGTTTTGGACAACTATTTTACTTTTATTTTATTTCTATTTAACCTTCTCAACAGAGCTAAGTGAAGTAGAAAATGTAATTCATAATTAGTATATCACTGTAAGGAATGTTCCTTAACATTTGAGCTTAACCTTGGTGTATTGATTTTGAGGTTTGAAATTTTGCTACGTTTTCATTTATTTTTTCACATAACATGATGCCATTTTGTCTCTCGTTATATTTTTAGTGAGTACCATCATTTTGTGTGATTTTGGAGTACTGTAGCAATCATGTTTGTGGTGACTGAGCCCATTGTTAAATACGTGATGGGATATCACCAAAATGCATCATATTATCCTCATTTGGTATTTAATATTACAATACTTCCAATGATTACCATACCTAAACAAATCTAAATCATATCTTGAGAACTATTTTATTATGTTAGGGGAAGGATTCAGTTATGGAGTACCTACTTAAGTTGGGGAAATGACGTTCATTCACTCTTGTTATTTTTAACTACAACTTCATTGTGTTATTGAGGTTTGAAACCAATATATTTTGTCATCTTGGATTCATTTTAGAATTGTCTTTTATTGAGTATCCTTGTAATCTCCTGGTCCATTTAATTCTTCAGCCTTGGCAAAAATAACTACTATGATTTATGGTTTAAGTAGTTACAGTACACAGACATATATGTGATAGATTGATATTATTCATTTGCACAGATATATTTAGTGATATTAGAGATATATTTAGTATATGAGTACTGTACTGCATATATACTGTATATATAATCATTTAACTTTTTCAGTGACTATTAGATGGTACATGAAAGGCAAGACAAGGTTTTTTTAAAATGCATACATATACTACAAGATAGAGAAAGTTGACTACAAGATCTTTTACACTACTGGTCAAAAATTTTAGTGCACCACAGTTTTTTCAGTTTTTATGGAAATGCACGCAGTTTAGTGTCTTAATATTTAATGAAATCAAGGCATAAAACAAATAAAGGCAAATAAAAAATGTCAAAAAGAGTGCTCAAATTTGTATTCAAAATTTTTGATTCATCAAAGTAGCCACCTTTTACTTTTATAACAGCCAAACTGTGATAACCCTTTTGATTCAGAATGCCAGTCACTCTGTGCAATTCACCAACTCTGCCTCCATCAAAAAACCCAGACAATCATACACTGAGGAACTATCCTTTCCAGCTCAACGGCGTCCAAACACCCTGCATTTTCAAATTTTGATTCATCGGTCCATAAGACATTCTTCCAGTCTGCAGCAGTCCACAGCTGGTATTTCAAGGCCTTATTTTGTCCTTTAAGAAATGTTTTTTTTACTGCCACTCACCCTGCCAAACCTGCAGCACAAAGTCTCCTCTCCGCAGTAGAAACTGAGACTTGATTTTTTCGACAGCTATTAAGATGATGAAGAAGAAGTGCCTATCACACAAGCTGGTGACCCCCAGAAACTTGTC
Organism: Polypterus senegalus; assembly: GCF_016835505.1. NCBI lineage: Eukaryota > Metazoa > Chordata > Cladistia > Polypteriformes > Polypteridae > Polypterus > Polypterus senegalus. The sequence goes on along the minus strand of NC_053154.1, from coordinate 141,689,057 downwards.
TTTTGATTGGGTTGTGATTTTGGGTCTCCCAGATCTCTTCCCATCAGAGTTTCTTCCAGTTTTCAATTGCCTTCGGATTGTTTAGGACACTGTACTAACTGACACTTGGATTTTTTTTTGTAGTTTCTCTAAATGGAAGACCTACACTATTAAGGGTAATACTGCTCTGTCTAACTTTGTTTGTTAATTGTTGTTTTCTTGCCATCATCGCTGGAATTTATGACTTTCTATAGTGTAACATTGTCCTAGTAATACTTCAGAGGGTGTAGTAACACAGTCTGTTCCAACTCTGCTTTAAGACAGACAGAGGATTTTTAAGTAATCAACACAAGTTGGGACACTTGTACAAATTGTTTGCTTCAAGCTTGCAATACTTAATTTACGTTAATTGCTGCAGAACATCTGTCGGTAATAACTTATTAATTGTTCCATGAAGAAGGTCCATTTGTAATATTTTGAAATTTCCATTTTTCCAGTTTTTGCTAACCTAAACTTTAAATTTAAATCTCTGGTAGTTTACTGCTTTTCTTTTCACCATTTCAGGTCATTCATTGCATTTCAACTAACTAAATTTGAAGAAAAACTTTGACCACTAAAACCTTTGATGGGTAGTGTACATCATGAAAAACTTGACACAGTATTCTAGTTACAGAGACAGGCAGGAAGGGTATTATAATGTTTATTCAGCTAATTCTTATCAATGTCGTAACATAATGCAATGCCTTGCTACTTGCTTGTCTGTTTGTCTATCATGCAGGTTAACATTTCATTTCTTGTCAGACTTCATCAGTTCATCCGACCTTTGGACACACCCACCTAGATGCAGCTAAAATAAAATTCAGCATAAGACTTAGAAGCCTTACCTTGATGCTGTGTTTCTATTCAACCATTAACTCTTGTGTTGATGATGTTGTTGTGTTGTTTTTGTTTCAGGACGTTAAATTGCCAATACCATCGCTAAATAATATCATGTAAAAGAATATGTACTTTCACAGGAAGTTTTTGAAAGCACTCCATCAGATTGTACACATTTTCTTAAAACATTATCCTATCAGCAATGTCATTAACTGCCACCAAGTAGCTACCCAAATGGCAACTATGAAGTCATGCAGAAATTATAGCTGCTGATGTCTCTGCTCAAAAACAACAGTGTCCAGCGATCACTCTTTACTGTGAGATAGCTGTGAATCTGAAAAGAAACTGTTTAGGGAAAGCTGCATTACAATGGGTAAAGGTAAAATGCAAAGAATGAAGAGATGAAGGGAAAAAAGGGTGGCAGTGAGGATTATTTTAGTCATGAATCATGTCAAAGGTGAATGAATGACATGGCACTTGCACCAGAAAACAAATTTTTAGATGGTAGAAGACAGATTTTTTTTACAGTCACAACTTGGTAAAAGGAATCGCATTTCTGCTGTTAAGATATTGGACCTGTTTACAGGAAGTATGACTGAAAAGGTCAGGGAAAGTGCACACTTGTTATCTTAGGGCAGGCCATGCCTCAATTAAGCCCTTCTCTCTCTCTCTCTCCCTTCATGCTCGTCCCTTTTTAACTAAGGCACAAGTGCCAGCTTGTATGGTGTGAAATACACATTCAGGTAGGAACTTAATAAAATGTGTGCGAGAGAGAAAGGGGCAGTGTTGGTATTTATGCTTATGTGAGTGAAAGTAAGAAGGTAGGGGGGCATATAGTTCTGTCTTGCTTTCAGAGATTGCAAAGATGACTATAAAAATGTAAATGCAGAAAGAGCTGCTGCTGTGGACATACAGGTTTTTTTTTTTTGTCTGTTAGGTCAATTACTGTTTGCTTATGCCAGCTTTTACACAGGCTGGAATTCTATTTATGTGGAATCTGAAATTCATTTATTTTATGACCCCCACCCAACTTCCACCCCCAATTTCAGGGTGACTGCAAGTAAGAGCCTAACCTAATAGCAGCAGTCCTCCTTGGATTGTAGCAGCATTTCTTTACACAATGGCTACTTTAGAGCAGTCTGTCTAAACTGTGGGAAAAAAACAGAGTCCCTGGAGGAGAACACGCAATTCTCAGAAAGAGTTGACCACAATGAAGAAGTAGAAAGAGATTAAAGTATTATGAGGGGTGACCCTACTGCACTGCTCAGGTTTGGAATCATACATGAGAATAACTTACAGTCATGTGAATATATAGGAAAATTTCAATCAGTCATAGGATTGAAATTCAGCAAGAGGTGATAATGGAATGTGAGCAGAGAATCAAATGAATTTATGTACAAAAAGAAGGCAGTGCAGTTTTCACTAAGCAAGCCACTCCACAAGAGAAATTACTGGATCAAATACGGTATAAAATACAGCTTTTAACAGTGAGGACCACCCAGCTGAACCCAACACAGACAAGTGTGGGACACAAGTTCAAGGCACACACATTTTATTTTTTCTCTTTTTCCTTATGGGAAACACCTTCCCCACTTCCCACAGGCAAAACAAAGTCCAAAACACAGCACATACACAGTACTTTATTTTCTTTTCTGTTTCTCTTTCTCTTGTCCTTTCCACTACTCCAGTCAGTCAAGCTTTGTCCTCCTCCTCCCGACTCTGGCTTTCGAGTAGTGGCTGCTGGCTCCTTTTATAAGGCACCCAGAAGTGATCCAGGTGCTTCATTACTTGTTTCCGGCAGCACTTCCAGGTGTGGCGAAAGAACTGTCCATAAGGGCTAAGCAGCTCCTGCTGCAGCACCCCCTGGTGGCGCCTGCGGATCCCAACAGGCCTACACCAAATTCCAACTCCCATGAAGCCCTGCAGGAGTCTGAGGCACTGCTGCAACCCACGAGGGTTGCCATCTAGCGTCCCAGAGGAGGTAACACTCTGGTCACTCTTGCTCCCCAGGTCCTCCCAGAGTGGAGATGTCCCGGCCGTACGCTATAACATTTATAGGATTATTTATTTTTTTCTTTTGCATTTTTATTATGAGAAATGCTGTAAGTTAATGTATGGTCTTCACATATAGCATTCTCAAATCCCCTCAATGCTGTTCACTGTGATTTGGGGCCGGAATGGTTTGTATGTGAACCTATCCTGGTAACATGAAGCACAAAGAAGTAAAAAACCCTGGATAAAGCTCTAGTCTATGTTAAGACCTCTAGGAGGGTGCCCTCAAAACTGTGAGCATACATTATAATCATTGCTGTTGCATTTCACACTATGAAAGGATGTATGCAAAAGCAATTTTGAGTGATATACCTTGAAAAAGATTTACAGAGTTCACTGACCATAAAAAGCAATAAAATTGCCATGCAGTGGGACATGGTGCATTAGTGTCTATGATAATCATTTTGATAATAACTTCTTCTGTGACTATTCATTTAAAACATTAGAGGCTTTGAATTAAATCAATTCCAAGGCACTACATTATTTGTGAAACACTAATTAAAAAGACTCCAATTTCTGTTATATGATTTCACATAAATCTCTCCTCCATTACTTTATATTTCCTTGTCCAGACAAAACGCATAGTATCCATACAGGGATGTGTTTTAATTTGGTATAGTTTAACTGAATTGGTTCTTGGGGAGTCTTCAGAGAAATTGACTCCTTTACCTTTAAATGTCATTTTCTGCATATTTGTTCCACTGTCCACTTTCACCTGCCTTACACTACATTTTGACAGGACTATGAGTTTATATATTGATATCTCTGAGGTTTCTACCATGCCATTTTACTTTGGTACAGTCTAGCCTATCTTCTCCTGTTTCGCTGCAGAAATATTCTGTTACACCTTCATACCTCACAAACTGCATTACTGAATTCACTTTTTAATTATTTTACTACTGATTACAAGCTAAAAATATTCCTGCTTGTGTTGTGGCACACAACATAAATAATGAACAAAACCAACTGACTTGACTATAGATTTCTGTAAATTGCAATACATTTTAAAAACTTTGCTCCAGAGTTATAAAGATCCTAATTCTAACAACACCGATTACCTGTTCTTATTGCTTACCTTCTACGAGATTGGCAAACTGCTTGAACACTAATTAGAAAACTCTCAGTGAACACCCTTTTAGCTTTGAGGCACCTACTGCATGGAACAAAAGCTCCATCAGTGGACACATTCAATTCAGGATTAAAGATCCATCTTTTCTCTTTTGGATTTTAATTAACTAGACTTCATTATTAAACTGCCTTTTCAGTGCCTACTGACCTAATGATGACCCCACTGTACTGTCAGATTATACTATCAGTCTGCTTCCATTTGCAATCAGTCCATGGTTTTGACTTGTACGATTTTTAAGTTTTGTACTGTTGGTTATGTTGTAAAGTTCTTTTAAACAGTATATAACAGGCAGCATATAAAACACAACATGCTGATGGGTAGTAGAAAATTATTATGATAAACACTTCTCATCCTGTACTATAGTTTTATTCTTATGAATGTAGTTCTAGTTGCTTCATGAATAAGTTTTTAGCATTAATTTTTGTTATTATTAACTTATATGTGATACATTTTATTATTGGGTTTTTCTCATGGACAGCACTATTTTCTGTATTATTTCCATAGTGGTGGCCATATTGTTTATGGTATTTAGAGTTGATCAGTGAAAATCACCAAAGTATTTTTCACTTGAAATATGCTGTGTTCAAGGGTGACCTTGTTTGCTGAATATTTTCCTGGAAATTCACAGCTGGATTAGACAATTTTTTTTTTTTTGAGACCATTGTGGCTGTGGGGCTGCATAGAACTTTCATACAGTAAATAGCATACATTAGCTGACCATAATAAGAATATTATGAGTACTGTCACCTGATATATAACATTAATCTCAGGCAGAGAAGCACCCCATGGCTAATTTGTATTAGCCATGTACCAGCAACTCTGACTCAAAAGAACATTTTACAGAGTTCAGTGAGTGTCTTGAACATTTTCGTTTTGGCTGGAACTCATATCTAAGTGAAGTCTGCAAGGTTAGCTCATCCCTAACATCGATGATGACGTTACCAATCAAGTGGTTGTTGCTTATGGACAAAACAATTAGCCTGGTTTCATTTTTTTGTCTGTATTTTATAACTTTTTTTTTTGGTTTAGTTTTTTAAAAATATATGGAGATTGTTTTTTGTTTGATTTTTTTTGCATTTGACCCTCAGGCTACTGTATGTCAGAGCATGCGTTTTAATTGTTTACTTGAAGCCATGTTTAATTTATTAATTTTTAATTGCTTATGCAACCTTTTCCAGCACATTTTCATATTCTATGTTCATAATAATATTTTTTTATTGATGGTGATTACCATGTGTGACAGATAGGGGGTGCTGTCGTCCCCTTGAACCCTCAGACGAGACGGCAAACACCAGATAAAAGTCCAATAATTGTTTTTATTCAAACTAAACAGTGCACAAAGCACCCTCCACTCCATAATACTCATATAAATCAATAACACAATAATAAATCAATAATCAATCCTCCACTCCCAGACACGTTGTCACCCTGCCACCTGACTCAGCTCGCCTGTCTGGGATCTCCCACAGTCTCTTATAGTCCTTGACCCGGAAGTGTTTCTCTCTCTCTGTCCATGTGACTGGTAACACTTCTGGGTCAGATAAAAACTCCTTTTCTTCAACCTGGAAGTACGTCATTTCCTCTGTCCATGTGACTGGGACGTACTTCCAGGCTGTAGGGCAAATAGTCCTTGGTCTTCTCTGCAGCATCCTCTGGCGGCCCCCATGGTATCCAGCAGGGCTGTGAATAAACACTCCAATGTCCATGATGCCCTGCTGGAATTCGGGGCACCTCCATGCTACAGGGAGGGCTCCATCTGGTGGCCTGGGGGTATTGGCCGGGATGAATGGCTGGCCATATACCACACATGAAAACATGATATAATTACATGACATTCATTTATTAATGTAACTGTTACTTTTATTATAGCACATGGCTGGAGCCTAATAGAGAAGCACTGGGTACAACCTTAGATAGCCTTAGATAAGGTGAGGCTTTTGTCCATCACTAGGAATAGGCACACTTGGTCACTTACCATTGGCCATTTTAACATTTTCAGTCAACTTGATCAGTGAGTCTTTAGAAAATAAAAAGAAAATTGGAGCAACCAAAGAACTGAAACTCTTGATAATTAGCACACTCACACAGACTGTCCCAGATTTTGGTTTTGAACACACAGCTCTGGAGCAGTGAGGGAGCAATACTAATCACCGTAGCACTTGGGTAATATAAAGTATCTTTCTGTGTGTATATAGTGAAGGACTGCTGGGTGGTAGAGTATTGCTTGGCTAGAGAGTGCAACATGACATGAGACAGGAAAGGGTACACAGATCTTAAACATAAAGGCCCTGAAGGCACATAATAAATAGAAAACAAAGAAAATTAGTGGTAATGGCAATAGTATTTTGTTTATACCTGTCTGTTTTACAAACCCTGCCTACTAGACTCTTATCAGATGGCTAAAAGACAACACTGCTGATTTGAATGAATTAACTATAGCGGCAGAGAAATATCTAGATCAGCTAAGGACTGTTGTTGTTTTTTTTTTAATGATAAGATTAAGGCTTTGCAAGATAAACATGGCAGTATAATGTAGCTTTGTTCTTGAGTTAGTTATGTAGTCACAAAGTTGCTGATATTGAGCTATGCTGTGCTGTGCTTCGCTTTACTTCTTACATTCCTTTCTAGTTTACCAGGCTTTTATACACATTAATGAGCTATTAACATGGATGATGTTTTTGCTTGCACATGATATTGTCAGTGATCAAATTGTTTATAGGGGTCATTGAAATATACCTTGGCTATTGTGTGCATTATCACTGACTGGTGACTTTTGCACATGTGTTCAGTGCTTTACTTGTACCTATCAAATAATTCAAAATGATAAGAAAAAAAAGTGAATATTTAAAGATATAAATAAAATTAAAACCATTCTCATGGTGAAGTATAGGAGCTTATACCCCATAAGTCACTAAACTGCTAAAATACAATTACAATACCAACACAGATAGAAGTAAAGACTGTTTCCAAACTGTTTGATAAAAACATCAGAAACAACCTCAAATCATCCTGGTGCTTACAAGGATGTACATCTACATGATTTTTTTTCAAGCCATCCATTTAGATATTTCTGTTTTTAGCTATGGACATCATGTGCTATATATAAAAACTCTGGTTCTCTTGCCATGTCTGACATTCTGTTTATCTGTAACGCTTTAATATCAATTTTTAACTATCAGAGGACATATGGAAGAATGAGCCATTCTTTTTCTATTTTTCTTCAATAACTGCAGACGTGTTGATATTGGCCCTCATGTTACAAATATCACAATGTTAGCACAGAAAATTGCAAATTATGATATTGGTCTGTCACTCGAATGTCTTGAAAGTACTGCTATAACTGTCTGGAGAGGGTTGGCTGCCAAGGGCATAATCCACATGGGTAACAGCTGCTCATCTGATCAGCACCATCTTATCATCCTGTTCAAAGTCAGTTATGTCTTACTATGTATCTGTTTTGTAACTGAAGGGAATCAACGCAAATGGCTGGAAACTTTAATGTCAAGTGATACAATATGTACAATGTGGTTTTACACAGAAGTTTTGTCTTAATGTACAGACTGAAGTCATGCACCTACTAAACTGCAAATCGAGTGGGATTTGGTTTATTTAACTAAATGATTATATTGATCTACTTATGCAGGCAGTATGGGGGTTAAGGCTTTGAGTTTCAAACCCTGAGGCTGCAGGTTCAAATCCTACTACTAACCCTGTGTGGCCATGAGCAAGTCACGTGCCTGTGCTCCAACTGGGAAAAACAAAATAAACTTAACCCATTGTATTTCAAAGGTGGATAAAGGTGTCAGCCAAACAAATTATTAACAATCTGTTTTCGTACTTGCTGTAAACAATGGTTACCAGTATTTAATAATAAACAGCAGGTCTAAAATATATTGATACATTGTGTGTGAAGATAAAATATTCAGATTTAAACAGATTCAAAATGCCTTATGTCGGTCAAAAAAAGCATTAAAGACAAACATTGCCTGTTATTGACCAGGTATATAGGTTTTTAGAGTAATTATTCTTATGAGAATAAAGTACAATGACATTCTTGCTTGCACAGTAATGCTTCTTGGAATTGCAAGGTTTCAAGTTCCAATCCAACTTTTGGCTTAATGCGAAAATCTGAATGGCCAATAATAATTTGCCAGTGCTCTACATTCTCAATTAAAAGATCTGAAATTGTTAAAACACAGATGTACAAGGAAAAGGCTTTCGAAATCTCAATTGGTAATGTTGTCATTAAAAAACAAAACAATAAACTATTGCTAAATTAACACACTCAATGCAAACTGTCTGTTTTAAAGGTAGAATAATAATTGGTCAAACCAAGTCCAAAAAAACACACACACAGAAAATGAATGCTTTGCATTAATAAGGTTTAGTGGGCAGTTGCATGCTGTTTCGAAGGATTAGAAAAACCACAAAGGTTTCATGTTTAGATTTTAAAAAATGATGTGTATGGTGTCGTCAACCAAGAGGCAAGCAACTGTCCATATGAAATGTTGGAGTTCCAACTGAGCAACCCCGTTTAGAGAAATAATAAGACAACCAAAAAAAAGCAAGCGCACGATGACACAGAACAGAAATGGTCTTATTGTCTACCACACTATTTGGTAGCTTATTCCAAGTGTCTATCATTCTTTGTGTAAAGAAAAACTTCCTAATGTTACCCTTAACAAGTTTCCAACTGTGTCCCCGTGTTCTTGTACTCATTGGACATCTCAGAACTGTGGGTGGAAAAGGAGACAAGACAGTTAGCAATCATGCTCTCTGGCGTTCCAGGGTGGTATTGCTTACCTCTAAGGAGCCCAGATGCTGACCCTCTGGCACACATGCATGAGAACGGATAAAGAAGATCTGAAGGAAAAGGGTTTGACTGAGGAGGGGGTGCAGGACCAAACTGTATGGAGAAGATTGAACAATTAGTTCATGTAATATATGTGGGGAGATTGGTCCTAACTATTAGATTTGTTCCAGGCTATGAAATCACTTAATGAACCTGGGTGATGAGTCTGAGAAGGTTCAAGCAGCCTCTGGATTTTTAATAAACTGTAGTAGTATTTTTTTGGGGGCCCAGAATCTAAACGTATAGTCAACTGTACTGATCCAGCGAAACATCAAATAAAGTAGCCAGTCATCTTGAAGCAGGTAATTTAAAAGGACTGCCTGACTTTAATCCACAGTACTGTGCTTATATTAAAGCAAAGTACACTCATTATTTTTGCACATATCGCTAGCAACTGCATACATGAAGGGTATTAAGGAGAGGAGCAGCCTGGGAAAGGTAAAAGTTGTTGCAGTAACATTTGAATTTAATAATTACCTGCAGCGTGCAGGCTGAAGATGGAGTTGGATTTACTGAAGTGGACGGCTGAAACCTTATTCTGGGAAAGATTTATAGACCAATATGTGTTAAACAAAAGTCTAGTGAACGTGCTAATTAGAATCTGAACTCAGGTGTTAACCTCTTTGACTAAAAGTGCAGGTTGTGTAATTGCTGGAAAGGGGCCCATTTCAGACACAGCAGCAATTATTGAATTAGTATAAAAGTTCAAGCAGAGCTTCAGATTTCAGATCATTACCAAGCTTCCTGATGAACAGCTAATCCTGATGTGCCTAAGCTTTTTCTTGCTTTTTCCCTTCCTTTCTACCCTAAACAACCCCCTGCACACCTGCAAATCAAATTTAGATAATACAGGAATCCCAAAGTGTCACATTTAATGACAAATTGTTGGATAGAACAAGTATTCAAGAATTTTTGGCCGTTTTCAGAAAAGTTCGAGGAAAGTTTAACACATGCAAAACTGGGGTGAAGAATACCTTTTTCAAGAAGGAAATTACTTTTGCAATATATTCAATCTACAATAAATAAACTGGTAAATTTATAAACATTCATTTTTAAGCACATTATTTTAGGACTTGTTGCCATCGTTAAATTAAATGAACTGAAGTTCAAAATTATAAAATTACAGTCATTTAAAAAGCTTTGCTGACTGAAGAATAGGCAGACCTGGCTAGACAGGCAATACTTGTGTATGTTTAATTAATTTTCAATCCATACATATATTTACTAAACCTGCTGAACAAGGACAAGGTCAACCAAAACTGGAACCAGCTCAATGAGTAATGGCAACCAGGCAGGAACATTTGCTGAAGTGGATAGAGCAGCGCACACATACACTCACAACTAGCCTACACATCTCTCACTTTGAGATTGTTTAAAGATGTTAACATTATCTTGAAATTTAATTTAATACTTAATAATAAAGTTTTAAATGAAACATTTTCCCTTTAAGGATTTAGGCCGTCTATAAAGCTGTTTTTAGCAGAGTAGGCACTGGTACCTGAGAAGAATGAACAGATGAATATTGCACAGTGAAGTGTTTTTTTTTCTAGAAAATATTTTCACATCTAAATGTAAATCCATGCCCATCTACAGCACATAAAGCAGGGTTTAATGTGTTCTTAGCACACTGAATAGAATTATAAATTTGCAAATACTTTATGATGCTACAAACAACAGATCGCATCAGCAATTTTCTATATACCCACAAAGCAAGTTGCTTCCTCTAAATGTATTTTATACAAAATCTTTCAAAGTTATAGTCATTCCAAACAGTTTTACATGTATAGCAAGTAGATGTAAATTTAGATTTTTTACAGGCAGACCTTTCTCTGAGTCAGTTTGCCAGCAGAGGAATGAATCCTTTTGATATTCTAGTTTCTAGTTTCTAGTCTATACCTGACCTAAGATGGCTTATTGCTTGTATTTAACACACCAAGAGTTTGCACCTTATTAGGTAACTAGTTACACTACAGATTTGCAATACCCTGTAGACACACTAATATTTTGCCTGAATCATGCTTTCCAAAGTATGGTTAGTGTTGACTGATCACGACAAAAGCCAACCATCATTATGTAGATAAAAGTATAAATAAATAATACACATAATATGTTCATGGGTAGCCATGGTAATGCTGATCAATGTGATTGTGGAGTTTAAATATTTTTCTTGTGTCCATTTGTGTTTTCTCCAGGTAATCCAGCTTGTTTCCACATCAAAATCATGTCCTTATATGAATATATGTCCTTTATATGACCTGAACTAGTCCGGTATGTGTAAAGGTGGGAGAGCATGGGACTGGTTTCAGTAAATGTCTGGTACCTCATCCCAGAAACACCTGAACCTAAATTCGGACTATACGTCTTTGTAAGTGTATCATAAATTTAATTTATGGGCAAGGTTATAACTTTGTTTTTTATGGAAAATTATGATCGTCAGTAAAAATAACAGGGACTAGTCTGGTGCTTTTGAAAAGAAAAAGGACTGGTGTCTGTGGCTGACAAGAATTATGACATGTCACCACTGCCAAGACACTAATTGTGGAAGAATTATCCCGAACCTAGAATAAAACATGGAAAGCCACAGGATTTCAAAAGTTTGTGTTTATAGGGAGGAATGAGCAAAGGTAGCAAAACAATTATAAAAAAGCAGCAATAAAATGGCATCCCAGTTCTTAACATACAGATGTGTTTTCTAGATGTCTCATGGATTGGCTTACCCTATAGCTCACCATAGAGTGAGCACAGAGCTTACCATAGAGCTCACTCACCTCTTTACTTTTCATATCCTTTCCAAACTCTGGCCTGTCTTCCTTCATGATCTGGGTAATTGTCACCCACTCTCCTCCTCACTCAATATTCATCTTGTTCCTGGCTATGAAGAGGCTTTAAACTCCATATTGGTGTCATTTACAGTATAGCCTGGGGTCACTTCTGGAAGCTAGTATCCCAGAGCTACCCATAGGTCATAAAGAGCCAGTTTCCAAAGAGCAGTACTCCAAACTCACTGTCATGTAACCATTTGCCTGTAACAGTTGTGGCAGGAGGCTGGGGAGCAGACCCAGCTGGGATGCCTGGAAGGAGATCTATACGTCCCCCGGGCCATGAGGGGGCAACCGCCCTGGATAGCAAGGGAACCACGGGGAAGCAGCAGGGGGGCTCAAAGCCGTGGGGGCCCATGGCCACCGCCAGGGGGTGCCCCAAGTCTCATAAAACCCAGGAGATCGACACTTCTGCCACACCTGGGAAAGTGGAGGAAGGACCTTCCAGCAACACCCGAAGTGCTTCCGAGTGCTCATGCGGCACTTCCGCCACACCAGGAAGTGCCGCCAGAAAAACGTCAGCGAGCACCTGGAGCACGTCTGGGCAACTATAAAAGGGGGCTGCCTTCCTACAGTCGGGGAGCTAGAGTTGGGAGCTGGAGGTGGACTAAGCTCCAGCGACAAGACGAAGAAAGACGGGCCATGGACGTTAAAAGGCCCGTGTAAGGGTGTTTGGTGCTGGAAGCACTGTGTGTTTTGGACTTTGGTGACAAATTCTAATAAACGCGTGTGTTTAGTGTCAGTGTCAGACTACTTGTGTCCAGGCTGATTATCTCGCACAGTTTACAGATGTTGGCGCTTTTAGTATATCCTTCTTGACTTCTTTGCTTCCCTTAGCAAAGGATCAGGCAAACCAAAGGGCCATTGACTTTTACTATGCTTAGGCATACCTTTTCTATCCAACCTGTAACACTACATCTACTTTCATAGTGATGCAGCTGTGTGTAGCTCAGAAAGATAACAGCTAATACTCAACCATACAGCTCCCAGAGGAGTAGGCTACACACACTCACATTGGAACAATTTAGAGCTGCCAAATAATCTACCATGTAAAAATTTCTAATGTGAATGACAGAGTACCCAAGATAAATCCACCGAAATAAACAGAGAGTCTGCAGACTCCATGTATGTAGTACCATGGGCCATGATGCAGGACTTTTCTTCAGCTAAGCAGTCTCATTTTTGAAGAATGTCAAGAGCTAGGTAAGACAAAGTCATAAAATGTATTATTCCTTATTATATAACAAACATTTTATATAAAAAGAATACTTAATTGGATGTCTGTTAAGGAAATTGTTGCATGACTCCATCTTGCTCCAGTTTAAAAGGCTGACCAAACATCACAAGAAAGCCAAGGAAGTTGTTTTCTTTTGATTTGTTAATATCAGTATGCTGACTACTTTTCATTTGTGCACCTCTAAAGTACTAGTATATATTCTCCAAAAACCTGTGGAAGAATGAAAGTATAAAAATTCTAAAAACCAAGTTTTCTTGAAATCTATGAAAACAGGATTATCATTTGTGAAAGCATCCTGCTGAACTAAGTGTTACATGTCTATATATTCTAAAAAGACAAAAAACACCTGAAATGATATATCATATATATACTCGTATATATGTTTTTCACAGATCTATTTTATACTAAAAGTTATACTTTAGTATGTAAAAAATGTATTTATAATCAGTTATATTATATTGTATGTCTGCATATGAAACCAGAAAGTATATTTTAAAAAGTGTACTAATTTTTTTCAGTTTCTACAACAATGTAAGCATGAGCTGCATTTAAAGAGATGAAACCACCCAAAATCATTATTTTCATTTATGTGTTATGGTGGTGGTGGTGGTGGTGGTGATGGGGGGGGTGATATATTTAAGTTACAACTCCAAAATCATAACCTTTCAAAACATTCTCATTACATTTAAATCCGCGTGCTTATCACTTGCTGACATGTGTTGTTTGCAGCTGGGCTGACATGCAGCTGCATGGATAGTTTTCGTGCTCACATTTTGCTTTTCTTTTAATCTGCCGGATAGAATCTTGCATGTGGTGTAAAAAAAAAAAAAAGAAATATGCCACCTGGTAGACTATACATTTATGGACACGTGTTAACCAGTAAATGAGTAAACACCACTTAATGAGAGATATTACAAACAGAATTTCACAAACAGTTGAGGGTAGTAGGAAGCCAAAGAGCTGTCATCAACAGACCTGGCACAATGCAAAAGTTATAATCTGGTGAATGCTGACTTCTGTTTTACATGTTTCAATCTGCTTTGTAATACAATTTGGCATACAATATTTAAATGATTCTATAGTGAAAAATAGCTGTAATTTTTATTCTGTTTCCATCCATCCAATCATCCAACAAACCAGCCTTTTTAAATATGTGCTTTTGTGAGAGGACAAAAAAGTCTTGCAGCAAATGTAAATGTCTAGTAATAGCTGACATGCTTAAGCTTCTGAGATAAAACAGAAGAAGGAGGAGAAAGCATATTGTTCTTGTGAGGGTTTCCTTATTATTTTTAATTTTCTTCATCTCTCATCAAGACTTGCCTGGCAAAACACACAAGACATGGGTAATTTGTTGGTCTAACACTCCACACAAGAAATGATGACCATAAGCCACAAGAACATTGACTAAAATAATGCTTTTCCTTTAGCTCCTTCTGTCTTGAAATAACCTCAGGTGACTCAATATCCTGCACAGATGTTATCTATAGGCACTTTTTTCAATTTCCTTTGTCTTTCCTTGCAAAGAGTGACGGGCCCAAACACCTATACAGAAGAGAATTGTAGCTGAAGGTGTGAAAGACAATGTAAGTACAAACCCCCTAAACTGAGTCATGAGGACTTGGCTGCAACAAGTGTCCATGTCTAACAAGGTGGATCAGTTTTGCTGTCTAATTCACCTCTTTACCCTCATGTCTTGGACTCTAGCTGATGTCCTCTCACGCCTGTGTTTACACGCTCCCCTACTTCCATCTCCAATCTCTACTGAAAGACATGGCTGTTTATAAATTCATGTGACTATTGCATGACTGTTGATCAAGGAGGATATAGAGCTGGGGTCTTCAACTCCGGTCCTGGAGAGCTACTGTGGCTGCAAGGTTTCATTATAACTCTTTTCTTAATTAGTGACCAGTTTTTGCTGCTAATTAAATATTTCCCTTTATTTTAATTGACTTTTCTTGAGACTCTGACTGCTGAATTGATTATTTTTCCCTTAAACGGCACCTAAACATAAATTTGATGTGAAGTGAGCCAACAGATGACCAACTAAGTTGGGGCCTCAAGCTCCAAACAACTTCACTTCATTCAGTTTCTTAATTTGAAGCCAATTCTCACTGCTAATTAAACCTGTTATTTAATTCCATGGCTCTCATTCTGTCATGGCAGACATTTCCAAAACTGTTGATTTTCTTTTTTAAGAGCACTGTCTAAACATTTTGTGGACCTGTGCAGATCAACATTACTGAGGCCTTCACCTTTCTTTATTTTCAGTTATTGCGTGATGGATGCAGGTTGTTGTTTATGTGTTGGTACATTTTGTGTCTTAATATTGCTTGGTTGCTAATTAAGGAAAAAAAATAATTAAGGGGCCTGAGTCGTAAGTTGTTCATCAATTAAAATTAAGGCAAAGAGTTAACTAGCAGCAAAATCTGGTCACTAATTAAGAAAAGGGTTAGAATGAAAACCTGCAGCCAAAGTAGCTCTCCAGGACTGGAGTTGGAGACCCCTGGTATAGAGTTTACAATGCCTTTCACTTACACTTAAATTCATGAAACAATGAGTAGTGAAAATTATTCATCCAAAAAATGTAAAACGTGGAGCCATTTGAATGCTGTTCCTGATTAAAATTTATATTCAGAGAAACTGATTTCAAGAAAACTATACCTACAGGTGACCTCTACTAATTCAGTACCTTAAGATCAGTATGCTTTTACTTGCAGAGGAGGTGGGCTGAAATGTATTGCAGGAGTGACAAAACTTGTATACATGTGCCTTAAAGAAATGAACGTCTCATGGAAAGAGACTCCTGTCTAGAGTGTTAAAGGACTGGTTTGGTATTTTTCAAGTGGAAGTTATATTCCACAAAAAACAGTCCTGGTGCTTTATAATGGAGCCTACAGTATGTGGCACAAAACACTCAGAAAACCAAAGCTTAAAAACTTACCAAATATGTCTATTTTTCAAGCCAAGAAAGTTATCGAGCATTCTTCCTCATCTTGAAATTACACACATACTGTAGATCCCTTTCGTTGCCACAAACATGCACTGGAAACATGGAAGGCATGTTTTCTTATTATCACAACTTGCATTGGAACATGAATTAAGCAAGCCTCATTGCAGCAGCAGCAGAGTCAAATTAGAAATAAAACAAATTAAATGTAATTGTATGCAGCTGCTCATTAATATACTGTAATGTAGACAGCACTGTAAGAGTTAGCATTTTTGCAATACAGTCTGTATTAACCTGCACTGAAATTCTTCACCTGGGCACTGCCTATGAAGTTTTTGCAGCTTCTCCCTGTGCCTACATGGAATTTCTCAAAGTGTTTCCATTTTTTCTCACATAGAGATATTTGTCTTTGTATGGACAGCTGCAAAGATAGTTGTATAACAAAGGGGCTGTGTCATAACCAAGCAGACAGGAGTGTAAATAAAACATATTCAAATGAAGAGGATTTTAAAGTAAGTAGAAAAACAAAAAAAGGATGAAGACTTGAAGGAAACTGTCCATATGTGGCTTCAGGAGAGAACCCCCAAAAGTGGCATGGAAAGGGGCTCCTTGACCTTCGAGGCACATGCAGAGTAAATTATTTTATTTTAGTTCAGTAAGTTCAAGTATCACTAGGGACTGCTAGGTGAGATAATACTATACATTTCTTTTTGTTCTGAACAAATCAGTAAAAGCTATTAAATTGTATTTCAGAAGGAAATAAACTGAAACAAACACTTCTGCATTTGAAGCCGGTTAAGGAGCAATGGAGTTGGATTATAATTGTACATAATACCATGTAAGGGCATTTTCAAAATAAAAATAAGAAACAATTGAAATATAAAACATCCTCAGTAAAAAAAAAAAGAAAAAAATTATGGTTAACACTTTAATTTAGGTACTGCAAACATGCATCTATTACTCATTTACTCTTATGTAACAAGAACATAAGAAAGGGATCGTTTAGTCTTTATAACACTTATAACACATCAATAGATTGGTTATTCATCTGTGTGTAGTGTGGCATGTTGACATGGTGGTAAAATGACTGTTAAGATGAAGGATTCACAGGTCTGCTACTAAATATGGATTGTCGAGAGAATGTGTCTCAGTTAGGCCCCCTCAGACCACTCCAAAGTGAAGTTTAGCTGGTAGGTCACTTTGTAGAGAAGAATAAATACTTTACTGATGCTTTGTAAATGTTGTGAGGATCCAAAGAAGTGTTTGTTAAATCTTGTTGCATAATAGTAAACGAGTAATAGATCCATTTTTACAGTAGTTAAACTAAAGTGTTACCAAAATTATTTTGGAATTTTTAAAACACATTTTTATATCATGATTCATAACAAGGATTTTCTTTAGCCATTGTTAATAAATGTAAAGAACAAGAACAGTTTCACACTTAAATAACAACAGTACTTTAGGAATTATTGTAAGCTTTCAAACTTCATGTAAAAGCTATAGTAGAAGAGTGAACCAGTCAAAAAGCTCGAAAAAGATAAGAAGATGAGGAATAATTTGGGATCAGGTAAAAATCATTCTCAGAAAAATGGACCAAGGTCTACGTACTACTAAAAAATAACAGAACCTAATAACATATCAAAAAACCATGGATAAAAAATGGCAAGTACTCTAACAGAAAATTAACTGTAAAAAATCACTAGAACTAGGAAATTAATAATGCA
Source organism: Polypterus senegalus (assembly GCF_016835505.1). Taxonomy (NCBI): domain Eukaryota; kingdom Metazoa; phylum Chordata; class Cladistia; order Polypteriformes; family Polypteridae; genus Polypterus; species Polypterus senegalus. The sequence goes on along the minus strand of NC_053154.1, from coordinate 141,671,442 downwards.
CTTACTCCATAAATGGAACAGCACTGTCTTAAATACGTAGCCGGTGATGTGTTCAGCCATAACATCAAAGTCATGTAACCAGAATCAGCTGTTTAACTATCAAACAACATTGCTGTGGAAATTAAAAAATACCACAAATTAATGTCAAAAAGAGCACAAGACAATTGTAAAAATGAAAGAAAACATTAGTAAATACCAATTACAGATTTATGACATTTACTACTTCCAATTTAGCAGGCTTTTGATAAATCAGCTTTGATGAGAACAAAGTGGCCTTGTCAGGAAAGTGTTTAACTGTCTTTAAAGTCAGTATGCTGGAATGATATTCATTTTATTGTTAATTTGGTGACATCATTTACCATGTTTTACATGGGTGCCACGTTTTTAACCATTTATTTTCATGACTGGTGAAATTTTGGAAGTCTGGACACTATGATGGTATATGTTACTAGGCATGTGTTACACTTCCAAAGTGACATCATGGTGGCTATAATGCACAGTGTAGGATCACCAATCACATTAAACAGTGTCTGACATTAACAGGAGCAGTAATAGTGATTTGAATGTTAACAGAATGATTGTTAATTAAATGTGATAAATAATTATGAAACTGAGAAGGTTTAATACAACTAAGGCATGTCTTGGAGCTACAATTTTACATAATGAATACCCATCTCACAACAGTGTGCACAGCATTTCACTGACATGAATATAAATATTTTTTCCTGCATATTCATTTAGAAGCAATATGAAATATTCGTGTGTGATTGCTGTTTTAAATTAGCACGTCTTGGCAGTACCTAGAAGAAAAATTATGCCATCTGTAATATTTAAGCAAAGGCTCTAGCAAATATACTTAATTACAATTGCAATATAATGACCTACAAATCAATACATCATGAAAGCTGACATGCTTCCAACCTCTTAACAGCTTAAGACATTGATTAAATGTAAAAACAAATGAATTTACACTTACATCATCTCAGGACTTCATTTTTCATGACCAAGACAGAAACACACATGTCAACAGAATCCTGCTCTTTTATGCCTCTGTAATTAATAGTAATAATGTGATTGTCCAGCATTTTATCAATATCTAAAAATAGTCAGTTTAATATTATGAAGCAAAGTCCTACAGATCTCAAGCTGTTTGAATGACTCAAATTTGAAGCATGATAATACAGAAATGTAGAGTTCTTTTATAGCATGAAAACATTCATTTCTTGTTATCAAGATATTGGTGGAGGATTGCCATTATTTCGAGCACAGACTTCCCTATGAGCAGATGATGTTTCCTTATACAGTTCTGAAACTTAAATGGCAATGCTGCAGCATCTTACTACTAATTTTACCATCTTTTTTGCTATCAACCGCTGGTAATTGACAGCATCTCTGTTTTTGGCTACTGAGGTAATATTGGGCCCTATAGGATTCTCTATTATAGTTTTGGGATATTAAACCAAACTAAAATAATTCTAGCCAACATAAATTTATAATTAAAGTTTCTTCTATAATGAAAATTTCTTACATTAATTTCTAATATAAATTCTCATGCCCTGCGGTGGACTGGCGCCCTGCCCGGGGTTTGTTTCCTGCCTTGCGCCCTGTGTTGGCTGGGATTGGCTCTAGCAGACCCCCGTGACCATGTAGTTAGGATATAACAGGTTGGATGGATGAATTCTCCTGAACATATAATGGCAAAAATTATACTTGTGAACCCTGATCCTGATTGGATACCTGCAACTGCATCACCTAGAACTGCCACAATAATCTCACATATATTTTACCATTTGGACCCAAGATGGACCCTCTCCCCTTGTTCAAGGTAGTATTTACAAACTGGCTATTTGTTCATTAATAATTTGGGTGTTGTACCATGTTAGCCATTATGAATGTAGTGAGAAGTCAAGCAAAATGACAGCTTTTATTGGCTAACTAAAAAGATTACAATATGCAAGCTGTCAAGGCAACTCAGACACCTTGTTCAGGCCTCGAAAGCTTGCATATTGTAGTCTTTTTAGTTAGCCAATAAAAGCTGTCATTTTGCTTGACTTCTCACTACATTCATTAATAACAAAATTTTGCCATTTCTAAAATCTTATAAGTATGATGTGAATGTCATCTTGCACAATACTTCTCTGGTTTTAGAACTTAAATCACTATGATAACTATGCTCTTGTGCAACTTGATTTTGGATTTTAGCCGTCTTTAACTTAAATAGTACTTGGAAGTCATTAGGTATCCTGCTTTTTTGACATTTTATATTGACAATATGTTTTGAAACCTATGATCAACTGTGTCTTAAATTTAGAAAACTACTTTTATTTTATACTAGCTGTCCAATGCGGCAATCCCCCACCACATAGTAGTGCAACAGGACAGATTTTAAAAATCAATAAAAAAAAGTAATAATTTGAATTTAGAAGAATTGATATCGATAACTTTGGTATTTGAGGGCCTCTTGATATACAATATTTTTGATTTTGCTATCGGGGTGATAATGTAGCTGCGATCTCTTTGGCAAAAATGTAAAAAAGTTGGCAAGGTATCTCTGGCCAAGCAGAAGGTAGGTACGCTCCAACGTCAAATGTTGGCTCTGCATCTGACCATGTTCAGCTTTTATGGGAGAGCGTCCCCCGCTTGGGAAGAAGGGCACATGGCCGTGATATATCTGCCAATGAGCAAGTACCCCAGTAAAACACATGTAGTTGTGATCTCTCTCTCAAAAACATCAAACATTTCTCTTTAACAATCTTTAGATGATAATGTCTCCTGAACAAACAGGTATCACTAGCTAAGTGGAGGCAAGGTACACACCAACACGTGGCAAGAGGAAGAGCAAGTTGAATGGAGGCTGGCGCGTGAGTGAGGATGGCCCCGTCTGGCTCTCCACCTCCCAACTCTCCTTGGCCTGCAGTCTGTCTCTCGGATTCTCGTAAATAAATCAGTACCACAACCGAAGTATAATACTTACCGTGATGAGAGAAGTCACACAATCAACCGGAACATTCGAGGAAATTATATAAAAAAACCCAATCTAAATCCGTTAAGTAGTTTTGTCATGAAAAGCAGACAGGCATACATTGGATTTTATATATAGAGAGATAAAAGTCAACAAATGTGGTAAAAGGAACCTGCCTTCTTCTATCACTGATCTACCTTGAAAATCTTTTATCTAATAATAAGGATAAAGTACTAATATTTATAGACATTATCAATTAATGTAATTTTGTGCACCACTAGATGATCTTAGACAATAATGGGAAAAGGGACATCTACATCTGATGATTGTTTTGTTAGGCATTTTTACTACAATCCTCAAAGCAATTAATTGATTACTGTTGTTGGGAGAACTGTGTGTTTTGGGCATGCTGTTTTACATGGCATGTCAGAGGAATGGGAGTATGAAGTGTTTGATCTTAGCCTTACTTAGGGAGGAGAGTCACTCAAGAAACTAAAGACCATGTTGATTGTTCTTTAAAGATAGTTATTTGGAATGTCAAAGGTTTCACTCTGAGTCTAAAATTAAAAAAAAAAAAAAACTGGTCTCACATTTCAGATCTATGAGACAAGATATGGAATTTTTGAAAGAGGTGCATCTAAGTACCAGCAATCAATTTCAACTGAAAAGAAGCTAGATTGCTAGAGCTAGAGGTATTTCATTCCAACTTTAACATGAAGACATGAGAACTTGATCCACAGAACAATCCTTTTTAATAGCTTTTGAGAAAACAGAGGACACAGAAAGGTACTATATTGTGGTGATGAGGTCAACATATAAGAATATACCAAACTCAGATCATAAATATTTATGTTTAAAGTTCTAATGGCAGTTCCTAATATAAGCTTGCATAAACTCTTTGACCACAAGAGAGAGCCAGAGAGTCCGAAACATAAGACAAATAATAAAGTAACACACCTTACATTATTATGAATAAAGTAAAGGATTTTTTATTCACACAAGGTACTTTTCAATCACCTTGTCAAAATAAACCACAAGTATACAATAAATCACACATATCTTCCTCCTTCCATCCTCCTCTTAGTGTTGCTCGCTGCCTCCTGACTCTGACTCCAATGAAGAGAGGCAGTGGACTTGGACCCAGGAATGCTTCTGGTGTCACACTGTGTCCTTAAGGAAGCACTTCCATGCCATAGAAAAAGCTGGAGGCCCTCTCCCGACAGGACCCTCTTTTGATCCCCAGGTACCCCGACAGGGTTGTACGTATGGACTCTAAGTCCCAAGCATGCCTGCAGGTGTTCTGATTGGGTTACTGTATGAGGACAGCTGCCACCTATTGTATGGTTTATGGAACCGATCCTAGTCCTCACTTCTCCTCAAATTACCCATAAAAATATACCTGCTGGGTACAAATTTTTTTCGATGCCCTGCTGGCTAGTTTGTATGGGTCATTGCTCTGGCCTCCTGTCCAGGTAATGGAACCCACTCCAATCTGACCAGGACGGTCATTCACCACCTACACATGCAGTGCATCCGGAAAGTATTCACAGCGCATCACTTTTTCCACATTTTGTTATGTTACAGCCTTATTCCAAAATGGATTAAATTCATTTTTTTTCCTCAGAATTCTACACACAACACCCCATAATGACAACGTGAAAAAAGTTTACTTGAGGTTTTTGCAAATTTATTAAAAATAAACAAACTGAGAAATCACATGTACATAAGTATTCACAGCCTTTGTTCAATACTTTGTTGATGCACCTTTGGCAGCAATTACAGCCCTAAGTCTTTTTGAATATGATGCCACAAGCTTGGCATCCCTATCCTTGGCCAGTTTTGCCCATTCCTCTTTGCAGCACCTCTCAATCTCCATCAGGTTGGATGGGAAGCGTTGGTGCACAGCCATTTTAAGATCTCTCCAGAGATGTTCAATCGGATTCAAGTCTGGGCTCTGGTTTGGCCACTCAAGGACATTCACAGAGTTGTCCTGAAGCCACTCCTTTGATATCTTGGCTGTGTGCTTAGGGTCGTTGTCCTGCTGAAAGATGAACCGTCGCCTCAGTCTGAGGTCAAGAGCGCTCTGGAGCAGGTTTTCATCCAGGATATCTCTGTACATTGCTGCAGTCATCTTTCCCTTTATCCTGACTAGTCTCCCAGTTCCTGCCGCTGAAAAACATCCCAACAGCATGATGCTGCCACCACCATGCTTCACTGTAGGGATGGTATTGGCCTGGTGATGAGCGGTGCCTGGTTTCCTCCAAACGTGACGCCTGGCTTTCACACCAAAGAGTTCAATCTTTGTCTCATCAGACCAGAGAATTTTGTTTCTCATGGTCTGAGAGTCCTTCATATGCCTTTTGGTAAACTCTAGGCAGGCAGCCATGTGCCTTTTACTAAGGAGTGGCTTCCGTCTGGCCACTCTACCATACAGGCCTGATTGGTGGATTGCTGCAGAGATGGTTGTCCTCTCTTCACAGAGGACCTCTGGAGCTCTGACAGAGTGACCATCGGGTTCTTGGTCACCTCCCTGACTAAGGCCCTTCTACGATCCTGATCGTTCAGTTTAGATGGCCTGGTGGTTTCGAACTTCTTCCACTTACAAATGATGGAGTCCACTGTGCTTATTGGGACCTTCAAAGCAGCAGAAATTTTTCTGTAACCTTCCCCAGATTTGTGCCTCGACACAATCCTGTCTCGGAGGTCTACATACAATTTCTTTGACTTCATGCTTGGTTTGTGCTCTGACATGAACGGTCAACTGTGGGACCTTATATAGACAGGTGTGTGCCTTTCCAAATCATGTCCAATCAACTGCATTTACCACAGGTGGACTCCAATTAACCTGCAGAAACATCTCAAGGATGATCAGGGGAAACAGGATATACCTGAGCTCAATTTTGAGCTTCATGGCAAAGGCTGCGAATACTTATGTGCATGTGCTTTCTCAATTTTTTTATTTTTAATAACTTTGCAAAAATCTCAAGTAAACTTTTTTCACGTTGTCATTATGGGGTGTTGTGTGTAGAATTCTGAGGAAAAAATGAATTTAATCCATTTTGGAATAAGGCTGTAACATAACAAAATGTGGAAAAAGTGATGCGCTGTGAATACTTTCCAGATGTACTGTAATAATGGGAGGGGATTTTAATTGTGTATTAGGCCTTGTTTTAGCTCGAGAAACAACTGCTGACACTCAATATCCAAAACTGCTGCAATAATCTTATGCTTCATGATAGATCATAACCTCTCAGGACCACAATGATTCCCCTACACTTACTTGAGGTAATATTCCTTTTCTTTATACAGCACATCATAGTTACCCAGAAATTGACAGGTTTTTTTTTATTAGTAATAACCTTTTCCATTTCAGAAACTTTGTAATATTATGCAATCATAATGTGGTCTTTAGTCAGGAATTTAAATCACTTGGCCCTATTTATACAACATACTGTTGGTGACTGAATCCTTTTATTCTATGTGATGATGATTTTATTAAATGTATTACCTCTCAAATGTATTTTTTATACAGTTTACTGCAAATCCAGATACTGTATATCTACAGGAAAGTAATTAAAAGTATATCTGAGGGGACAAATTATATAATTTGTGTCACTTAAAAATAAACTGTAAACTAAACAGACCTCAGAATTATTTACTGAGACTTCCAAAGATGACAAACAGTAGCCATGCTCACATAACGTAGTTCAAGTATCTGGGAGTGTACAATTACAAGGAAATTTAAATATCTTTTTAAAAACTGTACTCACAGTTAGATGAATAACTCTACCTCTTTTTAGTGGACAGAGTTAATGTAGCCAATAAATATTACTATTTCATAGTATTCCTATAATTGTTAATAAATCCTTTTTTCAAAACACCGTGTCCTGTTATAAGCTCATTTATATGTATGGCAAATAGACCATGTATTAAAAAGTTGACATAACAAAGACTTTCAGTTGTACTACTGGGGTGTAAATATTCGTAATTTAAGACAAAGTAAAGAAGAAGAAAGTGCTGAATATAGTTCTGCTTGGTTAGAACTGGAAAGAAAACCTTGTAAGAAAGTTCTGTCTGTATAGTCATCCCTGAGCTGGGGTCCTTAATGACCATCTCTAATTTCCTGGTAAATAGATTGTATTTAAAATATGAAACTTAAAATATGGACCTATTGTAGAGAACACTTCAAGAAAAAGACACTGCTGTTTGCTGCCCTATTGAAGGATAAATGTACATTCAAGTTCTCCCTTGGTTACACAATATTTAAGTCTTGGAAGACTACTAGGCATCTTGAAAATGTGCTTACAACTTTTGATCATCTCTGTTGTAAATATGGAATTCTTTCAACACATTTCTTTTTTTGCTTATAAGTTAGAAAGTGGACAAAAAAGAATTTTTCGAATTTCCCCAATTCTCCACCAACAATCATACTTGAAAATACTTTAATGCATAATGAGCAGAATATTAACACATTTCCAGATTTTATCAGTTATTGTCAATGTGTTCACCATCAGAAATGCTGGGAAAGAGATCTCTCTATCAATATCTCAGGCAAGGAGTGGAATTCAGTACTTCACAACCTTCATTCTGCATCAATTTGTGCAAGACATGCTGTAATTCAACTGAAATCATACACTGGACAGGCCTCAACAAAACTGAAATTATCTAAAGTATATCAAGAGTTTAACCCTACTTGTGAATGTCAGCAGGTAGCTCAAGTCATATGTGAACATATCATTTTGGGATTGCCCAAAATGAACGCCATTTTGGAAAAGATTTTTCTTATCAAACAGGTAGATTAGGTCTTAGCCATTGTAAATTCTTTACCAGTTTATGGAGTTATTTCAGACAAGTTTATACTATATGTTTATAAATTGATCATTATTGCTTTCACTGTATTTTTTAATGTATCAACAAGTACTATTCATTTGGAAGGATACTAATGGTTCCTCCACAATGCAATGGGAATAATCCTTTTTTTTTGCATGGAACTGTACAGGGTTTCTTCATAATTTGTTAATTCCTTGCCCACTAAGGATATGTGCTGGTATCCAGAATGTTGCCGATTTGAATCCCCGTCACTGCCAAAAGAGATCCTACTCTGCTGGGCCCTTGAGCAAGGCCCTTAACCTGTAATTGCTCTAGGGGCGCTGTACAATGGCTGACGCCGCGCTCTGACCAAAAGTAATATGCGAAAACTAACAAATTCCTAATACAAGAAATTGTATAAGGCAAAATAAAGAACAAAAAAAAAATATGTCTGCTGGACAGATTGCTGAAGAAAATTTGGGGCACCAACCGAGTCATCCTGTTTAATTAACAGAAGTTCCAAAATATATTAAAACACACTTAATGTGTTATAGCTCTTGTCATTGGGCTTCCAATAACTAAGTAAAGGCTTGGCTCTAGCCATGGATGAGTGTCAGTCTGGTCGGGAGCATCGTCCGGAGCGTTGCACTTGCCAAAACAACGCCTGCTTCAGGGCAGCTGGGGTATTTATGGTCGGGAAACTGGAAGGGGTGGAGTTTGGTGGCCTCATGGACAGGTTTCTTGGTACTGCAGGGACAGAAGGAGAAGACAATGTTAGTGATAGCGCCTCCTCTCGTCCCAGCGGGTTATTACATACCTTGACAGAGCCTACAAGGAGATCCTCCAACACACATGCGTGACAACAATTACAATAAAATAATAATTTTAAAATATTTGCAGACATACATAAAAAAACTCAAGTAAATATTAAGTTAAATTAACTTAACAATTAAGATTTTGTCAGGTGATGGTGGAGAAGAGGAGAACAAAATCTCTAATTAGCAGAATTTCTGGAGAAGGAAAGTAAACCCCTCTGAAGTCCATAGTACTTTATGAAGGCTAGGTCAGAGGTTTAATGATCTGTAATAGCAACCCCATATGAAAATGGGAATAACTATGGAAGAAGAAAAAGAAGAGGCCATTCATTAGGTTCAGTAACCATTCAGTCTTACACTTTTGCAGTTAATTCAGCATCTCATTCTACAGGCAGGGGAAGTGTCACAGCAGGTTACTAAGGAGTGAAATAGAGTAGAAAATAATTTCAAATTTGCAATATGAACAACCTTATTTACAGCTCTAATCAGTGTATGCCAGGCTAAATTACCAAGTCAAAGTCAAGATTTACAGTAAATGCTGGTACCAAAGAGGTTTCCTTTGACTGAGCAGGAAGATCATGCCACAATTTACAGGCTCTGTACCTCAGACCTCAGTCTCCCATAATAGTATTTTTCATACCTTGAACATTAAGAGACCGTTATCTTGAAATCCTCATTATACGTTGGCTGCAGAATGTATGTATTGATACGTTCAATTAAGTACAATTACACACAAAACATTTATAGTTTAACATGTTAGAAGGTGGATTTTCGAGAACAGGACTAAATGTAACATGAATGCAATGTATCTTGCCTACTAACATAGGACTTTACTTTTCTATATTTTAGCTGTCTACACAATACTGGAAAAATAAACAATATCAATAAATTACTGATGCAATCATTTTCTAAACATGCATAATCCAGTTTTAAGTTTGATGGGTTCAGGAGCCAGTTTTGTCAGCATCAGGAACAAATCAGGAACCATCCCACGATAGAACATCAATTTATTGCTAGGCTCTTTCATATTAACCAGTGTAACCAAGCTGTTTGTAATGCTGATGTATTTGACCATATCTTTTTATTGGTAAAATTAGTTCAGTGTGCTTTTAACTTTGTTTTGCAAAAAAAAAAAAAGTTTATTTCTTGAGCACACATCAGTCACACTGTTAGAAGACATTTTCATAATTTTTAAAAATATTTTAAAAAGAATGCGGCTATATTTATTAGATGAAAAACTGCAGGACATTTATTCAGAAGTTTTTACAGTATGCACAAGAAGGAGAAGTCGTAGGGGACTAAAACTGTTTGGTGATATCTATTTTTACAAAGCAACTTTATGCTGCAGGATTATTCCAGTCTGGCAGGAGATAGATCAGACCTCTCCATCTACAAGTATGGTTCAGTGCCCTCATATTGGATTTTCAACATCAATTATTTAGCTGGGATGTATTTTGAAAACATGAACTGCCCCAATTGGTGTCAAATTTTAAATTTGTTCTTCTTAAATTATTAACCATTTAAAACGACACTAGTATTAGCCCTGAGGCTGGTGACGGCTTGTGATGATAAATGAGAATTATTTTGCCTTCATTAGTGATGAAACGGACAGGTCTATTTCAGGACGTCTTGTTACCATCACAAAATTAATTTCCAATTGTCAAATAAAAGTAATGCTGCTAAAGATAAGATGGAAAGCAATAAAGTGCAGCAACCAAAAAAATCTAAATGTAATCCTGTAAAAAGGTTTTTCTTTTTAAAACTGGTAAAGCAATTTAGGGCCGCTGAAAAGTGAAAGAGAATGTTGTATAGTGAAATAAAATGCTTTGAAATGTAATTATCTGGCACTCTATCAAATATTTTTTTAATTTTAAATCACTTATTTCAACAAGAAATATATATTGTTAGTACCATCATATTACACACCAGCTTATGTTACTGGGTAATCTCTTTTTTGCAAGTTTAAACAATATATTAGAGTTTAAAGTCACGGAAAGAAGGGAAAAACCTAATATTATTTAGAAAAGAAAGATGAAGGTTCTGTTCTCATAAACATAGGGAATTAATAAACACATAATAACAGATACTGAATGTTGTTGGCATTTGCAAAAACATTTTTAATTGTTTCCTGAATTAAGTTTTTATTATTTATTATTTATATTTCTCAGATTACAGTTGCATGAGGTGGGAGCCTGCCCAGACAGAAAAGATCAGAACAGAAAGTTGCTCAAGATGTCAGTCCTTTGTAAGGTATAAGTACTCAGTAATAAAAATACAGACATTAACACTGGGCCAGTTGAGAGTTGACTGTCGTCCTGAATGGCGCAAGGCAGGAACTCTTGTGGTTTTTAAATGCAGGTGAATTATCTCTGTAAACACATCAATTTAAAGTTATCATTATACTGGATAGCATCTTTGGACTGAGAAGAATATGAACATGAATAGAGTACTCTGAACAAAACAACACCCACCTTGGCAACAATTCTATTTAAAGAGACATAATGAAAGCTTATATTTTCATTTCTTTATTGGTTTTCCAAATCCACGTCTACTGCAAAGGATTGTGGAGGCTGTTTCAGTAGTTTTTGGCCTTAGACAGGATTGCCAGTCCATCACAGGGCACACTCATGCACAACTGTGTCCGTTAACCTACAGTAACACGGACACCTTCAGGAAACAGATAGATAGATAGATAGATAGATAGATAGATAGATAGATAGATAGATAGATAGATAGATAGATAGATAGATAGATAATAGTTTATTTGTTCCAAAGGAGATATTAACACTATAGAAACTGACATATTTTAACAAACAGCAACCAACCCCAATGATTCCAAGATCTTTTACTGCTTAATAACAGGCTTGTAGGTGGGAGTTTGGTGGATGAGATTGTGGTCAGTCTAGTTACGCCACAGGTTTACATTTAATGGCATTTAACATTTAAGTAAAGCAGGCCCAGCTTGTTGTGTCCACAAGACAAACAGACGGACAGACAGACAGACAGACAGATAGATAGATAGATAGATAGATAGATAGATAGATAGATAGATAGATAGATAGATAGATAGATAGATAGATAGATAGATTACAATACAATACAATACAAGTTATTTTTTGTATAGCCCAAAATCACACAAGAAGTGCCGCAATGGGCTTTAACAGGCCCTGCCTCTTGACAGCCCCCCAGCCTTGACTCTCTAAGAAGACAAGAAAAAACTCCCCCCAAAAAACCCACTGTAAAGAAAAAAATGGAAGAAAGCTTGGAAAAGGCAGTTCAAAGAGAGACCCCTTTCCAGGTAGGTAGGGCGTGCAGTGGGTGTTAAAAAGAAGGGGGTCAATACAATGCAATACACAGAACAGAACAAATCCTCAATACAGTATAAAAATAAAAATTTTAGAAGTAAGGAGCAGAATTTAACAGTAGATGATATTACATAATAAGATTTGGATATTTTTGGAGTCCTGGAGACCTCATCCATCAAGCTGCCTCCCCCATTTGGCCATTCCACAGCTGAAATAACGCTAATCCAATGAAAGGACCCCTCTTTCCCATGATTCCTGCAATCCCCCATCAAGGATGACTTTACCTTAGGCAGGCAAAACAACTTGGCAGGTGGGCCGTGGCACCAAGTGCCACATTTGAGTACCGAGAAGAGAAACAGAATAGGTGTGGGCTAGTATCCAATAATAACTATCATGTTACTTATTTTTTAGTGCTAATTACTAACAACAGAGATGCAGTCTGTACAGCAGCTCTAGTCAGGATATGCTAAACTGAAGTAGTGAGTCTTCAGCCGGGATTTAAAAGCTGAGACCAAAGGCAGACCATCCCACAGTTTAGGGGCCCTCTAACTAAAAGCTTGACCTCCCACTGTTATTTTATTAATCCTTGGAATCATAAGCAGACCGGCATCTTGAGATCTTAATGTGCACTCTGGTTTGTAAGTCATGATAAGTTCAGACAAGTAATCCGGACCTTGGCCATTTAATGCTTTATTTTTTAAAAGGAGGATTTTGAAATCTGCCCTAAACTTAACTGGGAGCCAGTGTAAGGATTTAAGAACTGGAGTTATGTGTTTGTATTTTCTTGTTTTTGTAATAATTCTTGCAGCAGCATTTTGGATTAACTGGAGGCTGTATAAAGAACAATTTGAACATCTAGTGAACACCGCATTGCAGTAGTCAATCCTACTAGAAATAAATGCATGAATTAATTTCTCAGAATCCTGTTTATTTAGAAAGCGCCTTAATTTCCCAACATTTTTAAGATGGATGAAACATGATTTGGACAACTTTGTAATATGCGCTTTAAATGACATACTAGTGTCAAAGATAACTCCAAGATTGCGGGCTGTTTCAGTAAAATTAATGGCGATTCCAACTGAGTTAAATGATGACAGAATATTGTTGTGTTCAGCGTCATTCCCTCCAACAATTATCATATCTGTTTTATCTGTGTTTAAAGACAAGTAGTTCTCATCCATCCACACTTTTAATTCACTAACACAACTAATTAAAGACAATATCGGAGAACATCATTTGATTTAAATGAAAGGTATAACTGGGTGTCATCTGCATACGAGTGAAAATTAACATAATGTTTCCTAATGATAGATTCCAGTGGAAGCATGTAAATTGAGAATAGTAAAGGTCTTAGTACTGAGCCCTGCGGGACACCATATCTTACTTCTGTTTATAATGATGGAGTACTGTCAGCACATTTCTGTACATATTGGAATCGATTTGATAAATAAGAACTAAACCAAGCGAGCACGGTGTAAGCCCAACATCATTTTCTAGCCTGTGCAGTAAAATAGAATGGTCAGTGGTGTCAAATGCTGCAATTAAGTCTAACAACATAATTACAGTGGAGTTTCCTTCATCAGAGGATATCATAATGTAGATAGATAGATAGATAGATAGATAGATAGATAGATAGATAGATAGATAGATAGATAGATAGATAGATAGATAGATAGATAGATAGATAGGTTAGAGTATACTGGAGAACCTGGAGAAATTAAGCTATCAATGTTACTTAGAAGTTGTAGGACCCCCTAACACTAGAATTACCAAAGCCTACGAAAAAACTCATAAATCCGGCCACCTCCATTCCCTTTGCACCTCTCAGTCAGTGTCTTTTGTCTTGTAAATGTGCTGATCAAGACAAGCAGCAAGCAGCCTACTATTCCATTCCCCCACTGCCGCTGAACGGGCACAATGTTTTCCCAGTTCATGCCTTGATTATCTGGGAGTTTTAGAGTGGAAATAATAGATTGTTATTTGGAACACATGCATTTCATATATACGAGGCAGTCAGGATCGTACCGGGGGACTCTTGATTATAAGTCAGCAATTGTTACTGCTGTGTCACAGAAGCTTTTACGTCTTCCTTGAACCTTTTGTGAAAGTGCTTATTTGATCTTTGCACTTCATGCTTCACACATTATATAGTTTATGCCTACATTTTGTCATTTATTACTAAAATATGAAAAACATTTCTGTTTTAACAATGTGTTTACACAGATTATTGTAGAAACGGAACACACATGCAGCTTGCTGCTTGTCTCGATCAGCACATTTACAAGACAAAAGACGCTGACTGAGAAGTACGAAGGGATTACGGTGGGCCGGATTTACGAGTTTTTTTGTAGGCTTGGGTAATTCTAGTGCTAATTAACACTTCAAACTCTTTGAAAATCCAAAATATGGGGGTCCTTGAATTTATAAGCATCGGATGGTGTTATAAATTGTTCTGTATCAAATATTAAGTTTGTAAGAAATTACTGTGGTAGTGTGAGTGTTTCACGGGGCTGGGTGAGTTATATACTTGAGTAGGGAAGGGAAATGTGGGAAACCTCAGTAGATTTCAGAGAAAAAAAGTTTAAATAGGAGACTGTTAGTGCAGCTATTTTTTGTTTTTGGTCTAAGTGATGCTAAACATTGTGATGATGGATAACAGAAAGTGGCAGAGACTGCTGCTGCTGTGATGCCAACAAAGATCACATTTCTGCAGTTTACACTTGAAAAGCATTCTATTCTTTTAAATATCTAGAACTGCAGCATTGATCTGGGGCAGGGTGGTAAAATGGTTCATAGCATGGAAAACCTTTATCTGCATAATGAAATAGCCATTTTTGAATCTGCCTCATACCATCTAAGCATGTGCTGTATGTCTTTTGAAAAGTGCCTATTCTGTATATTGTATAATCTCAGATGTTCAAAGTACTGTGACTTTTTCTTCAGGATTGCATATCTATGTATGATTTAATTCATCTGCTTAATATAGTGGTCCTCAGCCTCTTTTTACTGCTTCTTTAAAAAGAACACTAAATGTTAGACTTACACATAAAACAGAACATATACAGTACATTATGTTTAACTGGTAATTACATCATTGTTTGTGAAGGATTGTCCAAAGTCATGGATGGAGTTGGATAATAAAGGATACAAAAGAGCACTATTTGCACTTCATTTACTTTTGGAGACATTTTCACAGTGTTTCAAACCCTCCAAATAATGAGACATGTGAGCAAAAGAGCCACACAGGTGATGCAGTGGTAGCACCAATGGCTTGCAGTAAAGTGATCATGGGTTTGCATCCTGGGTCCACCTGTGTGGTAGTGCTTTGAGTAGTGAGAAAAGGGTAATATAAATGAAATGTATTATTATTATTAAGAGTAACAGGGTTGGCACACATCCACAAACAAAACTAGGCAAAGCATAGGAGGACAGGATGGCAACTTGCAAACAGTTGATCAATCACCATACAATACACGTAAAAACTTAATCCCTTAACTTTTACATTCTTTCTCAAATAATGGATGTGAATGGGGACATTTGGGTTCAGACAAAGATGGGCATCAAAAGCTTGGAACTGTTATAGTGGGAAATCATAAATCGAGACTCTGAATAATGAGTGTTTTCTGTACTATTATTAGAAAATATGAGGACCACTAGGGTTGTTTTGTGGAAAACAAAGGCAATAATTTCTTTATGCAGGTAGGAGTGACAACAGCCACTTGCTTTGCCGTCACAATAGATGTTCTTGGTAGAGTCAATTACAGATATTTTTCTCTATGTGTATGAGAGAGAGTTATGGAAGGTGTTAATCATACATGTTGAGATGTTAAATAACCAAAATATGTAGTAATAATGTGAACGAAGTTGTGTACATTCACTGTGTTGATTTCCAGTTGTGTTACATAACACAGCATGCCATTCTCAGAGAATTCAGGATCATGTTGAGACAGTGCCTATCCTGGCAAAATCAGGCACAAGAAAGGAACCAACAATGGAGAGTACACTAGTCCTTCACAGGGCTCATGTACTGGAAACTTTACATGGATCTAATTTAGAATTAATAACTAAGTTAGCACACTTGTCCTTGGTATATGGAAGGAAAAAAATAGTACTTGGAGAAAAACTATGTAGACAATTGAAGAATGTGCAAACTCAAAACAAATGATGACTGGACATGGGTATAAGCAAGCAGTGCTAAGCATTGAGTTATCATTCTCTACTAAGTATATTTAGGAATATGCTATCTATTTATATGTGAATCTACTTCATATATTTATTTATAAATAAAAAGTATATGCATCATGTTATACACAAGGGAAAGCGTGAAGCTGTAATATAACATTTTAAATATGTTAAAATCATAGGGCACCATAAATATGTTTTAAGATAGCAATATATTTTTTAAATAATATTTTCTAATTTCATATTTCTTTATTTGCTTATTGATGCTTAAGCAATTCCTACTCACTAAACTTTGTAACCTGTTGCAGACTGAGGCAGATTTTATTACTTCTGGCTGCATTCATCTACCATATGGTCTGTCATTCATAAACTCAGCTCTAATGAGAATTGCCTTTGCAGGTAATTTTCTAATGATTGTCTTGGGATAAACAAATTTATCATACTTGTTTCACTAATGTATTCAAGTATGTTCACAGGGGAAAAGATTAATCATCTAAAAAGCAACCTAGTGGCTTTCATTATGTCAGAGGATCCGAATATGTGCCGAGAACAGCCAACTGTTGCCATGGCTGCAGATATCTGTGCTCCCTTTGTGAGGTAAATTCCATCTCCCAAGCTGATTGGCTAAAGTTAAACAATCCTGCTGGCCAACCATAGGGAGTTAATTTTATCACAGAGAGAAAAATGGTGGGAAATCCTGCAGAGAACCAACAAAGGAATTTTCATTAGGAAACCCACTGAGTAAAAGTTTGCTTGCACTGTAATTAAAGTGTTTTCTTCCTTTTTTATAATAAAACAGATAAAGCTGATAATAAGATCACCATCTTTTTATGTAAGTTAACTAATACATTTGATTCCATTTCATTCTAAAGGTTAGGTTAACTCAAAATGAAGCAATCACAACTCTTCTGTATTTTCTTTTGCAAATACCTGTCAACATGTACCATTTTAGATAATTGGAGGTAAGGTCATGTAGAGTTGCAAGAAATCTAAGCGAGGTAATCTTACATCCATTGTCAATCTTTGGGAGGTGTTCCAAGTCTAACCCAATTTATGAAAGAACAATGAAAAAGGCTGCTTGGTCATCCACAGGCAGCACAGTCCTGTTTGCTTTCTCACATTTTAATTTGGGGTTTCTATATATTCATATGCATACAGGCTTAAGATATTAAGGGATATTTTTACACAAACTAATCGCCTGTAATCCAATACTAAATTCAACAAATTAGGGGTGCCCTTTTCAGCTTTGGAATTTCCTTGTTTGGTCTACTTAGTGGCTAGCCGGGCAAACACACAAGTGCCCTGCCTATGCCACACATCGTATGGCAATAAGCCGGTGGCAAAGCTGCTCAGAATCATATTTTTCACATATCATTCTCAAACTCACTGAAACCTAGTTTATAGAAAGGAATATGATGGGGCACTATTTAGCATCAGGTACAAGGGTTGAACCAACTCCATTATAGGGCCCATGCCACCATGAGGCCAATTTATGACATGTCATTTAATCTAACATGAAAATCTGTGGGATGCATAAGGAAAACTAAAATTTCTGCAGAAAATCTCAAGCAGATGGAGGGAGAATATAGAAACTCTACATAGATAGCTTGCCAGGTTTTCAATGTAGGAGGCTAGTTTTCTGTGAGTCAGCAGCACTAACCACTGCATCACCATGCCACCCTTGAATCATATTGTACTGAAATATAAGTTCAAGTAAGCCTGATGAAAGGGCTAACAGCATGAAAAATGATCCAGAACTGGTACTTGTTGTGACTGGGATGCCTGTTTTGTTTGTAGCCTTCATATCTTTGGCAGAGTAGATCCATTTTGTTTGCAATTTAATTGACTATTCAGATTCTGAAAATATAAAAATTATTGTATATATTTAAAGGTGACCCTGAAAGGCATTGCAAAATTATTCACTCCAACCAGTCTTTTCATACCTTAGTATTTTAGTTGCCATTCTACATCATGCAACCACAAGCCTTGATAGGATTAAGTGAGTCTGACAATGGATGGATTGATTCTCCACAATGTAAACCCAGGCTTATTAAATGACTCTGCACTTCAGAATGTAGTACAGCACATTTTTATCTTTTGCAAAACCGAGACAATTAAAAAACTACTTTTTAAAATAACTCAGAAAAATGGCTGGATTGTATACTTAGTATCATTATCATGAAATACACAATGCTTGTGTTAAAAAAAATTCCATTTGCATTTTTGGCAGGCTAAGGGTGTTAGCACTGGTTCATTTGTTTTTCTATTATTGCTTCAGCAGCCATTTTCTCTGAACTACACCTCTAGATGGAGAGCACTGGGGGGTGGAGAGCGGACAAGAGAAATATCAGGTTGCTATCAAGGTCACAAGGACCCTTCTAACTGTCAAGAAGTGCAGTAGGTCTTGACAAGAGTGTCTCAGGTTTGCAAGGCACAAAAAAGAATAATAAGGACAAAGGTCAACCATTCATTATTGATCCTCCTGTTCTATAAAAGAGATGGTGTGGCCAAGTATCAGAGGAACATTACAAATTAGGAAACAAAGTCCTATAATTTAACTCCTTCATGCGTAAAATAATTAAATCAGATTAAGCTGATTATTTATTTATTTTACTTTATTTGCTTTATACTAGGGCCACATAGTGGCACAAAAACTAATTTTGCTCCAGAGTCTAAAAGCCATCCCTGTTATTCTCTCTCTGTTAGCTAATATTCTTCACATTTCCACATGATTTTCTCAGCATACTCCGGTTCACAGCTCACTGACAAGATGTTAACTGGCTGCTGACCAGTTGCCTTGTCTAGGGATGAGCCCTGTCCTGTTCCCAAACTGCCAGTATAGGCATCTTCTCTCTAAGATAATGGAAAGGGAAGGCTCAGAAGGTGGATGGATGGGTTTGGCTTGTTCATTGTGACAAGGTTCAGCGTAATAGATGCAATTTAAACTGTAGACTAATGTCTAATACAGGAAGAAAGGAAACGTGTGTAGTTCTGCCTGGAGTGTTTTTAAAACCATTTACATCGTAGTATAGTAATGACTATACTGTAATATATTTTGGTAATATTCCTACTTTACTTAAATATATCATTTTTTATTTACATTCACTTTTATTTCACTACATTTCCAAATGCAAATGGCTACTTTTACTTGGATACATTTTGCTAGACACATTCATTACTACAGTATTAAACTAGAAAGCAAATAGTCTATGCAAATATGATTATCAAAAATATGGGCTTCCTGTGCTTTAGGAATATTCAAGCATATAAAGAATCTGGGACAATTTTCAAATGTGTGTCCCTGGTACAAACACTTGGTCATCTACATCAGGGTCTTCAAAATTAGCCCGGGAGGGCTGTAGTGGCTGCAGGTTTTTTCCAACCTGATTGCTTAATTCGAAGCCAATGACAGATCTTATTTAGTTGTATGGCTTGTTAGTGTTTTCATTTTGTCACGTCAGGTCATTCTTATATTGCGGAGTTTTTTCCTTCCAAGGATATCATCGAAATGATTTGTAGCCTGAAGCAGATTAGCAGTTCTCCGTCCTTTGCTTTTTTCTCTTCAGTTTACTTTCAAATAATTAATTAAATCAGACAGTTCCCAATGAGTATACACAGGTGTAAAGGGAAAACAAGTTAGATGAAGAAGTGTCTTTTGTCATTTGCTTCTTATTTCTGCTAAGGAGAAATTAAAAACAGTGAATGCAGCAGGGTAAGACTGAGATAAACAATTCGGGGAGTGGAACCTTAAAAGTAAGACAATTATATTTAAGCAGAAAAATGGTGCTAGTGCAATAAGTGCATCAGCAGCAATAACTAGCTGCTCATTTACACATTGAGTTCAAACAAAAAAAAAAAAAACAAAGGTACTAAAGCCCCCTGGGACCAGGTGATCTACGCACTGATTCTAAATACACCTTGCCCCTGCCAGCACAATGGGGCAGGCCCGGACGTTTGATACAGAACTGGACAAAAGGTGGCAAGCATTGCAAGTCATTCCTCAAAGCTGACTGAGCTGTGTTCAGACACTGTCCTCGTGGCAGCCTGCCAGACAGGGCTGGACTGGATATTTGGACAGTGACTAGATGTTGATGATACACAATCCCAGTCTCAGTTATTTCTACAGCTGGCAGAGCTACATTCAGTCACTGGCAGCCTTGTGGCAGGGCAGATCCACAGGCTGCAATAAGGTGTACTTGTGCATTCACATGGTGTGCTTTATTCACCTTCTCGCGTGTGTTGCTCACACATTTTCTCACATCAGTCTGAACATCACAGCTCCAAAACAGATTATGAACTAGATGAAAAAGGACGAGAAAAGCCAAAAGGCCATTCCTTTGAATGTGAAACTGGAAAATAGATAGATAGATAGATAGATAGATAGATAGATAGATAGATAGATAGATAGATAGATAGATAGATAGATAGATAGATAGATAGATAGATAGATAGATAGATACTTTATTAATCCCAAGGGAAAATTGAAGTGATTAAGTCTAAGTAAGGAGCTTTATTAAACATTATTTAATGAAAGGCAATGCCTCATTAGGGGTTGTCTTAATGACAAATGTTAATGTAAAGTCATTCTGCCAATGCTCAAATAGTTCAGCATTATTTGAACAGAAACTAGGGGTCATTTGTGGGGACAGTGAACACTTACAAAATGTTTTCCATTTGTAATTAGGTGTTCATCTTACAAAAATTCTCTTTCCAAAAGGGATTTCAGGAAAGGATCGGTTCCTTTTTAAAGCAGAGGAAGCCTGTACTCCTCTACTATTAGCTCCTACCCCAATTAAACTGAGATAAAAGTATTGCGATGTCCGCTTGCACCGAATGTTATTACTTCAAGTTGCCATTACTCAGCTTTAGCATAACTGTAATACAGCACGTATGCAAAAAGGAGGAATCCTAAATAATTTTATATGTTTGTACAACTTTGTTTGCACTATGTGTACAACATTTAGTTTTACTTTTGTAACTTAATTATGCTTAATATCAGAAACTTTAAAACTTCTACTCGAGTAGTTTTCTTATGGGTGTGTTTTACTCATGTTACCTTCCAGAAGCGTATCTTTACATTTACTCAAGTATGGCTTTTGGATATTTACATGTACATATTTGGCTGATACCTTTATTCAAGTCGCCTTACAACATTTGAGATAATATTAAATACATTTATTCTGTTTTTTCAATTGGAGCACAGGTGTGTGAAGTGACTCCCTCATGGTCACACAGTGTCAGGAGCAGGAGTTGAACTCACAAGTTTGAGATCCAAAGACTTAAAACCCCTGAACCAAATGCCCAGCTTACAACATTGGCTGTTTGTGACACTATTAAAATACTTTACATGTTAAATGAAATAGAGAGGAAGCACTCTAAATTGCTTGTGACAGGTCTAGTCCATGGTAGTGCTCTTTATGAATGATTATTTATGTAAACAGTAATATTTAAATCAAGGCTAGAGTGGCATCACTACATTCTTTCTCTTAAGTACTGCTTTTCCTGTTTAAATGGACTCATAATTTTATGCTGGCTTTTTGATGATTCTTCTCTTTCCACAGTTCAATGTTGCTCATTCATCCATCAAGCAATTTATTATAAAACCCGCCTTATCTAGTTTTTGCTCATGTGGGCAGAAGCTTTTCTGCACAGATTGAGGTATCAGATGGTAACCAAACCTGAACAGTGTGACTTTCATAAAAACATCCATATTCACCTCGACCAAGACAATATAGCGTCACGACTAACAGGCATATCTTTGGCATGTGGAAGGTAAAATGGAGTTTCCTGAAAAAAATATGTGCTGGAGGAATTTGTCATCTCCACTCCAGTGCCAGGATTTAAGCCCAAAAATATGGCCTATTTTTTAAATCAACACTCTACCTATTTCTGTCTAATGTCTTTTTTGCTTCACTGTTATTTAGCCACTGTGGAAGGAACACAATCAAAAGCAGACAGAGGTTTGGGGAGACACCTGACCCACTCACACCACTCTTGGAGGGGCTCCCATTGATATCTAGTTCAGTCCAGTAAGTGGCCTTGTCCTATGGTCTTCTGTGCATCTCTCTTTCTCTTTCATTTTTTCCAATATATCCCTGCATTAGACTCCCAGTTCATTAATGACAATCATGGAATACTCATAAGCCACTTTTAAGAATTTTACCTGCAGTGGGCCTTAGCCTCTAATGTTCTTTCACTGGAGTGAAAACAGACAAAACTTTTAAGACTTGCAGTTTGGAGTCAGTGTCTCCACCATTTTATGTATCTCCATTATACTGTATGTTTCTCATGTTTCTAATGAGCACTCCTTTACACATTTTTTTTCGTACACATAATGTATTTTAATTTGTGGCGAATATTACACATTTCAACATTAAAATAACTAATAGAGTTTGAAATATACAGAGTAATCAAGAGATCAAAAATATTTATCTTGAGCAGCAGCATTTTCCTTAAACAAAAACACTGAAGAAAAACAAGAATACTTTAAAAAAATGCTATAATTCTGAATTTGATCTTAACAACTTGATAGACCCAACCACAAAGTTAAATCTGTTAACAAAAACGATATTTTGATATAAAGTTATAACTGCTATATACATCGGATTTTACATAGTCCTGTCCTGCATCATATTAGTCAATGAGTAGTGAAGTTGTGAAGAGTGCCAAGCACTTCCACATTAGAATCCAATACACAGAAGCCTTCATCACACATTGTAAATTTGCAGGGAGAGAATGTAACAAGACACGGTGGTACATATTTCATGTTTGTGGCCCTCCCAGAAAAAGCAGAAGCTAAAACAGTATTTCTAAACTAAACCAATTATTTGTTCTCTCTTTTGTTCGCAGTCTTCACAACTAGTTTGCAGGCCAAAGTGTGTCTAATAAAAGGTGATCTTGTAACTCATAGGATTTAAAAACAATTAAGTGTACTGTCACAATATAAATTTTTATCATTAATAAAAAAATAAGTAACATAATGTGTCATGGTAAACTGTACATATCAGTTGTGGTGTTCATTCCGGCCAATACCCCCAAGCCGCCAGGTGGAGCCCTCCCTGCAGTATGGAGGTTCCCCGAAGACCAGCAGGGCATCATGGACATTGGAGTTTTTATACACAGCCATGCTGGATACCATGGGGACCACTAGGAGACGCTGCAGAAAGGAACAGTGTTTATTTACCCTACGCCCCGGAAGTACGTCCGAGTCACATGGACAAGGGGAATGACGTACTTCCGGGGTGAAGAAAGGACTTTTGATCTGATCCGGAAGTGATAGAAGATCACATGGACTGGGGATTGGAACACTTCCAGGTCAGGAACTATAAAAGGATTGTGGGAGCTCCCAGACGGCGAGCTGAGCTGGGTGGAAGGGTGGCAACACGTCTGGGAGTGGAGGATTGTTTATTATTGAGTATTGATTGTGTATTTGGATGAGTATAGTGGAGAAGAGGGTGCTTTGTGCACTGTGCTGTATAAATAAAGTCAACATTTGGACTTTTATCTGGTGTCTGGCGTACTGGACAAGTGTTCAAGGTGGCGATAGTGGCCCCTATCTGTCACAGTGGTGTAGCCGGCAGGATTCTCTGGCCATCCGATTGGCAGAGGACCTGTTTACAAAGAGAACCCGAAGACAACAGTGTCAGGTCACACGACAACGTCGCCAGAACCTGCAATTTCCAAGTCCGGAATGGGGAAGAAGATGGCCAAACAGAGCAATATCACCAGCGGGAGAGCCATGCTCGCAATGGCCGACTCGGGAGGAGTCACGGAGCGGCCTTACAAGTCCGGAGAAGCACCCAGGGACCAACGAATGCTCTGAGGTACGTGCCGGGAATATCGCGGATAATCCATTTAAAATAACACACTTTGTCCCGTGCATGTACCTCGGAGATGATCACCTGGAGGCTCCGCAGGAGAAAAGAGACTGTCCCAAAGACGATGGTACACTCCTGTTTGAGCCAAAGCACATGGAAGAAGACTTCTGCATGTCGGCGGCCGGTGAGGGACACGTCATCAACCCCGGTGCTTTCTGGGAAGGAGGAGGTCCGCATCCCGCTGTTTGCGTCTTCATAGCCGAAGAGACAGGCTTGGACTTTCCAAAGGGGAAGGGGGAGGCGAACGAAGCACCGCTCACCCCGTTAGAAGGTGAGGAGGGCCGGGAAATGGCTGATCGGGCTGTCGGGAAATTAATAAAGACAGACCGCAGTTCGCTGAAGAAAGCAACCCGGTCCTCCGCCAAAGAGAACTACAATTCCCAGAAGCCTCCACAAGACCCGTCAGAGCACGTGCCAATAGCGGACGTGCTCATTGGCTCCCGGCCGGTAGGTATGAAGAATAAGGAAGTAAGTATACCTCCGGCCGAATTAATTAAATCTGTTGATGTACGGGAACTCGAAGAACTAATCGAGTCCGTGTGAGGTATTTCCCAGATGCTGGCGGCCATTAAAAAGATCATCGAGGATCTGGGAGAAACGGCTGAGGCACCCATCCGAAAGGTAACGATGTACTTACAGAGAATCGGACGGGAGCCTTCCGTAATACATGATGTGGAGGTACAGGTGAGTGAAGCCTGTACCATAAATGTGATCCGGGTCCGCTTTTAATGAATAGCGGGTGCCAATACACAGCGCGCCGTACAAGAGAGGCCGAAACGGTAACCGAGTGGTCAGGGGAAGGGCCGATCAATCCAGAGCAGCTGGATGGTGCTGGCTTGCTGAATGAGTCGGTCCTAAAGACCCCGAGCCATTTAAAAATTAAGTCTAGAGGGGTGCAGACAGGAAAGGGTCTCTTTTTATTAAATAAAGAGGCTCAGACTGTGGGAAACCCCCAAAGCAAACAGGAGATCCTGAAAATAAAACAGGGGTCTCCTGACAAGAAAGAAAAAAGCGAGAGAGGTGGAGGGTGTTTCTTTCCCATCAAGAAAAGAGGCGGACCTAACATTTCCCAATTGTTTTCAGTCCTGCAGGGGGAGAATAACAGGAGGACGGAGGCAGTGCTATGGATGCCGAAGGTTGGGCCACATTTGGCAAAACTGTCCTTGGAGAGAGAGGGACAAGCTGTCAAGTTGGACTAATATTCCCCCTAGATTCTCCAGGGATCAAGATACAAGGATTAGTCAAGGCTTGACCGGAATGTCCTCTTGGAGAAAGACTTCCCTCGCGGGGCAGGCCGCTCCGAATAATAATTTGTCGCTGAGGGAGGAGTACTATGGTGTATGGCCGGCTGTTTATTCCGGCCAATACTCCCAAGCCGCCAGGTTCCCCGAAGAACAGCAGGGCATCATGGACATTGGAGTTTTTATACACAGCCCTGCTGGATACCATGGGGACCATTAGGAGACGCTGCAAGGAGGAACAGTGTTTATTTACCCTACGCCCTGGATGTATGTCCAAGTCACATGGACAAGGGGAATGACTCCCAGACGGCGAGCTGAGCTGGTTGGAAGGGTGGCAACGCGTCTGGGAGTGGAGGATTGTTTATTATTGAGTATTGATTGTGTATTTGGATGAGTATAGTGGAGAAGAGGGTGCTTTGTGCACTGTGCTGTATAAATAAAGTCAACATTTGGACTTTTATCTGGTGTCTGGCGTATTTGACAAGGGTTCAAGGGAACAGTAGCGCCCCCTATCTGTCACACAGTATAACTAAAGTTCATACAAATGCCACACTGAACCACAGGCCATTGCAAAGATGAAAAAAAAGCCATAGCCTGAATAATTGCTGTAACATCTTGTGATTCAGTCATCACAGACACCCACCAAAACTACTGTAAAGATGAAGCAAACAGTGATAAAGTTTTGGGGCAACTTGTGGCCAACCCTGCATAACTGAAAAGCTTGTAAGGAAAAAAAAATCTTGTAAAAATACAAAAACGAATCTTCCTCGGATTAGTGCCTCAGTTTGACTGCCCAAGATGTTGGCTCTTCTGGTTTTACACCATTCTGGGAGGAAGATGCAAGTCCAGGTGGACGGACCACGGAACTGATATCAGAGGTGGAAAAGTATCAATCTTCCTATTCTGCAGATGGAGGAGAAGAGAGATAATTAATATGCACCTCCATTATCTTGTCTCAGTGGAGAATTATCATCACCCTGGGCTTTAGTTTTTCTGTTTATCATCAGAAGAATTCTCATGTTTTCTTGTGTCACCGTAATAGGAGCCTGTTTCTTTGTTAATTCCATTAGAGGTAACGCCCTCTTGGAGAAATGGTGGACAAGCCAGCAATAGTACCCCACCAGTCCTAAGAAGGGCTGGACCTACTTATTTGTTTTTGAACAGGGACATTTCATAAAGGTTTCAACTTTGGTACATTGTGAACGTACAGTACCTCTCCCCACCAAGTAACCTAAATATTTTACTCCCATCAATCCAAAATAGAATTTCTTTGGATTTATTTTTAGCCCTACTTCGCTTAGCAACAAAAGTACCACACAAACCTGATGTAAATGATCCTCCTATGTTCTGGAACAGATGATAATATCATAGAGATAGGCAGCACTACAGACTTGATGGGGCTGAAGTACTCTGTCCACAAGACACTGGAAGGCCGCCTGTGCCCCGTGCAAACCAAATGGGAGAATCCTATACTTACAATGACCACTCAGGGTACTGAACGCTGTCTTTTCCTTTGTGGATTCTATTAAAGGAATTTGCCAATAGCCTTCCCAAGCCACTCAAGGAGTTCATCCATTCACAGCATTGGATAGGCATTAAACCGTGAGACTTGGTTTAACCAACAGAAGTCATTGCAAAAGTGCCATCTTCTATCTGGTTTTGGGACCAGTACAATGGGGCTGTAACTGGGACTAAAATTTTCCTCTATTACACCAAGATCCAGAATGATCTCAGCTCAAGTTCAACTTCCACTTGTTTAAGAAGGTAATACAGGGGTTCTTGGACAACAGCCCCTGGCTCTGTAATAATGTTGTGCTCAATCAGGGAAGTGTTTCCGGGTCACTCATTAACCACTTCTGGGACAGATGAGATAGCTTCTTCAAGGTGTCTTTGTTGTGAGGACATCAAATTCAGACTGAAATTAAGGTTATCGCAGGTGAAGATGGAGCAAGATTGAGTTGAAATCAGGCTCCCTTTCCTTCCACAGCTTGAAAAGATTTATATAGTAAACTCCTTCAGTTAGTCCTTCGACCCAGCCTTTCCCCTATTACTTTCATATGGACCCTGCCAATGGGCTAACAATTTGGAGTGCAAAGTGGTAATGAGGACCAAATGTGGTCTTCAGGATGGAACTCACAAAGTGTAGTGCCATGGTCATGTATGGAGCCTGGGCTGATTGTGCATGAGGAATGTTTTCTTTAAAAATAGGTCTAATCTTTTCAAATCTATTGTGTAATTGTGCAATATATTTTATATATTAATAGAAATGACTGCCTCTTCTTATCAACCTTCTTTTAATATATCCAAAATATCTTGGGGTTGCCGTCCATACAATAATTCAAACAGTGAGAAGCCCGTGGAGGTTTTTGGAACATCCCAATAGGCAAACAACATGAGGGGAATTAATTGATCCCAGTTCCTGATCACCTTACATAACATCCATTTGAGCATCTGATTAAACTGCACTACTAAACCATCAGTCTGAGGATGACACACTGCGGTTATTAGATGCTATGTTTATGGCCTCTAGAAGAGGGTTCAAGGGGTCCAACAATATCTACCCCTAGATACTCAAAAGAATTGTCAATGAGCAGGACTGGAATGAAAGAAGCATGAACGTTCAGCGGAATCTGTCTGAACTGGCATTCCGGACACAAAGCACAAAAGTGACAGACCTCCTCGTTAATTCCTGGCCAATACAGCTGGAGCTTAATTCTTTACAATGTCTTTGCGGTGTCCAGGTGGGCACCTAAGAGTTGGGTGTGAACCAATTCAGATTTGTTGCCGGAAAGTCAGTAGATCTAATAACAATCACCGTACCTCACCCTGATGCTCCGCTACACAGTAAAGTAAATAATATTTTAATACAAAGGGGGGTCCCTGTGGCATGGGAAAATTTGTATGGTGTACATCTACCAGAACTACTGCATTCATGGCAAACTTTAGGATAAATTGAAAATGTAATGTTGATAGAAGATTGGTGGTAACCTCAAGGCGTGGAGTAACATCCTGCAACACCACCCCCATCCGTCTCAGCAGATACTTCAGTTTGCAACATCAGAACATCACTCGCATCTCATCACCACATGACCACTGGGTGGAAACAGCTTGTGATTGGTCTTCAGCATCAGTTGCCAGGCCCAAGGTTTTATCAGAGTTGGATGGTGCTTTTCTGTCTTTAATTTCTGACCAGTACCGCCTGGGAATTACTGGATGGAAAGGGCAGCACATAACAGCTACCTGTATCTTCTGATTTACATACACCCTCATAAGTACTAGTCTGTCAGTTCTGCAATCCAAATTCAAAGAGAGCAAAAGTGACAAGGTAGCCTTCTCCAAAGTTCTGCCTGTGCCACGCGCCAGTCCAGGTAAGATTGAGGAGATTAGAAGGCTTAATGTGTGGGTCAAATCTTGGTGCAGGGTAGAAGGGTATAGGTTCATAGGGCATTGAGACTCCTTTTGGAACAGATGGGACCTGTTCCACTGTGACGGGTTACATCTGAACTGGATGGCCACCAATGTATTGGGGAGACGTATGAGTAGGCTAGTCGAGGATTGTTTAAAGTAGAGAATGGGGACGCAAGTAGTTTAGGACAGGCCAGGTTTAGATTTATACATAGAGGTAAAACCAACAGTGTAGAAATAAAAATGCCAAGAAATGTAAATTCTAAGCAAACATTTAAATGTCTGTGATGGGCTGGCGCCCTGCCCGTGATTGTGTTGGCTGGGATTGGCTCCAGCAGAGCCCCGTGGCCCTGTGTTAGGATAGAGCGGCTTGAAAAATTACTGACTGACTGACATTTAAATGTAGGAGTAACACATTAAAAATAGCTTGCCTTAACGCTAGAAGTATCAAAAATAAGATAAGTGAGTTGAAGTTGTATGTAGCAGAGCATAATTATGATATTATAGCAATAACGAAAACCTGGCTAAATAACAAAGATGGGGATGAGTGTAACATAAAGGGATACATATTTTTTTAGGAAAGATAGACAGAACAGAAAAGGAGGTGGAGTTGCTGTTTATGCCAAACAGAATTTAAATGTAAGACCTTTTCAGTCAGATGATGAGTCCCATCTTAGTGAGGACGCATGGCTTCATCTGGAAAATATTAGGGAATGAGAGCTTATTTTAGGAGTGCGTTATAGACCACCCAATTCAGACATTAATTTCAACACATATCTTTTTAGTAATATCAAAAAGGCAAGTTTACAGGGAGATATTATAGTCATGGGGGACTTTAATTATCAAAATATTAACTGGGATACCTTGCAGATGGAGGAGCACAAGAGCAGGAGTTTTAGAAGTAATCAGTGACTGTTTTTTAACACAGCATGTTAAAGCACCAATACAGGGTGAAGCCTGTCTGGATTTAGTATTTTGTAATAATCAGGATAGAATTGAGGGTATAGAGGTGATTGAACCACTAGGGTCAAGTGACCATAATATAATACAATTCTCAGTATTTTGTAAGAGTGCAGATGCAAAGACTAAAATTGTTAAGTTGAACTTTGGTAGGGCAAAGTTTGACCAGATGCGGCAATGTCTAAGTAGGATAGACTGGGATAAGCTTTTAAGTGTTGAAACTGTCGAGGAGCAGTGGAACAGGTTTAAAAATGTTTTAGATGTAATGCAGGACAGATACATACCTAAATTTGAAATTAATAGGAAATTTTAAAACACTCCACAGTGGATTAATAAAGATTTAAAAAAGAAATTGCAAAGGAAAAAAACTGCTTTATAAGGCATATACCGTAAGACTAATGACTGCAAAGTGAATCATAGAGTGTATGAGAACATAAGGGCGACCATTAAGAAGGATATCAGGGAGGCTAAAAGACAGTTGGAGAGAAATATAGCAGATAAGGCGAAAGAAGACCCCAAGAGATTCTTTCAGTATTTTAGTAGTAAAAGAACAGTCAAGGAGGAGGTCAAGTGCATCAGAAATAGTAAAGGGGAATTAAAAGACACAGACAGTGAAATAGCAGATGCCCTAAACTTATATTTTTCTGAGGTGTTTACAAGTGAGCAAGTGTATAATCTCCCAGAAGTAAATGCAACTACTAAGGAGGTACTGAGGGATTTGGAAATTGTAGAGGGAGAAGTGCTGCTCAGATTAAATAAGATGAAATCAAGCAAATCACCAGGCCCAGATAATATTTATCCTCGAGTTCTTAAGGAGGCTAGTCAGTACATATGTAAACCCTTGACACGTATTTTAGGAAGTTACTGTGCACTGGAGAGATTCAGAAGGACTGGAAAATGGCAAATATCATTCCATTATATAAAAAGGGTGACAGGGCAGATCCAAGCAACCATAGGCCAATAAGCTTAACATGGATCACAGGAAAATTAATGGAAGGAATTATTAAGGATAAGATTGAACAACACCTGGCAAGGACAGGAGTTATTCTGAACAGTCAGCATGGGTTCAGAAGAGGGAAGTCATGTTTTACTAACATGCTGGAATTCTATGAGGAGGCAACAAAAGGATATGATCAAAGTGGAGCTTATGATATTATTTATCTGGACTTTCAGAAAGCATTTGATAAGGTGCCACATGAGAGGTTGACCATCAAGTTAAAAGAAGTGGGAGTTCAGGGTGATGTTTTTAGATGGGTGCAGAATTGGCTCAGATACAGGAAGCAGAGGGTGATAGTGCTAGGAACCTCATCAGAATTGGCCGATGTTAAGAGTGTTTTTCTTTACACAAAGAACGATAGACACTTGGAATAACCTACCAAGTATTGTGGTAGACAGTAAGACTTTAGGGACTTTCAAAACTTCACATGATGCTTTTTTGAAAGAAATAAGTGGATAGGACTGGCAAGCTTTGTTGGGCTGAATGGCCTGTTCTCGCCTAGAGTGTTCTAATGTTCTAAAGTAATGATACACAGGGTGGACCTGTACCATTAGGTTTCCCTATGAATACAGGTTAGACTGGTTGTTACTGGTTCCCACTGTTGCAGAAGCACCAATCGGTGTGCAGCAATGTAAATGTTGCTTCCAGAATCCATGAGTACAGAGAATTTGTTTCTATTTACCACCACCACCACCTCAATCAGAGGAACGGATAGGGGATTAGCAAAAAAACGGTACTTCTCTCCTCAAGCCTAACTAAAGTCAAATTAGGGATGGTATGTGCCAGCTCCCCGCAATTGAAGCAGCTGGGAGGGGTTGTGTGCCTCTTTTTTGAGCATACCACAGGTTCCATATTCAGACGGGTTTGCTCCAGATTGTCGATATGTCCCTGATTAACTGACCATTCTGAGCACTCAGCTTGTGGGGCAGCTTGGTGACGTTTGCTGACTGCTATCACTTTGTTAAAGGTTTTGTCTTTTTGTCTCTTGTCTAGGCGAGCTAGTAGGGGAGGGCATTCACCAAGTCACATTTGACCATTTTTGTGATTTTCTTTGCTGAATTAACCTCTGGCTTTAGCCATCTCCCATCTCTGCTGTATAATTTATATGCCTGTGAATGGGAAGACCTCACTGGGTCAAGCAACACCTCAACCTTTACTTGGTCTTAATCACAGGCTGTCTGCTTGTTGAGGTCATAATAGGCCCACTGTGCCAGCTCCCACAAGATCGGTGCCAGTATGTGTGCCTATTCCACACGCTCCCAGATATAAGGGCTTGCAGTTCTTTTGAACACCAAGAGATAGGTCTCAATGTCATCATCAGGGGGTAGTAGCAACATTGGTGGGGAGTGGAAACACAAGCTCAGCTGCACACCTCCACCTCAGTGAGCTGGCTCCATTGTTCTCCCACCTGGATCTTCAGTGCCTGTATCTTGGAAGCCATAGGTTGAATATAGATGTCTACCAAAATCCTGCAGACTACACTACTGTAAAGATGAAACAAACAATGTTAAAGTTAAGTCCACAATACTTTATTACCAAACAATTGCTGATGTACTGAATATCCACTTAAAAAGGATCTGAAAAAAATGTCTTTTTGAATATACTAAAACACTTAGAGAAAAAAAAACTCAACTCCAAAGTCAACACAGGACCACCAAAACCACTCTGGCCAAAACAAAGCCAATTACAACTCAAAGTGCACAAAACTACTGAAAAAGATCCCAGACAAGTCCCATGTATAATTGAAAAGCTAGAAAGCAAACATTAGTACTTCTGGTTGACTGCCCAAGATGGTGGCCCTTTCGGTTTTCAGGCATTCTGGTAGGAGAGAAGGGTCCAGATGGATGGACTCTGGAAATATTGTAGATATTTCACATTATTCATTATGTTTCATGTGCTTTTCCTGCCAGTTTTGATACAACATTCCAAAGACATTCATTCTAGGTTAACTGGCATTTCTAATCTGTGTGTGTGTATGTGCCCTGCAGTGGTTCCTTGCTCAAGACTAAATTCTGCTTAGCACCTAATAATGCTAAAACAGGTACTAAATGGTTTAAACATTCACCTTGTGTTTATACTAGGTGTAACATTAATTAATAGGTTTGTTGTTGACACTAAAGCATTCTCTGTGACTTTAACAAAAAGAAACCTGTAGAGGATCGCAGTATGAAATATAATTTTGAATAAAGTTCAATTAAAAATATTAAGGGACATGATTCTCATAAGTTTAATGGCCAATAAAAGTGGTATTCAGACATGCGATTCTTTTTTATTCACTCTTGAGTCCACCAGTAGACAAAAAGGCACAAATAAGAATCATAATAATCTTGGGTATGCTGACAAGGTATATAACTACACATATAGCAACAATTAGTTATAACTAGGCTGACCCGCCTTTTAAGGTGACCGACTTTTAAGGCAATTCAATATGTAGATCAATTTGATATTTTATACAAACTCATTAATTTTGTTATATTGCATTTGAGCGGTATTACTTTAATACTCGTAGTTTCTGTTATTTTTGTGATGAAATTTAAACTTTTTTTCTATATTGATGTCGCCCTTTTGAACCCCCCTGATATTTACTATGCGGTGAGGCATTTGTACTCCATCAACATTAATTATTTCCAGAGACATAATTTTGTCTATTTTTCCAGCGCATTGCGCACAAAAGCAAGGGAACGATGGGAGCACCAGAACTCTGCTCACATCATGCTTCGTACCGCAAGCTGCAAGTAGTAAGTCTGTGATAGGCGGAATACCGCTACGCGTTCCTCTCACGGGACGGAAGGACAATCCCAACCGCTTTTATATAATAAGAAAGAAGAAGAAGATATCGCACAGTCTGGAGTAGAAAATCATCTTTTACCTGGAAAAACAAAACTACAAATCCCATCGTGCATTGCAAAATGGACGGGGCATGTGTGAAACTCCTCACCTGCGTAACACTCACGGAACAGAAGGACAATCCCGACCGCTTTTATATAGAAGGATTATATTAACAAAGTGTAGGGATTTGCTAAGTGTAAAATGATAACAATTGTACATGATTATAAGTTACAGCTCCTCCTTGAACCTTCACCTTATCGTGGTGGAGGGGTTTGCGTGTCCCAATGATCCTAGGAGCTATGTTGTCCTAGGTGAGGGATGAGACAAAGAGCGGTTCAATAAACCTCTGATGAAGAATAAAAACCTTGGACAACGTTTTCCCTTGCCCGGACGCGGGTCACCGGGGCCCCCCTCTGGAGCCAGGCCTGGAAGTGGGGCTCGATGGCGAGCGCCTGGTGGCGGCCTGCACCCATGAGGCTCGGCCGGGCACAGCCCGAAGAGGTAATGTGGGTCCTCCTCCCCATGGGCTCACCACCTATGGGAGGGGCCAAGGAGGTTGGGTGCAGTGTGAGTTGGGTGGTGGCCGAAGGCAGGGACCTTGGCGGTCTGATCCTCGGCTACAGAAACTGGCTCTTGGAACGTGGAATGTCACGTCTCTGAAGGGGAAGGAGCCTGAGCTAGTGTGCGAGGTCGAGAGGTTCCGGCTAGATATAGTCGGACTCACCTCGACGCACAGCTTGGACTCTGGAACCAATTTCCTTGAGAGGAGCTGGACTCTCTACCACTCTGGAGTTGCCCCTGGTGAGAGGCGCCGAGCAGGTGTGGGCATACTTATTGCCCTCCGACTCAGAGCCTGTGCATTGGGGTTTACCCCGGTGGACGAGGGGTGGCCTCCCTCCGCCTTCGGGTGGGGGGAAGGGTCCTGACTGTTGTTTGTGCGTATGTGCCGAACAGCAGTTTGGAGTATCCACCCTTTTTGGAGTCTCTGGAGGGGTTGCTAGAGGGCATACCTTCTGGGGATTCCCTCGTTTTGCTGGGAGACTTCAATGCTCACGTGGGCAATGACAGTGAGACCTGGAAGGGCGTGATTGGGAGGAATGGCCCCCCCGATCTGAACCCGAGCGGTGTTTTGTTATTGGACTTCTGTGCTCGTCATGGATTGTCCATAACGAACACCATGTTCAAGCATAAGGGTGTTCATATGTGCACTTGGCACCAGGACACCCTAGGCCTCAGGTCGATGTCTTGGGCCTTTCGAAGAGAAGAGGCGGAGCTGTCAACTGATCACCACCTGGTGGTGAGTTGGCTTCGATGGTGGGGGAAGATGCCGGTCAGACCTGGTAGGCCCAAACGTGTTGTGAGGGTCTGCTGGGAACGGCTGGCAGAGTCCCCTGTCAGAAGTAGCTTCAACTCCCACCTCCGGCAGAACTTCAACCACGTCCCGAGGGAGGTGGGGGACATTGAGTCCGAATGGGCCATGTTCCGTGCCTCTATTGTTGAGGCGGCTGACCGGAGCTGTGGCCGCAAGGTGGTCGGTGCCTGTCGTGGCGGCAATCCCCAACCCGTTGGTGGACACTGGCGGTGAGGGATGCCGTCAAGCTGAAGAAGGAGTCCTATAGGACTTTTTTGTCCTGTGGGTCTCTGGAGGCAGCTGATAGGTACCGGCAGGCCAAGCGGACGCGGCTTCGTTGTTGCTGAGGCAAAACTCGGGCATGGGAGGAGTTTGGAGGCCATGGAGAACGACTTTGGACGGCTTCGAGGAGATTCTGGTCCACCGTCCGGCGTCTCAGGAGGGAAGCAGTGCAGTGTCAACACCGTATATGGTGGGGATGGTGCGCTGCTGACCTCGACTTCGGGCGTTAGGGTCGGTGGGAGGAGTACTTCAAGACCTCCTCAATCCCACTAACATGCCTTCCAATGAGGAAGCAGAGCCTGGGGACTCTGAGGTGGGCTCTCCCATCTCTGGGACTGAAGTCACCGAGGTGGTCAAAAAACTCCTTGGTGGCAGGGCCCCGGGGTGGATGAGATCGCCGGAGTTCCTTAAGGCTCTGGATGTTGTAGGACTGTCTTGGTTGACACGTCTCTGCAACATCGCATGGACATCGGGACAGTGCCTCTGGATTGGCAGACGGGGTGGTGGTCCCCTCTTTAAAAGGGGACGGAGGGTGTGTTCCAACTATAGAGGGATCACACTCCTCAGCCTCCCTGGAAAAGTCTATTCGGGGGTTCTGGAGAGGAGGGTCCGTCGGATAGTCGAACCTCGGATTCAGGAGGAACAGTGTGGTTTTCGTCCTGGTCGGGAACAGTGGACCAGCTCTTCACCCTTAGCAGAGTCCTGGAGGGTGCATGGGAGTTTGCCCGACCGGTCTACATGTGTTTTGTGGACTTGGAAAAGGCATTCGACTGTGTCCCTCGGGAATCCTGTGGGGGTGCTCGGGAGTATGGGGTACGGACCCCTGATAAGAGCTGTTCGGTCTCTGTACAACCGGTGTCAGAGCTTGGTCCGCATTGCGGCAGTAAGTCGAGCCCGTTTCCAGTGAGAGTTGGACTCCGCCAGGGCTGCCCTTTGTCACCGATTCTGTTCATAACTTTTATGGACAGAATTTCTAGGCGCAGCCAGGGTGTTGAAGGGGTCGGTTTGGTGGACTCAGGATTGGGTCACTGCTTTTGCAGATGATGTTGTCCTGTTTGCTTCATCAGGCCGTGATCTTCAGCTCTCTCTGGATCGGTTCGCAGCTGAGTTTGAAGCGGCTGGGATGAGAATCAGCACCTCCAAATCCGAGAGCATGGTCCTCAGCCGGAAAAGGGTGGAGTGCCCTTTCAGGGTTGGGGGAGAGATCCTGCCCCAAGTGGAGGAGTTCAAGTATCTCGGGGTCTTGTTCACGAGTGAGGGAAGAATGGAGCGTGAGATCGACAGGCGGATCGGTGCGGCATCCGCAGTGATGCGGGCTCTGCATCGGTCTGTCGTGGTGAAAAAAGAGCTGAGCCGTAAGGCAAAGCTCTCAATTTACCAGTCGATCTACGCTCCTACCCTCACCTATGGTCATGAGCTATGGGTAGTGACCGAAAGAACGAGATCCGAATACAAGCGGCTGAAATGAGTTTCCTCCGCAGGGTGTCTGGGCTTTCCCTTAAAGATAGGGTGAGAAGCTCAGTCATCCGGGAGGGGCTCAGAGTAGAGCCGCTGCTCCTCCGCATCGAGAGAAGTCAGATGAGGTGGCTTGGGCATCTGATCAGGATGCCTCCTGGGCGCCTCCCTGGTGAGGTGTTCGGGCACGCCCAACGGGAGGAGGCCCGGGGAAGACCCAGGACACGCTGGAGGGACTATGTCTCCGGCTGGCCTGGGAACGCATTTGGGATTCTCCCGAAGAGCTGGAAGAAGTGGCCGGGGAGTGGGAAGTCTGGGCCTCTCTGCTTAAGCTGCTGCCCCCGCTACCCGACTTTGGATAAGCGGAAGAGGATGGATGGATGGATGGATATAAGTTACAGTTTCACATCACAGGATTTCAGTCCTTGGCAGAGTATATTGCACATGGCGTCATTGTCTGTTAAGATATCTACTAGACCACCTCAGTACAATTTAGCACACAGATAACAATACTTCCACAGCCAAAGGGAGACTCATTTTAAACCCTGTGATGGACTAACGACCTGTCCAGAGATTGTTTCTGCCTTGTGCTTTATGCTAGCTGGGATAGGCTCCAGCTGCCCTGTGACTCTGCTTAGAATAAAGCAGGTTTGAAAGATGATTGGATGATCAAGGACATGTTATAATCTTACTTCTATTTATGATTTATTTTATTTCTATTTATGTTATTTATGCTAATTATGTTTTTTTTTTCTTGTTTTATTGTAAAGCACTTTGGCCACAGCATTCCTATGTTGTTTTAAATGTGCTATATAAATAAATTGACATTGACATACATTAATCAGAAGTGCAAAATTGACATAAGTGTGTTCATGGGTGTACTTTGAAATGGACAGACATCCATCCTCGAGCTGGCTGCTGCATGGTGCTGAATGGTTTGAGTGCTGCTATACTGAAAAACGCGGGTTCGGAAAATGAATGATGAATACTGTAGTTTAATGGCACCTGAAAAACTTTTATTACACTAAAATGGGCTCTGAAAGCTTGACCTTTCAGCTTGGCTAAGGTTTGAATAGCCTAAACTAGAGCTAAGACTCTGCTGGCATATACTCACTGGGTGCCTGAAAGAGATTTGGCAGAAAACGGGAATAAGTGTCGAAAGGTTTTGAATCATTTGATTGTTAGCTGTTGCTCCTTTTTGAAAATTCATAAAATTTCCATTAGTTTTTGCCATGGAACTCTAGATTGCTAATGGAAGCTGTCATTTTCACCTATGTGTGTAATTAAAGTATTTAGACTAGAGGATGTCTCTGAATTATTTACCTTGTTTTTCATCGCTATTGTTGCCTCCTTGTTTCCATTCTAGTTCATTATTACTTCATGTCTGTTGGGGGCGTGAGGCATTTTTGAAATCAATCAGTAAATGAGGGTAAATGAAATAAGGTATAAGGAATTAAGGTGGAGGTAATTTACAAATAAATTGTTTTTTCTGTGTTTAATTTTTGTCATCATTCCTCCATTATTTTTCAAATCTGAATCAGAATTCATCCACAAGAAACAGCAGTTTTATATTGTAATTAAAGGACAACATGTATCATGTTCCATTCAGTATTTAGTATAGAAGTACTGGGCTGTGCAAAGCAACAGCTGTTGAATGCAGGCAGAAAATTTACTAAAGCAGCCTCTGGATGTCTTACTTTCACCCTTCTAGCATATTTCTGTCTGACCGTTGGCCATACTGCATGAAAATTTGACACGGGGGATTTCTTATTCCCATCTTTGTTTCTTGTTCTGCCCCTGCTGTTAGCGATGCTGCCCATTTCTAAAAGAAGAGCTCATGTATTTTGTTGCACCTTGCCTTTCTAGCATGCTGTTGTTATCATCATTTTTTTTCTACTAAACATTGCTAATATTTCTAGCCTTGAGCTGAAAGTAGCAGCTGGCGTGTAGAGTGAAGCTGCAGACAAGGCCTCTCACCTTTAATCCATAGCAGTGCTTCCATGCACCCCGTTTTACTGTATATCTCCATTGCTTTGGAACAAAAGCTGTTGAATGATACATGTAATTACCTCTTCTACAATTGCTTTCAACTGTCTACCCTGACTGACAGCAGTGGATGAGGTTTAGTGACTGTCTGGGGGACAAAAAAAGAAAACTCATCTCAAGCAGAGTATCAAAGTGTTCCTACATTTTTTAAAGTTTAATTGCATTTTCTGAAAAACAAACACATGTATAGTTTCCTTAAAACTCTTTTAGATATTATTGTGTTTGAAACCATGGATATTAAATCTTAACAATTTAAAAAAGACAATTGCATTTTGTGTAAATGTTACTCATGTTAGTGAATCTTACATTTTTTTAAGTGTATTACTGCCACATTTATCTTTCATGATATTTTTTTGCCTGTTTGAAACTCTAAAACTAAACACTGATTTGCTGGCTTTTTGTTATACAGTTACAGGTTGACAAAGTCTGGCTTCTATCATGAACATTACTAGATATAGCAGAGAAAAGTTAATATACAACTCAGTAAATAATGAAAAAGAATCATAACTGAAAAGCATCTGTAAATGTAGTGAAGAACAACATAGGTGAGCTCATTTATGTAACAGAAATGTTGGTTGATTTTATAGTTTACATAACTACCGTACAAACAAAAATGGTTGTGTTCATAATTATGAAAAATATTTTGCTTTCTGTTTACAAAGTAATCATAATAGCAAACTACAAGAAT
Source organism: Polypterus senegalus (assembly GCF_016835505.1). Classification (NCBI taxonomy): domain Eukaryota; kingdom Metazoa; phylum Chordata; class Cladistia; order Polypteriformes; family Polypteridae; genus Polypterus; species Polypterus senegalus. The sequence continues at coordinate 141,632,238 of NC_053154.1, read as the reverse complement.
AGACAAATGTATAGCAGTTATAAAATTATCATATTTTTTGACTGAGAATTGACTGACATCATATATTAAATAAATGAAATATTTTAACTTCAAAGATGTAAGAAACTGTAGCAATACAGGTTGATAAAATATGAAACATTTAAGCATCATTCTTTGATATTCTGAATTCATTTATTCTCATAATAGATTTTAGTTGTTCAGAGCCAATCCTATTAAAATCATGTGCAAGATAGGAACAATACTATTCATTATATACAAATGGTGATCATTCCAATTCTAGTAACTACAGGTCACTATGCTTAGCATGTATTATTAGCAAATACATTGGAGCAGCTGTTACAGACCAGACAGAGCAACACATATTTGGTACAGGTGTACAAGTGAACAGTCAACAGCGGTCTAAATACGGGACAGTGTACTTCAATGATATCCTAGAATTCTTTAAAGAAACACCACAAGAATTTGACCGGAAGTATTATTCACCTTGATTTACAAAAAGCATTTCATAATGTACCACATGAAAGGCTAATGATCAAACTAAAAAGAGTGGTATCTCAAGTCATATTGTATACTGTAGATTGTTGCAAAATTGGCTCAGACGCAGAAAGTAATAGGTTGTAAAGTAAGCAACTCCTTCAAAATTTCATAATAACAATAGTGGAGTCAGCACTGAAACAATTTAAATAAAACCATAACTGACATACTGGTAAAGATTGCAAAAGAGAGCGAACTGGTCAAATAACTTGAAGTCAGGAAAATCTTTACAGATGGATATGGGCAAAATTCAGACTTGGTAAGATATGCGGCAGATGAGATTTAAAGTAAGTTAATGTAAAATGTTAGCAACAATGGGGTAAATCTGCAACTTGTAAAAATTCATAGTGGGTCCACCAATGTTCACAGACAATCTGCAGGAGTGATTAAGAAGGCTAAAATGATGCTGGGTAACATAATACACTTTCCTAACTACAAATCAAGGAAGGTAAGCCTAAGTTGTACAGTTCACCAATATGGCTTCATCTGAAATATGTTGTCTCCACTTTACAAAAAAGAGATAGGAATGCTACTGAAAGTCCAGAGAAAATTTTGCCTTGAAAGCTTGCATATTGTAATCTTTTTAGTTAGCCAATAAAAGGTGTCATTTTGCTTGGCTTTTCTCTACATTCATAATGGCTAACACGGTACAACACCCTAGTACTATAGAATGATTCCAAAATTGTTAGTTATGAGTAATGAGAAAATATTTTAGGAATTTAATCTTTTTAGTGTAGGCTAATTGAAATTATAAGGTGACATAATAAAAATGATTAAAATGACAAAGATTTCTGTATTTTTTCATAAATTTTTTGTAGCATTACTATAAAGGTTGTAGTAAGCTTAGTTCTTAAAAGAATCTCCAGGCGCCTCGTGTATAACACTGAACGTAGAATTCACACTAAAACATGGCGTACAGACAAAAGTGGAGAAATTTCAGATACAGGTGCGAATACAGGTATTATTACAGAGAACTATTCCATTTGTAGTGTGAGATTCAATATCTGATTTCCGAAGGGTGATATGTTGTAGTGACGGTCAATTTATCTAATACTAAAATGGTTAATATCTATACACCTAACATGGAGGATAAATCTTTCTTCCAAAATGTATTTGCATCTATAGACATGGATAGATCCTTATCTACAATGGGGATAACATCTACTACTACAAAGATAATTACACAGTTTGTAATGGATCATAACTTATCATACCCATGGAGCTTTGAAATCCTAACCTAACAGCATGTTCCTTCTTCACACCTGTACATCATTGTTACTCAAGAACTGATTATGTAATCCTAGACAATCATTTTTTGCCCACTATCAAATCTTGTAAATACAATGCTATTGTTATCACTGCCCATACCCCTCTGATCATGGAACTTAAACTACTGCATCCTACACATTCATCTTTTAGCTGGCTTTTTAACCCCCTCTCATTAGCTCATGAGAACTGTACGGAATTCATATCCAAGCAAACTAATTATTTTCGTGAGACAAATGTATCTTCAGAGGTCTCAGCAGGTATACCCAGGAAAACCCTGAAGGCATTTTTAAGAGAACAGATTATTTTATATCTTTTTCACAAAAATAAATTGAAAACCAAAAAGGCATCTGAGTTAATCTGTGAAATTACCAGAGTAGATCTAGAATACGCCAGATCTCCAAATGAGGCACTTTATAGGAAAATACAGATTTTGCAATCACAATTTAAGCTCTTAACTACTGAAGAAATGGAACCGCTTATTTTTAAATTGCAACATCATTATTATTAACATGGAGAGAAGGCCAATAAGATCTTAGCCCAGCAAATCCAGAAGTAGTAAATCCGTAATACAATAACAGCAATTAACAGCACAGACATAAAATTATCGACCCTAAAAATGTAACTTACACATTTAGAGAGTATTGTAAGTACTTATGTTCTACTCAGTTTAAAGATAAGACAAATCTAATGAGTTTCTTGATTCATTACAGACACCACAACTAAATACTCTTAGTGCCATGGAAGTGAATAAACCTCTGACACTTTCACAATTACTAGATGCTATAAACTCAATTCAAAGTGTAAAAGCAGCCGACCCAGTGGAATTTTATAAAAAATTTTCAAATTAGTTTAAACTATTTTATACTAGTTCAGAAGCCTCAGTTTCTGTTAACAACATTATTTCAGACTACTAGCGTGGTATTCGACAAGAATGCCTCTTATCAACTTTGCTCTTTGCAATCGCCATCAAACCATTGACTGTGCACTTTTGAAATGCAGCAGAGATAAATGGGATTCTCAGAGAAGGACTGATATGGTACTGTGTAGATCTGACCCAAAACATTCTGTGCCAACAGTCCTAAATGCATTAGCAGATTTTCAAAAGATATTTGGACTCAAAATCAATTTGAATAAAAGCATACGTTTTCCAGTGAATTCTCTACCACACAATATCAGACTGAACACCTTCCCATTTATCTTAAATAGCTAGGGGTAAATATCACAAGTAAATATAAAGCTCTTTTTCAACAAAAGTTTGCTGTCGGTATGGAAAAAATTAATACATGAATGGATGGTCTACCCTCCATCTTACATTAGCAAGGAGAATCAACATTGTTAAGATGGCCATCCTTCCCAAGCTTCTTTTCCTATTTCAGTATCCCCATATACATTAACAAATAATTTTTTAAGAAATTAGACTCAATTATAACTTATCTTATTTGGAAATCAAAACATCCACACATCCAAAGGGCGACTCTACAACAACCTAAAGTAGAAGGAGGTATGGCACTACCTAACTTTCAATTTTATTATTGGGTGGCAAATAAACAAGGTTTAAAGAATTGAACATCAACACGGATCAATGAATATACACAAGTGTGGTCTGCAATAGAAATAAAATCCTGCAGTATTTATATTCCCTCCTCTGTGCTCCAGTTAATACAAATTACCTTCAATACTCAAATAATTCAATCCACTCAAACATATACACTATTTAATGATTGGAAAATGTCTGGGATTAAAACACTTAGAGACTTGTACATAGATAATATCTTCTCATCCTACAAACAATTAAGCTTCAGATTTAGCTTCTCATCAACAAAATTATTCCACTAATTTCAAGCTAGAAACTTTGCTAAACAGAATTTGTCCAATTTTCCTCACTTTCTACTATCCATAGGAAATACTGATCAGTCCTGAAAGACTCAGATAGAATATCCACAATTTATAAAAACATTTTAAAGTCCCTTTCTTTCTGTTCACAGGGAACAATGGGGAAAGGTTCTTTCACTTAATATTTCAGAAAAGGAGTGGAAAGAAGCCATGCACAGAATACACTCTAGCTCTGCATGTGCAAAGCATTTAATTTTTCAACTTAAAATCTTTTATCAAGAGCATTTATCTATATTTAAAATTGTCCAAATTGTTTTTAGGACAAGATTCAACCTATGAACATTGCAATTTAGCTCCAGCCTCTTTGGGCCACACGTTCTGGGCATGAACCAAATTAACAATATTTTGGACAAAAATCTTTGCATGCCTATCAGTGTCACAATCACTTCAAACCCATTAATAGACATGTGTGGTGTACTCTCAGACGAGCTTACAGTGGAGAATGACAAACAAGATGTAACTGCCTTTGCCTCACTGCTAGCACGTAGACTAATCTTGCTCAACTGGAAGAATACAACCTCTCCACTTTTAATTCAGTGGGTATGTTCTGTACTACTACTATTAGGAAAAAATGTAATTCTAACTTAGAGGGTCTGCTCTAAACTTTTTTTTAAAATATGGCAGGATCTAATCAATAACATTTTAGAATAAGCTTTCTTTTTTGGGACAAGTATACTCTTCCTTTATTGTTCCTTTTATAGAGTAGATTTGGTTGCTGGCTCTCTTCTCTTTCTCTTGGGTGGGGGTTGAATTTTGCTTTACTTTGCTTTGCTAAGTTTGACTTGATTGTATGGAATGTTATCTGCTTCTAATTGAAATCAATAAAAAATTACAAATTTTCACTTGGAAGTATTTTATCAGAAACATAACCACCTGTGCATGAAAGTGTTGAATCTCTTATATCAACATCAGAAGAGAGCATCACTTTGACTACTTTGCTGCCAATGTAGTTTGACTGCTAGTTTGGTTTCTTTTGTAGTCTACCATTGGCCGGAATTAATATGAAAGTTTGGGGTTTGCACAGTGTGGTAAATAAGAAACCCTGGAAGAGAAGTGGCATGGATGGACTGCCACAATTAATTTTATCTTAATTGTATTGAAATATACAAGAAATACAGGTACTCGATCTGGAAAGCAATTAAAGTTGCTCATTTTCTCCACAGGGATAAGCTAGTGACTAAGAATAGCAGCAGTTGTGATGTTAGTAAACTGCGTCAGGGTTTACAGATGCTTAGAGATTACAAACAAAGACTAATGCACCTGTCTAATCATATCCTTTTGTTATCTACTTATAAAATTCCAGCATATTAATGAAACAAAGCTGATCTTACCATGTAATGCTTAATCCTTAATTATAACTTCTATGAATTTACCCAAAAATCATGTTAAGCTTGATGGCCTGTAGTTACTTAGATCAACCTGAACACCTTCCAGTCATTAGAAATTTCCCCTGTGGGCAGTAAGTTTTGAAAAATATGTGTCTTCCTTAATCACTTTAGGGTAAATGTTATCTGGTCCTGGTGAGGTATTTGATTTCCACCCTTGTAATCCAATTAGTACATTTCACTCTGCAATTAACAATCACTAAGTACCTACCTGGCAGTCTCTGTTACTGCTAGAAGTTTATTGACTTCCTCACACATGTGAACTTCACAAACTTGCAAATTCAGAGAATTTACTGTTTTGCTACCTGTATATTTTAATTTGTCCTTAAAGCTGTTTCATACATTTTTAATCAAATTACTTATGAAGACATTAAATCATTATAAGGAAAATACAGCAGCAGAGGCACCCGGTGGCTTCTTTAAGCACATGTAGTACTCTTGGTCCATGGCTGATTGCCACATTATCTAGGTTTGTTTTCTAAAATTTCCCTTTCACCTGCTTACCTTTAAAAGTGACTGCAAGTTATGTGCAGCAGAGAGCACCAATGCAAAAGAACCATTACTGCCTTCCAATCTATTGGACAGACCTTGACAAAAAATAGGGGAAGATTTATTCACTGAAAGGCTGTAACTGTTTTCTTGTTGTAGACTACTTATCAAGATATATTGAGATAGCTCAAGTCACTCCTTCAAGACAAACAGATGTTGTCATTTCACTAAAATGTGTCTTTGCTGGGTATAGAATGAGTAGTAGTCCCAGATATCCACAGAGCAAAGAAGAATTAGAATGAGTTGTGCTGACCATTTAAAGCTGGCTGAAGAAAACATCAATCCTCACTGCAAAATGGATACTGACTTGTGCAACAATGTATCTTATATATAAACATCTACATGTGGAAGTGTGTCTGTCTGTCTGCCCAGCCCGGAAGTGCAAGGCTACAGCATGAAGCTCAAAGAGCCTGCAAGGTGGGCCTAAGTTAACGAGTCAGAAGAAGAACGAAGTACAAGGCTACAGCATGAGGCTGAAAGAGAGTGACTCTGTCGCCAAAGAGAAGGGTAGACAAGGGGGGTAAGCACATCTGCAAAACGAAACTTCCGACTCTGCATTTCATTTTTTTCTAACGATTTCAATAGTTTCTAGGAGCCCGGGCTTTTTACAGCACAAGCTTACACAGCTAGTCAGACAATAATTATGTACTACAGTACCATTCCTTCTGGCATTTTCAAACCTTGCCATAGAAGCAAAGAAGAAAATGATGGAAGCAGCAAATTCTTCAGGAGGCAAAGAATGTGAAATCTGTGAGTCCTCACACTAGGAGAGAAAGTGTGGCTCACTGACCCAAAGGTGGAAGATGTTATGACAACTGTGAATTAAACTCCGCAATCCTAAGTTGATGATTCCCTAAACTTCACAGTTGAGAAACTATCATCTTCTGCTCCCAATTCAGGAGGCAAAGTGTGATACTGGAAAAAAAAAACAGTATGCCAACACAGATAAAGGAAAATGTATAAGCTTCCCTAGAGCATACTCCAACAAAGTCAGCTTTCTGATCCAGAGATGACATATCTTGTCACAATCAGAACAGTATCTGGAAGAGCAATTAAGAAATAAGGGGGACTGAGGTAGTCAGAGGAAAGGAGATTTAGATTGTTAAATGAAAGAAAAAGAAAAATGTTCAATTTATTCGAAGAAACGTTAAAAATGATCAAACCCAATTTGTCTTGGTAAGTGTGTTTTAAACTGATGAATATATTAATTAAGATGAAGAGGATCATCCTAGTGATGGGCATTTTACATATGGCCAGGAATGTCCTAAAAGACCTGAAGATGCAAAAGTAGCCCACTCTTTGCTCTCAAATAATGGGAAATATGTTGCAATGCAATAGAAGGAGGACTGGCCATTGTGATGGGGTTTTTGAGATAAACGAGAAGTTATGGACAGATGGTTGTTGCTGTTGTCATGTAAGATAAAAAGAAGAAACAGAAAAGTACAAGATGAAGATATTTTAATTGTATTGCTGTTTAACAGAGAACGTGCCACAAAAATATCTAAACTGTGCTTGTGGATAAGCATAGATCTACAGTAAGGTGACCAGAATTTTTTGGGCCAATCCGGGGACAGCAGGAGGGGGGTATGCTGGAGGCTCGGGCTAGAGGAGCGTAGAATCTACAGATCACGAGTAGGGACTCTAAACACTGCAGAGTACAAAGCGAAAACTTATCATGTGATTTCTCGCCAAAGTTGCAGGATGTGGTAAACCATGACCTCCGTCAAAACACCGTGCACGCACGCCGAGTTCAAATTATCATGGTGATGAGATACATTCAAAAAAGTGAACCAGCTTAAACCGGGAACGAAATCTTAAACCGGACACAAAACAGGGACATGTTTCTGAGTGGGGACAGTTGTCCGAAAAAAGGGACTGTCCCCGGAAAACAGGGACGGATGGTCACCTTATCTACAGGGAAAATTCAGAACAAAAGCAACAACATGAGGCATCTTCACCAAAAGTGCCTGAATGTGAACCTTTTGTTTAATAACCTGTTGCAATATTTTTAGTGTTAAGAACAAGACCAGATGCATGTTGGTGCTGCATCTTCTCTCAATTTGCAGTTCCTACTCTTTTTTTACTTCTGATAAACAAATACACTGACCATCACATCTGATTTGCTATTAATTTAGGTAGCATTTGTTTATTTTGATTAGTGAATATAAAACTCATACAGATGCCTGGTAGATGTTCATAGATTAAAATGTAAACTTACAAAGCTCAGACTGAAAAAATTGTGTCTTCCATCAGACTGTTTTTTTTTAAATGATTAATAGTCTAACACACCCTGCTCAGTTCAGCTGGTGAACTTGAAGGGCATGGATCAAAGGAAAGGACTAACCAAGATAAATATTAACAGTAAAATGATGTGTGCCAAATATGTATACTTTTGGTGTGGCAACATTTTGTTTTAGTGATTAGTTTTGCTATTGTCATATTGAAAATATATTAAGATGTAAACATTTTAAGGTAATGTGAATTATTAACACAACAAATTTTGCATGTAAAATAATTAGTTAAAAGGAAGGTTATTGTTCATATTTTACCATTTTAAATACACAACATTAAATATATTTTAAAATGTTTTTGAAATTCTTAGTTATCTTTAAAAGAAAAAGGCACAAAAAATACATTTTACTTTATTTAATATTTGGATGGGGCAGCATGGTTGTGTAGTGGTAGCATTGCTGCCTCACAGTAAGGAGACCAGCATTCACATCCCTGGTCCTCCCTGTATGGAGTTTGTATGTTCTTCTCATGTCTGCATGCGTTTCCTCCCACTGTCCAAAAATATGCAGGTTAGGTGAATGTTAAAATGGCCCTAGAGGGTGTTTGGTGCATGAGTGTGCTTAACCTGTGATGAACTGGTGCTCTTTCCAGTGTTTGTTCCTGCTTTGCATCCTATGCTAGCTGGGATTGGCTCCAGTACACCCTGCGACCCTGGTCTCAATTAAGCAGGTTAGAAAGTGACATGACATAATGTTTGGATAAAAATATTATTATTCCTTTTTTGTATTTAACATTAGAACATCGATTTATTGCATCTTGATTTTATGTTATTTTGGAGTATATAGGTGGATATGATTGTCAAACTTTGTTAGGTTGAATGATCCCTACTCCTCGAAATCTTTCCAGCCTTCTAACATTCATCTCTTTGTTACAAATGCTTAATTCAATTTTATGTCTATACTGGCAGCATCAAATAAATGGCAAGAACCTTTTATATGGTGCTTGTCCACCACAGGGCATATTCATGTACATATTCACACTTATTCACAGAGTGCTGATATAGAGTGTGAACTTGGACCCGGACACAGACAGACGGACAACATAGTTTCACCCAACACACCGTTTATTTACAACTATTATTTACAAACAAGTCACGTGCACAAACCCCAGTGCCTCTTGCACCGATTCCCCCAATGTCCAGGCCACACAGTCCTGTGCCTCTTTTCCTCCTGGCCGCCTCCAGTCCTCACTCCAGCTCCGTCCTCTTCCACCCGACTTCCACTAGTGACTGGAGGGAGGCGACCCCTTTTATAGGAACCCGGATGGGCTCCAGTTGCTTCCCGGCAATCTCCCGCGGACACACCCCCGTGGGGCGGAAGTGCCGGCTGCGCACCCAGAAGCCGTCCGGATGTCCCCTGTTGTCTTCCCCCCGGCACTTCCTGGTGTGGCAGAAGTGCGGGGCTCCCGGGATAATAAGGCACTGGGGCACCGCCTGGCGGTGGCCACGGGTCCCTACAGGGCTGGGCTTCCAAGCCCTTTTCCCGAGGCCCCCAACATAACCAGGACGGACGCCCCCTCGTGGTCTGGAGGAGGCACAAGCCCTCCTCTCGTCCTCCTGGGCGTCCCGGCCGGGCTCCAGCCCCAGCCGGGGACCACAAGAGTCACTATATAACTTAACATCCCTCTTTAAAATGCGTGAGGAAAAGTAAAGTACTCTTTTAAGCACAGGGAGAAGATTCAAGGTCCATATAGATGATGACCAGACTAGAATTAAAACTCAGTTTACTGGAGCTGACAAATGTGCCACAATGATATCTTGTTGAACAGCTTATTAAAACAAAATGCTGTTCTAAGCAAAACTAAAAAGTTAAGTACAAACCTGTCACAGAATGAAAAACAGCTCTTCTGCATCTCCTTTGTACATTTGACCTTCTTTGCTGGAGAGTAATAATTGTGAATGCAAGTTATTTCATAGGCTGTTAGCAATTTTACTGTGACTAATGAAAAAAAATTACATTACAATAATAAAATAAATATTTTAACCTTCATGTCTTCTGATGATCAATACTAATATTATATTATATTATATTATATTATATTATATTATATTATATTATATTATACTGGCTATCCCCCTTAGCTCCACCCACGTAGTAGTGAAACAGGACACACTTTAAAAATCAATAAATAAAAAGGTGTTGCTAGCTAAGTGGAGGCAAGGTAAACTCCAAATTCAGAGGTAGACGGACTCCTCATTCTTGATGTCATGCTTCCCTCTCCCCTCGGCCCGCAGCCTATGTCTCGGATTAGCATGAATACATTGCTCCTGCAAGTGAACTATGATTCTTAGCATGATGAGAGAAGTTTTAGAATCAACAGGAATGTTCAAGCAAATTCTAGAAAAAAGCCCAATCTAAATCCATTAAGTAGTTCTCTCGTTCGCTACCTAAGCGGATGTGAGATATGTCCCGAGGCTGGCACTTCAGTGAGGAGGGCCCCGTCCCTCAGCTGGCTGCGTCTCTCTCTCTCAGATTCACGCAAATGAATCGGTACCGCAAGCCAACTATGATACTTAACGTGATGAGAGAGGTCACAAAATCAACCGGAATGTTCAAGCAAATTATAGAAAAAAACTTGATTGAAATCTGTTAAGTAGCTCTCTTGTGAAAAGCAGACATTGGATTATATATATATATATATATAGATATATATAGAGAGAGATATAATTATATTATATTATATTATATTATGACCCAAGATGCACTAGAACTAGAATTTATTAATGTTATGTACCTGTATAGTATTTTCTTTGTAAAGTATGAAGAATTGGCTAATGGAATTACAAAATTGTTTTCCCATTGCATTTTAATGAGCTATTTTAAAACCCACATTTTTTCCAGCTTATGTTTATAAACCTTATGATATACATATTTCTTTTTTACGATTCCTAATACTGCTTGAATATTTTGAAATGTGTAGCTGTTGCTGAATCCCTCTTTCCTAAGATAATTTGCATATTTCTTACTGCATGTTCTGTTCTGTTGACTTTTTTTTCTAAATGTTGATTGTATTTTAAAAATGTATTAATAGCCGATTGTCTCAAGTCAAAGTAATTTAGAAAAATTTAAGAAATGCTCCTTTTTACATGACAGGAGAGAAACTGATGATTAACAATGTGAGTATTCACTCAAATCAATTGCTCCTGTCTTACTTAATTTGCATCTAATTATTGCCTGGGCTGTAGCAAAGCTTTCTGTGTGCTGATTTTGACAGTCCCTGTGTGCATAAAACTTTTTAGGGCACTCTAAAGAACATCCAAATTCCTTGCTTTGAACAACATAATTATTTAATTACAGAATATTTGCAATATATATAATCACACACCAATATATATAATGACTCACATTAGATTTTAACTCTTCTCAGAACTTTAATTGTTGTCTAGTTAAATCGGGCAGCATCTTAACCGTGTTGTTTTTGCTCTGTGCCAGTTACTGCACACATACAAAATATTTACTAAATACCTATTAATATTTAGAAGTAATAGCCCCAGTTTTAACCCAGCCACAGGGGATGCACAAACCAGTGTGTTTCTTCGTGCTGGTCCCAAGCCCAGATAAATGGGAAGGGTTACATCAGGAAGGGCATACCAGTATAAAATTTTGCCAAATCAATATGCTGACAACAATACAAATTTCCATACCGGATCGGTTGAGCCCTGGGTTAACAACGACCGCTACCAGTACTGTTAGCCAACAGAGTGCTGGCGGAAATTGGGCTACTGTTGGCCGAAGAAGAAGAAGGAGAAGAAGAGGGGGGAGACGTGTCCAAAGGCAGGAGGAGAGGAGGAAAGTAAAGAGAGTGGAACTGAGGGTAGGAACTTTGAATGTTGGCAGTATGACTGGTAAGGGGAGAGAGTTAGCAGATATGATGGAGAGAAGGAAGGTTGATATATTGTGTGTGCAAGAGACTAAATGGAAGGGGAGTAAGGCCAGGTGGATTGGAGGTGGATTCAAATTGTTCTATCATGGTGTGGATAGGAGGAGAAATGGGGTAGGAGTTATTATGAAGGAACAGTATGTCAAGAGTGTTTTGGAGGTGAAAAGAGTGTCAGGCAGAGTAATGTTTATGAAGCTGGAAATTGGAGGTGTGATGATGAATGTTGTTAGTGCATAAGCACCGCAAGTTGTGTGTGCAATGGGTAAGAAAAAAGAGTTTTGGAGTGAGTTGGATGAAGTGATGAACAGTGTACCCAAGGGACAGAAAGTGGTGATTGGAGCGGATTTCAATGGGCATGTTGGTGAAGGGAACAGTGGAGACGAGGAGGTGATGGGTAGGTATGGTGTCAAGGAGAGGAATGAAGAAGGTCAGAGGATAGTGGATTTTGCCAAAAGGATGGACATGGCTGTGGTGAATACGTATTTTAAGAAGAGGGAGGAACATAGGGTGACATACAAGAGTGGAGGAAGATGCACACAGGTAGATTACATCCTATGCAGAAGAGTTGATCTGAAGGAGATTGAAGACTGCAAAGTGGTGGCAGGGGAAAGTGTAGTTAAGCAGCATAGGATGGTGGTCTGTAGGATGACATTGGAGATCAAGAAGAGGAAGAGAGTGAGGGCAGAGCCAAGGATGTTGGAAGTTGAAAAAGAAAGACTGCAAGGTGGAGTTTAGGGAGGAGGTGAGACAGGCACTTGGTGGCAGTGAAGAGTTACCAGACAGCTGGGAAACTACAGCAGATGTAGTAAGGGTGACAGCAAGAAGGGTGCTTGATGTGACATCTGGAAAGAGGAAGGAGTAAAAGGAAACCTGGTGGTGGAATGAGGAAATACAGGAGAGTATACAGAGGAAGAGGATGACAGAAGAAGTGGGATAGTCAGAGAGATGCAGAAAATAGACAAGAGTACAAGGAGATAAGGCAAGGTAAAGAGAGATGGTGCGAAGGCAAAAGAAAAGGCATATGATGAGTTGTATGAGAAGTTGGACACTAAGGAGGGAGAAAAGTACCTGTACTGATTAGCTAGACAGAGGGACCGAGCTGGGTAAGATGTGCAGCAGGTTGGGGTGATAAAGGATAAAGATGGAAATGTACACACAAGCGAGAAGAGTGTGTTGAGCAGATGGAAAGAGTACTTTGAGAGGCTGATGAATGAAGAGAACGAGAGAGAGAAGAGGTTGGATGATGTGGAGATAGTGAATCAGGAAGTGCAATGGATTAGCTAAGATGAAGTAAGGACAGCTATGAAGAGGATGAAAAATGGAAAGGCTGTTGGTCCAGATGACATACCTATGGAAGCATGAAGGTGTTTAGGAGAGATGGCAGTGGAGTTTTTAACCAGATTGTTTAATGGAATCTTGGAAAGTGAGAGGATGCCTGAGGAGTGGAGAAGAAGTGTACTGGTGGCGATATTTAAGAATAAGGGAAATGTGCAGGACTGCAGTAACTACAGGGGAATAAAATTGTTGAGTCACAGCATGAAGTTATGGGAAAGAGTTGTGGAAGCTAGGTTAAGAAGTGAGGTGATAGTTAGTAAGCAGCAGTATGGTTTCATGCCAAGAAAGAGCACCACAGATGCAATGTCTGCTCTGAGGATGTTGATGGAGAAGTTTAGAGAAGGCCAGAAGGAGTTGTACTGCATCTTTGTGGACCTGCAGAAAGCATATGACAGGGTGCCTCAAGAGGAGCTGTGGTATTATATGAGGAAGTCGGGATGGGCTGAGAAGTACATAAGAGTTGTACAGAATATGTACAAGGGAAATGTGACAGTGGTGAGGTCTGCAGTAGGAGCGACAGATGCATTCAACATGGAGGTGGGATTACATCAGGGATCAGCTCTGAGCCCTTTCTTATTTGCAATGGTGATGTAAAGGTTGACAGATGAGATTAGACAGGAGTCCCCGTGGACTATGATGTTTGCTGATGACATTGTGATCTGTAGCGATAGTAGGGAGCAGGTTGAGGAGACCCTGGAGAGGTGGAGATATGCTCTAGAGAGGAGAGGAATGAAGGTCAGTAGGAACAAGACACAATACATGTGTGTAAATGAGAGGGAGGTCAGTGGAATGGTGAGGATGCAGGGAGTAGAGTTAGTGAAGGTGGATGAGTTTAAATACTTTGATCAACAGTACAGAGTACTGGGGATTGTGGAAGAGAGGTGAAAATGAGTGTGCAGTCAGGATGGAATGGGTGGTGAAGAGTGTCAGGAGTAATTTGTGACAGACGGGTATCAGCAAGAATGAAAGAGAAGGTCTACAGGACGTTAGTGAGACCAGCTATGTTATATGGGTTGGAGACAGTGGCACTGACCAGAAAGCAGAAGATAGAGCTGGAGGTAGCAGAGTTAAAGATGCTACAATTTCCACTGCGTGTAACGAGTATGGATAGGATTAGAAATGAGTACATTAGAGGGTCAGTTCAAGTTTGATGGTTGGGAGACAAAGTTAGAGAGGCGAGATTGCATTGGTTTGGACATGTGCAGAGGAGAGATGCTGGGTATATTGGGAGAAGGATGCTAAGGATAGAGCTGCCAGGGAAGAGGAAAAGAGGAAGGCCTAAGCGAAGGTTTATGGATGTGGTGAGAGAGGACATGCAGGTGATGGGTGTAACAGAACAAGATGCAGAGGGCAGAAAGATATGTAAGAAGATGATCTGCTGTGGCAACCCCTAATGGGAGCAGCCGAAAGGAGAAGAAGAATAGCCTCTGTTTTACTTTCAATAATAACTAAATATGTGATAGCTTATTGCTAAATTTTGCTTTTTCGTCTTTATCCTGTATAGCGCTTAAAGTCAAGCTTTCTTGTTCTTTATGTATAGATATCCACAGATACAGTACAGAACATCAAAAAACAAAGTTTTTTCTGTTAAGTCATTGTATATTTCAGTCATTTACTATCCATCCACTTAATCTAGTTCAGGGTTTCATAGCTCAAAGACAGTGTACTTTTCAAAACAATTAACAATAAAAGAACATAAATGACAACAATATCGTCAAGGGATATGTTTAAAAATCATTTGACATGTATGTCTTTTCACAGGAAAATCATTTTTACAAATATACAATAGCCTCATTCGAAACAGTATTAACATAAAGGAGTGGCTGAGTCCATTAGGTACTATTCAGCTTGATAAAGCTCATGTAAAAAGTAATCCTCTGAAGAGGTGTTTCCTTTTTCCCTCAGATAGAAACTCTTAGCTTAGCTTCCACTCAGCCCACTGCACAAGCCGACGTAGATCTCGTGGCTCGCCTATTTCTGTCTTTTAAAAATGTTTCCACTCAACTGAGCTAAATGCCTTTAATCTTTTTGAAACTTCAAAGATTATTTTCCTTACACTTTTCCCAATTTTCTTTAACCCAGGGATCATTCTGCCTACCATTGAATTTGTTCTTCCAAGCCCATTACAGTAAAGCATTTATAATCCAATTCAGTTGCTTGATGTTCTGTATGTGGCTTGTGTTTACGTATCAAATGTAATTTTCTGCATGCTGCAGTGCTTAAAAACAGAGACATCCAATGTAATGGCTCCACTTTTCACTTGACCCTGAATTAAAATAAGCTGGTTTAGAAAATGAATAGATGTTTTTGTGGAAAACAATTGTGTCAGAAATAAAGTAATTTGACATTGATTTTCAATTTATAAAAATATATAATTCAAAGAGATTTGACAGAGGAACTTTGCCAATTAATTTAGTCCTCATAAAAGAGAAATGCATATTGCAAGCTCCAGTATATATTCCATCGCTTCCTGAATAGCGAGATATTATTAATTACTCAGTATGGATTTTCTAGCCACACAACATTTAGAACAACCAACACATTTACAATGATAAGGCAGTAACAGTAACATTAAATAAAAAAGCACTTGGAATAAAGCACAAAAATGTCATCTTGAACACAAAACATTTAATATGCATATACAAAAATATTTATATGTCAATGTTATGAACATACATTAGTGTTCATGTATTTGACATAATATTGAGATATGTTATCTATCAATCAAGCTGTGCTGCTAATGATTACTGCATGTTCTCACATTGCAATTATGTCATGTTTATGATGAATGTCAGCTCGCATGATGAATCATTACAAGCCTGGAATGGTTGTGGATTCAACTAGGAAAAAATAACAAACGTTACCATTCATGGACACAACAAGCTGGGCATACTTTATTTAAATGTTAAATGCCATAAAATTGTAAACCAGTTACATAACTAGACAGATCTGACCACAATCTGATCCGATATCTAAATATCTACTGTATGTATGTTTTGGAGAGAGATATTACTGTTTGATAAAATATTTCTATTTCTTATGAGCTTTTGTAAAGACTTAATTTCCACTTAGGGACAAATAAAGTATCTATCTATCTATCTATCTATCTATCTATCTATCTATCTATCTATCTATCTATCTATCTATCTATCTATCTATCTATCTATCTATCCATCTGACACTGGTGTAAGACTGATTAAACTATTTATGATATTCATGCCCTGCATCAACTTTAATATCCTCTTTCCTTACAGTTACCTTAATTACTATATATATATATGTGAAAAACTATTTGCCCCCTTCCTGATTTCTTATTCTTTTGCATGTTTGTCACACAAAATGTTTCTGATCATCAAACACATTTAACAATTAGTCAAATATAACACAAGTAAACACAAAATGCAGTTTTTAAATGATGGTTTTATTATTTAGGGAGAAAAAATTCAAACCTACATGGCCCTGTGTGAAAAGTAATTGCCCCTTGTTAAAAAATAACCTAACTGTGGTGTATCACACCTAAGTTCAATTTCCGTGGCCACCCCCAGGCCTGATTACTGCCACACCTGTTTCAATCAAGAAATCACTTATATAGGAGCTGCCTGACACAGAGAAGTAGACCAAAAGCACCTTAAAAGCTAGACATCATGCCAAGATCCAAAGAAATTCAGGAACAAATGAGAACAGAAGTAATTGAGATCTATCAGTCTGGTAAAGGTTATAAAGCCATTTCTAAAGCTTTGGGACTCCAGCGAACCACAGTGAGAGCCATTATCCACAAATGGCAAAAACACTGAACAGTGGTGAACCTTCCCAGGAGTGGCCGGCCGACCAAAATTACCCCAAGAGCGCAGAGACGACTCATCTGAGAGGTCACAAAGACCCCAGGACAACGTCTAAAGAACTGCAGGCCTCACTTGCCTCAATTAAGGTCAGTGTTCACGACTCCACCATAAGAAAGAGACTGGGCGAAAACGGCCTGCATGGCAGATTTCCAAGACGCAAACCACTGTTAAGCAAAAAGAACATTAGGGCTCGTCTCAATTTTGCTAAGAAACATCTCAATGATTGCCAAGACTTTTGGGAAAATGCCTTGTGGACTGATGAGACAAAAGTTGAACTTTTTGGAAGGCAAATGTCCCGTTACATCTGGCGTAAAAGGAACACAGCATTTCAGAAAAGAACATCATACCAACAGTAAAATATGGTGGTGGTAGTGTGAAGGTCTGGGGTTGTTTTGCTGCTTCAGGACCTGGAAGGCTTGCTGTGATAGATGGAACCATGAATTCTACTGTCTACCAAAAATCCTGAAGGAGAATGTCCGGCCATCTGTTCGTCAACTCAAGCTGAAGCAATCTTGGGTGCTGCAACAGGACAATGACCCAAAACACACCAGCAAATCCACCTCTGAATGGCTGAAGAAAAACAAAATGAAGACTTTGGAGTGGCCTAGTCAAAGTCCTGACCTGAATCCAATTGAGATGCTATGGCATGACCTTAAAAAGGCGGTTCATGCTAGAAAACCCTCAAATAAAGCTGAATTACAACAATTCTGCAAAGATGAGTGGGCCAAAATTCCTCCAGAGCTGTAAAGACTCATTGCAAGTTATCGCAAACACTTGATTGCAGTTATTGCTGCTAAGGGTGGCCCAACCAGTTATTAGGTTCAGGGGGCTATTACTTTTTCACACATGGCCATGTAGGTTTGGATTTTTTTTCTCCCTAAATAATAAAAAACATCATTTAAAAACTGCATTTTGTGTTTACTTGTGTTATATTTGACTAATGGTTTAATGTGTTTGATGATCAGAAACATTTTGTGTGACAAACATGCAAAAGAATAAGAAATCAGGAAGGGGGCAAATAGTTTTTCACACCACTGTATATACTGTATATATATATTTATATAAAGAGCCTTACCAGTAGAATATGTTTTTCAGGCAAGAGCATAAAAATAAGAGTTTTCAGCCATACCTTAACAGGGAAGTTCATGCTTTTTGAGTCATAAACTTCTTTTAAGTATAGGTAGTGCTTATGTCAATAGTTATTTTTATACTTGTTCATATGAACGTTTATTTTTTCTTAAAAATAATAACTCTGGATGTGATCAAAATCTGAAGCGTTCTGAAGAACTAAAGACATATCGCAAGATGGCTCCTTCCTTACCCACAATGTTACATTTGCATTTAATAATAATTCATGACATTTATATAGCACTTTTCTCACTACTCAGAGCACTATCACACAGGGAGGACCCGGGACACGAATCCATGTTCAGTTCACCACCCAGCAGTAGTGTTACTGCTGCACCACCTGTGTGTGGTAGCTATGCCTTCTAAATGTAGTTGTTGGGCAAATGTAATTGGTATGCATTCATGTGACCTCAGAAGGAAATGTTATTTCAGGGGACATCCTATCTAGCCTGATTTCTCCATCACTGGCTTTCTTGAGCATAGCACTCACTAGTACTTTTGGATTTAGCTTCTGGTATTTAGTCTGCTAGTTTGCTTTTGATTATGCCCTGAGTGTTTTGATGTCCAGAACTACTGTTGCTGATAATCACACTTCATCTGCTTCTGACCATGCCCTGATCTGCACATTTAAATATGTTTTTCTTTTTTTCGGCTTCTGACAACTGACATGGATTTCTGTTTCTTATCATGTCTCAAATCTAGTCACTGGAAGAATCAAAAAATTTGATTAATCCTTCAGCTTCAAGTTATGGGGCTCTCACTCCTTCGTCACCATTAATTACCCTCAACCAACTCAACTTGCCTGTCAAAGGGAGGCTGTATATAAAGTTGGAATAGAAAGGAAATTAAACTAGAAAAAGATCAAAAGTGTTTTGTGTTGTGTCTACCTTTATAGTTAAGGTTGAAAAGAAAATCAATGCTGCCATGCCCTTACTGTGCATATTTCTAATGTTTTTCTTTAATTGTTATGCTTCAGAGCAGTTAATACCTAACCTATAAATGAAGTTTATGAATTATATCATAGCAAACAATGTATAGTTTACATTTTTAATGAAATCAATCATCATTTTACTAATTTATTTTATGAGCAGTTACTAATAACTTTTAAAGTTAAAGATGTTAGCTGCCTATTGCATATTATGGAAGAAAGCATCTCTAAAGCTGACAACAGGCCACACAATTTTGAATTGCAGGGCATGTCAAACTTAACAGTCATAGATGCTGTATCTTGTTGAATTGAGGATGTCAGATTATCCGACTGGGAATGACAAGGGATATTAATTAAGCCAACAACATATTACATGACTTCTTGTCAGAGGAGATGTCAAACTTGATGATTGCAGTTGTTGATCTTGTAGTCTTAAGGAAGTTAAATTACAAGATTTGGGAATCACAAGAGATGACAAATTATATGACTTCATGATGAGTTTTCAGCACAGTTTCAAATGTCCAAAGCATTTATAGCTCGCCGCATGCAGACAGCCAATCAACGTGCTGCCTGACAGCACCAGTACTTATACAAAGGCTTTCCAGGTATGCTGAGTTCAGCCCTCTCTTTTCCTTTTTCCATCCTTCCTTGATACAAGCAGAAGTTATTAGACAGAGAGGCCTTTCTTCAGTTTGCACAGTTTAAAACACCCATTTTCTTTTCTTCCCTTTTTGCTGCACATTAACCCAACTCTCAAACTTAACAGAACAACAAACCTGCTTGATTTTCTCATGGCGAATTGCAGACTGGTTGGACTGAAATGATGTGGATGTCATCCTACATGACTGGAGTCACATGAGCGTGTAAACCACTTAAAAAGTCATGTAGTGTAACAGGAGATTTAGAAAACTTTCTGGGCTCCTTTGTTACTCTATAGAAGAACAGGAGTTGCATAACCAGAGAAGAGAGAGAGAGAGAGAAAAGGAAGATGAGGAGCAATTGAAAATGAGTCAGAAGGCAGAGAAAGTGAGTGTGGAGGAAGAGTGAATGAGTGTATGGAGAGGAGTGAGCATAAAGAGGTACTATTAGAGAGTGAACTATTTAAGAATTGATAATATTTTAGATGTGTGCCTTGTGACCCCAAACAGCATGCTACTGGGTGGCAAATGGCTATATAAACCTAAAAGAGTTTGACATTTTTTGGATCCATTGTCAAATTATGTTTGTCGCTTTAATGAAGGCTGTGCTCGCTGTTTATGTAACAAATTGCAGAAATGTTTACTGACAGTCATGATCACTCTTTCACAATTCAGTCAGCAAATACAGCAGACATTGCCTGTCTTACTGCAACTGTTCTGTATGATACCGTAAAGTTAAAAAAAATCATAAAGTGACAGCATGTGCAATTTAAACAACATAATTAACCATGCTTAGTAAAATATTGACATTGTTGATAATTAATCTAATAAAGATTTTCACATAATGCTTGCCTATCCAGCAAATGTGATAAGCTGATAACATTACTATACATTCTCCATTGTGATCACAGATCACTCACGTGGCAGATAGACAGGCTGAGTGATGTGACAGTTGACTTTAACAAAATGGAGATCTCCTAAAGATAGAATAACTCAGGAAAATTGTTTTAAATACATCTGTTACTACTCATTATTATGTATTAAAGCTAAATAATCATAGTTAATCGTACCCTTATACCAGGGCAACTCAGATCTGTCCATGGTGCCTGCAGCTTCTTAATTAGTACCCATTTATTTACTACTAAAGCAATAGTTTTTTGGGCTTTGTTTTAGTTAACTCATTTGTTATAATTCAGATCCCTTAATTTCATATTTTAGTTTTAAACAGCTGTATTTAGGTTTTAATTGTGGCCTGTTTTCTTAACCAATCATCAGTTAATAATGAAGTGCATTATGACAAATGAACAACCTGCTCTCCAGCTGACATGCTTCCATTTAAACCTATGTACATGCATCATGAAGTATCTGTGTTAATAAAACACTTAAAAATTAATGAAACAGAAGGGAAGGACCACAAAACATCGGGACAAAGTTCTCAGAAAGCAAAATAATAAACATATTTTGTCTTGAAAGACTGAAAGCACTAACAAGCCATATAATTTAATACCAAGTTTCATTATCTCTTAGGCCTAGTTTCTCATTACGAAACTGGCTGGAACAAAAACCTGAAGCTGCTGCGGACGTTCAGTACCCATTATACCATACACTGTTAGCTAAAATTAGAAAAAGTATCATTTTCGATCTGTTTTACTGCAGAAAGCAAATTTCAATCTGTTTTTATCCCTCCATCCATCCACATTCTAAAACACTTGCACTATTGATTACTACTAAGCAAGGTAACCCATTGTGCCTTTTTTTCAGTTTTCATTCAGATATCCGTATGTGGGATTATGGGAAAGCAGTGTTTAACAATCCATTCAATCTCTTGCTTAGTTGTGGGCCAAACCCAGACTGCCTCGATACCTAAAGCACTTCAAATGGTTCCTCTGAATGTTGATTGATGGATTCTCTACTTTGTGGTCCCTTTGATCCATTAAGTTCCCCAGACTGTTAAGGGTAAGGAGCCTTAACACTGTGTTTTATTTCAATTACACGATTATTTTATCCAGACTGTTAATTAAAACTGAATGGTAGGTTATCTTCAGAATGAGAGATCTGTCTTGTTGTCTTGAAGGTTTTGCCAAATATGGTGTCTCCTCCTTTTTGTGTTAACTGACCTATTGCTCTGCAGATAGGGAACAACTGAGATGGATTTTGGGTGTTCAAAGTATCGGATAATCTGATAAACAAAGTGCACTATTGGTGTGGTCCTGCCAGTAGCTCCCATGTGGGTGCAGCTAAAGCTTCTGGATTCTTTAACGTCTCATTTTAACCAAAAGAGGAATCCTCTTTACTCTCAGTTCTTAAGCACCTTGCAAAGTTAAGGTGGACGGCTTTGGATTGCCTTAATCTTTCCTTTCTAGAAAAAAAAAGTCTAATCCAGGCCGAATGTCAGTGTCTATCAGTTAAATACCAATTGCTTACAAGGATTTTTTTAAAGCATGAAGTAGTGGGTACCAAGTTTGGAAAACCTTGACATTCTGACACTTAAGCAGAGCACAGATTCGAACATCTCAGGTAATTTCATGTGTAATCATACATATGATTAATCCCTCTGCTATGAAGGGGCAATGCAATTTTTTATGCCATGTTGAGAGGTCAAAAATCTTTTCTGCTGCTCTCAGGGCTTTCAAGAAAGGCTTAGCAGTATGTAAATTTTAACTTTGTAGCCTCTTAAGCATGTGGACATAGTGTAGATTAAAAATAAAATTTGCACTTTGCATTTAAGTGGCTTACGTGTGAGTCCGGAATTCATTATCCTGATATGGGGCAGAAAGCAAGCATTTATTACTGCGGAAGATACTGAGCCTCAGGGGTTATGTTTATAGTCATTTCTCTGATATTCTAAATGTCCCATTGAGTAAATAAATAAATAATTAAGAAAATAATGCAGAATAAAGAAAAGCTAGACATCTATCTTATTGATCAAAGTCACATTATGGCGAGTGAATGCTGTTTTCAAAGAAACAAAACCTAGGATAAATAAAACAACATTAAATTAGAAATACAAGGTTCTCACTTTCTATCAATCACATACTTATGTTGTGTCCAAACAAATCCTTTAAACCTGAAATAAAACCACAGCCTATAATAGCAACCAATCAATAGTACAGTCAACTAAAGCCCTTGTCGCATTATGTGACTTTTCCAGCAATTTTCAGCTGTAACCTTCATTTACATTATCTTAATTAGTTGGGGACATGTGTAGTAATGAATTAGTTTGACTTCTCAATGACTCAGTCGGACTGGTTTGCACCTCATCCCAACAACATCAAATGGTTTTGATTTTCACTTAAGTCATTGAGGTGGGCTCATATGTTTGTGTGTGGGTGTGTGTGTGAGAGGAAAAACAATGAGTTCTCCCCAGACATACAATGCATACAATGAGACCATGAGGAAAGATGGATTTTGGGCGTTTTCGGAGAGACACTTATCTGTAAGATGTCTTGTGGTTGTTTTACCATGACAGAAAAAAAAGAGATTGTAGCTGACATCTCCATATCTGGAAAGCCAATGTACACTGCCAGGCAGAACATTAACTGGCTGTCAGCATGTGGCAAGCTTGTAAGCTTTGGAAATTCAGAGCTGTACTAGAAAGTCATCATGGAGTCATGTAATTTGTCATTCCCCTTGATTGCTAGTCATGTAATCTGGCATTCTCTGACAGCCATTAAATATGACATGCTTTCCAAACAGATGTTGTCTAATGTACCATGAGCTTAACCAATTAACTAACTAGATTGATAGAAAACACTTTAGACTTACAAATAACAAAACAACACTTTTTTGAGGTATTTAAGCCTCAATATTGTCTACATTTCACACTTGTAATACTTTTTGTTGTTTTCATTTTAAGTAGATTTAGGGTGAGGGTTGGAGGCATTATTGGGTCTATATAGGGCAGCTATATCAGTTACACAAGGCAGAAACCAACCTTGGACTGGGTTCTCCATTTCTATGCCACCCACACTTGACCAGTTTAGAATCATCACTTAACCTAACATTCAAGTATTTGGAATGAAGGAGAAAAACTAATAAAGACATGGCAAATGTGCTCTATAGATAGCATAGCAGACAAGAACCACATTCGGGATTTGAAATACGAATTCATGAGGCAGCAGTGTTATAGACTGCACCACCACACTTCACCTATTTTCAAGTACCTTATGCATAATGTACAGCATATCACCTTTGCCTTTGTGGAAAATGGGGACATAATAATCAACACTAAACCCTAACAACCATTGAACCTTTTGGGGCTCTTTTTGTTCAGTGTTTGCTTTTTCTCATTGTGCTTGCTTGTGTTTTGTTCAGATTCCAACTTCCTTTTAGACCAATGACATGCATACTTTTAGGTTGACTAGTTGGTGGGGTGTGGGCACAAGTCTGCCCTGAGTTGGTCTGAAATGCCATCCTAGATTGGTTCTTCCCTTATGCTAAATATCACTGGTATAGTCACCAGCTCCCCATGACTCTGTATTGGATAAAATTGAATCTGATGGATGAAAAGAAAAAAACCTTTGCATTTTTCATTCCTTACTCCTTCATATATTCTGGCCTGTATTTGGAATTCCCACATTTTCACTTTTGTGAACTCCAGTTCGAAGAAAAAGATATTCAGGAGGATAGATGAAATTCCTATCCTTTAAAAAGCAACCATTTATAGTACTTTAATACATTAACCTTTGTAAAACGTATTTCCATCCATTTTCTGAACTCACTTAATCCATTTTTATGGACCTATAGCCTGAAATGTTGGAAACAAGGCAGGAAACAAACTTGGATAGAAAACCAAATAAAACAAATATGACCCTGGCTTTTGCTAAGAATACAGTGACCTCCTATCCCCGAGCTTATGTTTTGCTAACATAATAATCATAATCAGGACAGAATGGTTAGAGAGTAACTTTAGATTAAAGATAAAGCACAATGTTCATAAGCTGAATATTCAATTTTAAAGGTTATAACTGTGTTAATTTTTCTCTCACTGAAGCCACTGTTCCCCAGGACTTCTGTTGATTCAATGATAAATACATATACTGTAATATAAATGTTAACAATGCAGGCAAAAGCAAATGACAGGTGCAAAAAGGACCTAATATTAGATTAGCTTATCGGAGAAAAATTTGGAAATAAAAGAAACAATACTATAATGCTATAAGTTGATGTCATCGAAGCATAAAATTAGTGAATTTATATTATTTTCTAAATGATATATTTGGCTGACACTGTTTTCATGATGACTTACTGTACAAGAAAAGGATACATTACAAGTTTCTTCCTCACATTTTTCATTTGTTTATTTTTTTGCAGCTGTAGTGCATTTAGTGAGTGAAAGAGGGAGAAAATGCCCTGATGAGTGGTGAATCCTTCCGGAGTATGGGCAACATGGCACCAAAAGTGATTTTACAAAATGTGCTGGTGTAAGGCCTATGGTGTTAGACTATGGCATGAAGTCAGGCTGTGTATGTTTTACTTTCTGGATATGGCAGGGATTCCCAGATTCAAAAGGTTTAATGTTTCTGTTAGTGGTTCACTGACTCACATTACAGGACTTCTATGTTATATTACATGACTTGATATCCCAAGGCACATCAGATTAGGTGAGTGCATAGCAATTTTCCGGCATATTTTCACTTGTCCAAAATATTGACAGGCAATAACACACTGCCAGTGCTGTTCAAATACTTTACTGGTGAGTTCAGTTGCAATCTCTGCATGTTTTTCAGCCCTATAATTTAAGACAACATAAAAACCTGTGGCAAACTGGTTGGACTGAGTCACTGGTTATGTCAAGTTATATGCGCGGCAATACACGTAAGTGAGCCATAACTACTTTCGACCCGCTAAGATTGTGTAAATCTGAGACTGAAATTTGCTACAAAAATAATGTAAAGTGACATGACCTTTTAGCCGACAATAGAGCTATACTAATGGCTGAGATTTAGGCGGAAGGTAAAAAAGAACAACATTCACCAGACCTGCAGGTGACAGCACACTTTTTTTTTGGTTTGGTTTTATTCAACTCTAGTGTTAATTATGTAATTCTATCATTGCTTTATGGAGTAGCTATTGTATAATATATACTTTAAAAATATATAATAATTTTTATACCTATACTGTATATAGATGAATGGGTACAACAGTGCTGCTTCACAATCCAAGGAGACTTGGGTGCAATCTGTTTGTGTGAAGTTTTCTTGTGTTTTGTGTGGACTTTTCTTCTATGCATTTTTTTTCTCTCAAAAAATTGTTTCTAATTCATGTGATTTAAGTGGGAATGAGTGTATGAGTGTGCCCTAAAATGAAGTGTGGCCCCATTCAAGGTTAGTGTTTGCTTGTCTTCAGCCCCTGTGACCCTGACATGAATTAAGAAGAACTGAGAATGGCGGGATGGTTGGGCAGAGGGATAAATTATTTGTAAATATTCAGTTATTTAATTGCTGCCTTTTAATTAAAAATGAGTCATTTTATTGCTGTTAACATCTGCATTCTTTCAATTAGACTTAGCTCTTCCAGATCCTGCAAAAACTATTCCAGGAAGGTATTTATATCTAACACACAGACACTCAGAAATGAGTCAGCAACTGAATGAAGATGTCTAGTGGACCACACAGCAAGCATTTTTTTTAAGTTACAATAATTAACCTAAAAATGTTTTCAAGTTTAATTAGGGCTAAGACAAAGAAGACATTTTAGATTGCATAAATAGCAAGCTGCTAAGATCCAATCTACATAACAAGAAGAAGTAGTTTTATTGAGAGGTCATTTTCCAAAAGCAGGTTCTCTTTCCTTTCTATTTTTGTCACACACACACACACACACACACATCTTATTAATTTTTTTTGTAATGAGTACAAGAGCAAAAAGCACACATGCTATTAGTTTTAATCAGTATTGTATCAGGGAAGCTCCCTAAATAAGGATTGAACTAAATAAATAAGCATATCCAAAAAAAAAAACCAACATAAACCTGTAGCCTCACTGTGCTTTGTTTTGGCTGGTGTCCACTTGCCTTTTCTCAGTAACTATCAATGTTTTCACCCTCCTTGTTTCTTATAAAAGCACATACTAGTAATTTTCAACAAAGGCAATGTTTGCTAACATTTTTTAAAGCAGATTTGGAATTGTCCTGTACATCTATACTCTTTCTGAACATGATTTACTTATTACAGAATAGCAGAAAGCCATTCTGTCAGAATGATGCATATGACTGGAATGAATCCTAACCATGCAGTCAGAGGGTGGTCACATACTGTAGTGACTAATCTAACATACTTATCTTTCGAAGGGAAGCGAAACCCATTGAGCTTCGGAAAAAAGGTGCAAACTCCTCACAATTACTGATCCGGACATTGGACTCGGGTTTCTGTAGTTTTAAAGAAGCAGTTCTAAACACTAAGCTATACATTACATGAGTGGTGGTATATAAATAAAATTGTCTCAGAGGTTGTCACTTTATTTCCAGTTCAGTGCAGGGCCCACTCACATACACACACACACATATAACATAAAATATATTCAACTATTTATAAATTAATTAAACATATATTATATGTTCATTTGTCTTACCAGGATTTTAAATCACCTGTAGCTCGCAAACCGTTTCACCTATTGACTTGAAATTTGGTACACATATACTGTGTGACATCTACTATCCACTTTCGGAATGATAATTTTTATTACTCTTTTTATTTTTATTTGATTTTATTGTAGAATCAACTCTTTGCAGCGCGGCCATGCGGTGCATGTGTATGGGTGCCGTTCTCATTCCCTACCACTTTCGCCGTAACTTCCTCTACCTCTTCATACCTTAAATCATTCTTGAGGCAGATTGAAGACTTAAGTGCCAGCTTAAATGAAAAATTAAAGAAAATGTAATTGCAACACAAACACTGGCTTAATCAGTTTTAACGTGAAAAGATGCCGACGAAAAAAGAGAAGCAGCGGGCTGCTAGGGTGGAGAAAAGAAGAGCTGCTCAGGAAGCAGCAAGCGCATCAACCTCTGAGCAAATGAATGGTAAACGTACAGAGAAAGAGTATGAGAACTATTAATGCTCAAGTCAAGTGTATTCACTGCACGTTATCGTGCAGTACGCTGTTACTGGTACTTTTATAATTCAATAGAAACTACATAATGGTTTTTGGTTTGCCATGTAACTGTATGAAGTATTTTAAGGAATTCATGTAGAAAAATAAAATAAATGCTATTCAGTAATATTTTTAATGAAAAAAGTACAATGATTTATGTTGCTAAAAAACTGATCTGAAAATTAAATACATTAATTTCAACATTTTTTTTCTTTTATATAACATGGCAACTGATTGTAAATGTTACATAGATGTGTTACATGTCATATTAAAACTGAAAGAAAACCTGACCTGTTATTAAGTATGGTCTAAATTTTAGCGTAAACGTACTTCCATAGGAAACATGGTGGGAATTTCATCCTGTATGTGTGCATATAGGACTCGATAACTGAGAAAGAAGTACAAACATTCCACCAACACAGATGAAGGGTAGGGGCTTGCAGAAATAGATGAGGACCTTCCCAAATCTCACCACCTGCCAAGGTTCCACATTATTGAGCCACAGGTGCAACTTCAGTGACGCATATACCTTCATGTCCCTGCTGTATAGATAGATAGATAGATAGATAGATAGATAGATAGATAGATAGATAGATAGATAGATAGATAGATAGATAGATAGATAGATAGATAGTAATTTATTGATACCCTGAAGATAAATGTTCTTGCTCATGAATCAACACAGAGCATAAAAACAAACTGCAAAAACACAAAACAACATGCCATCTATTATATAAGTGCAGCACTTTGAAAATGCAATACAATTTTAATGATATAAAATTAAAATTAAAGATTGCATAAATGAAAATATGTCTGTTATAGTTTGCTAGGACACAGACAGGCACAATGAGAGGGGTCTGATGACTTCAAGCAAAAGAGAGCCTCAGCAGTGCCACCTAGCTGGCTATGGTGGAATAAGCCATTCCCTAAAGATGCTCCAAAGTAACATTCCATGGAGAATATTTGTAGCTTTCTGTCATAATGGCTTGTAATTTTACCATCATTGTCTTTTCTGCCATCATCCTTCAGTCAGGATCAGTCATATAATCCACCTGGCATTTCTGATCAGCTTCTTAAACTATTTGCCATCCCCTGACTACCAAAGCAGACTAGAGTGTTGAACACAACCATACACAGTTAAAACGTTTATGGCAAGTTCCTATTCCCATTAAAGGATGTAAGGCTTCTCAAAATAAAGAGTCTGCTCTGTGTCTATTTGTACGGAAGATCTGTGTAATCCATCCAATCAAGTTTACCCTTCACAGGTACCCCCAGTCTGTAAAACCTCCATCTCCCCAGCATTATAATACCCTGATGTAACACCTCCACCATACCCCCAGTTTGATAACCGATCAGGAACCACCTGGCATGGCAGATGTCTTTGAACACCTTCCTATAACTCCCCCTGTCATCATCATCATCATCTTCATTGTAGATACAGCATACAGTGGCAGAGTCATATGTGAACCTTTGTAGATCACATAAATTGAAGTTGTGCTCAAAAGAGAAGAGAAAAGTGAGCTCCTATCCCCTTAGTGTACATTCTTAAAGATATGCTCATTGAATTCTTTTGGAGCCCCTGCTATACATAAGTGGGGTCCTCTCCTACTGTATTCTTCTGAGTTGTATATATGTACAGTACATTCACATATACAGTATATATATACAATCTTTGTTTCTTAAAAAATATTTTAAAAATTCAGTCAGTTCTTCTTATATGAAAGATCATTGCTTATTTTTTTCTAATGAAATGCATTTTCAACTTGTTTACATTAAAATGTAAGAGAATCATTTTAGCTTTCTTTTTAAATTATACACTATATTATACATCAGAACACGTACTTCTGTATATACTATATTGTTAAGGCTTACAGTAGTTATATATTCAACTTGTTCAATGCTGTTTTGCAGTATAATGTGTCATAAATTTTAGTAATATTGCAAGATGCATGGAGTCACGCTCATACTCTTAAACTAGAAATAAAATTGCAATATTTGACACATATTATTGTAGTATTAGCTCTAAATTGTCATAATATATAATGTTTCTGATATGAATCAGTTGAGGCTGTAAACCAAGCATATGCTAAAATGTTATCTCTTTATTAAAACAAACGTTAACTTCTGAGCAGCGAGATGAAGAAAATTGCTTGGGGCAGGTGTTGAACCAAATGTCCACCCCCACTGCAAAAAGTAAGAATGGATATTTATTGCACCTGCTTAGTAAATAACCAAATTTAAATCTAACTTCAGTTTTTAACAGCAGCAGAAATTTTACTTGTTTTTCACTTAATGCTAAAGTGCCGTGGGAACAAAAGGAATCTGCGTGATAAGGAAACTGTTTCACATTCTCTCAATGGAAACAACTATAGCAAGACAACAATCAGCCTTTATTGTGTTTCTCTTTTCAACAATTACAGCAATTTCAAAGGTTATTTAGATATTATATAAATCCGGAAATCATACCCAGCGGATAAACTGAGAGGCACAATTTCACAGCATATACTATATCAAGCATTTATTATGGCACACATTCTTTGAAAGCAGACGTTACAGGCACAGTGTTCACTTTCATGAGACTCAGTATCTTAGAAGGTTCCTTCAGTAAAGGATTATAAACATTTGTTAAGTCTTATGACATCTGCTCTCATTCCAAATGTTCTGTGTTATTTATTATTAATTCAAGCATAACTGAAAGGGAAACATTAAGTAAAATAATTATAGAAATTGCAAATACTATTTTTTAGCTCAACTTGTAATAGTGCTTTTAGATAATAGGCTATAGTTTATAACAGATAATTGATTAACTAATTATTAAAAGCCTATGACTGCTTTTGTATTCTAACATTTAAGGCTAAATCAAAATGTATCTACAATGATGTTTACATTTTGAGAAGGATTATTTTGGCAAATTTTTTACTTACCCTTGTATTTTCTATAGTGTGAACATAAAATAATCAACAACAACAACAACATTTATTTATATAGCACATTTTCATACAAACAGTAGCTCAAAGTGCTTTACATATTAAAGAATAGAAAAATGAAAGACATAATTATAAAAAATAAATCAACATTAACATCGAATAAGAGTAAGGTTCAATGGCCAGGGGACAGAAAAACAAAAACTCCAGACGGCTGGAGAAAAAATAAAATCTGTAGGGATTCCAGACCATGAGACCGCCCAGTCCCCTCTGGGCATTCTACCTAACATAAATGAAACAGTCCTCTTCGGATTTAGGATTCTCATGGAAGGGCTTGATGATGATGATGGTCACGTAGACTTCTTCATTTTAATCCGTCCATCATTGTTGGAGCATCATGAAGCTTTGAGTAGGTGGAGGTGGCGCAGGCCACCACCACAAAGAAACCGGAAAAAGAAACAGAAAAGAGAGTAGGGGTCAGTACCGATTTTAGAGCCACCATGAATAGTTGTTATGATGAATTGATGCATTTAAAAGCTGACTTGTGTTATTTACTTCCATCCATTTCTGAATCTACTGAATCCCGCCAATGTACATGGCACTTCGGGTATTTATTGGAATAAAATCAATGATAGTTTTTTGTTAAATAAGTGGGTTTAAGAAAATTAGTGGATGGATAATGCCGTAAGCCATAGTTGTTATTGGAGTTATCATAAAAAAGAAATGTTTAATATTTGAATTTATTAACAGAGGCAGTTATTTGAGTAATAAAGTATGTTTAATGTTTATACAGTATGTATGATGTACACTAAACATATGATTGCTGTTTTTATTTCATTTCTGAAGACAGTATAAACAGACATTCTGATGACTTGTTTGAAGTTGAAATACTAATTGATCGATGTTACTAAGTGTTTGCTTAACAAATTCTTCTAATTCATTGCCCCATTTTTGAGCATTTTAGTTTGCATTGATTGTTCCAGATGACATCCACCTATCCACTGTCAAATCCACTCATCCAAAGCCAGATTCTAGGGAAGATAGAGCCTGTCTCAGCAAGCATGTAGCGCAAAACAGGAAAACTCTCTGGAAACCCACACAGACAAGGTGAGAACAAGCAGGATGCACCCAAGACATGAACACTTGTTTCCTTACTGTGAGACAGCAGCATTACCACTGCGCCATCCTTAAGGTTACATGCTAACCTAAAATATTCAGGTTAGGTCAGGTTGGGGAGCATGCACTGCTCCAGTATGTTGCTGCACCCACCACATGACGAAGCAGCTCAGGATCCTGGTTGGCAAACACCAAGGCAGACAGGTGGTCCAGCCCCACCCTTCGGAAATGACACCCTTTATCTGCTGAAGGCAGATGTTACATGGGCGTCCCTTTGGCCTGGTCCAGACATTTGGGTCGTCAACAATGAAGATCCTGTGAGCTGGATCACCCTTGGGGAATCGCATCACATGACAGTAATGCCACAACTGATGCTCCCTCATGATGCAGGTAATGTCCCACATTCAGGACTCTGTGAGCAACCTCTCATTCAACACAAAGTCAAACCAGTGGTACCCAAGGATTCTCTTAAGAGACATAGTACCGAAGGAGTCCAGTCTTAGGTCATTGGATAGCGTCCATGATTCACAACCATATAACAAGACAGGAAGCACCAAGATTCTAAAGACATGGACCTTCGTCCTTTTGCCTAGATATCAGGAGCACCACACACCCCTATCCAGCAACTTCATGACCCCCCATGCTTTCCCAATCTTTCTACTGACTTCATGAGAAGTGTCACTAGAGACATGAATGTCACTGCCAAGGTAAGTAAACCTCTTGACAAGTTGACACTCTCTCAGCAGACAAACACACTGCTGATCACTGTGCCTAAGAGGTCATTAAAGGCCACTCATAAGACCAGACACTCAAACTTCTCATTCAGTCTCTCAAGAGCCCCAATCAGAGCCTCCATTGACTCCACGAAGATCACAGCATCGTTGGCAAAGTCAAGATCATTGAATCTTTCTTCACCAACAGATACCCCACAGCCGCTGGACCCCATGATTTTGCCCAACACCCAGTCCATGCAAGCATTGAACAGAGTAGGAGCAAGAATACACCCATGCAAAACCCCAGAATCAACTGGGAAAAACGCAGAAGTTCTGCCTCCACTCTGCACAGCACTCACAGTACTAGTGTACAGGCTGGCCATTATATCCAGCAACCTTGAGGGGATCCTGTGTAGTCTCAGGATGTCCAACAGGGCAGCTGAACACTCAAAAATGGCTACAAAGAAACTCTGCTGTTATTCGTGTTTGCGCTCTATGAGAACCCTCAGTGCCAGGATGCAGTTGAAGGTAGACTTCTTAGGCGTAAAACCAAGACTGCTCCGTTCGCTGGTAAGTGGTCATGGATCCTATTGAGGGTAACCTTAGCAAGGACCTTACTGGGCACCAAGAGTAGTGTTATCTCCCTGTAGCTGCCGCAAACCAGGTGATCACCCTTCCCTTTCCAGATAGGCATGACAAGTCTGTGATTTCCAGTAAATTGGGTTGACGCCAGTCTCCAAGATGGAAGCAAAGATTGCTTGCAATGCCAGCAGGACAGCCTTACCACCAACCTGGAGAAGTTCACCCCGGATTTTACAGATTCCTGCAGCCTTCTGTACCCTCAGCTGGTTCACTACCTGTACAATCTCAGTGAGACTGGGTGGTTCACAGCTAATTGGAGGATCAGCCTCAAGAACTGAGGACCCAAAGATATTCAACGTCCTAGCTGGAGGATCAGCTTTAAACAGCAGCTCAAAGTAGCCAGCCCAGTGGGTCACAACTGCAGTGTCATCTGTAAGGATGGTTCCATCAGCCATCCTGACTGCGACTCTTCAAGGAACAGATTCGGATGTGTGTAATGCTTCAATTCCTCTGTAAGCAAGACCATAGATAGTGTGTCACTTGCTCACAGATTTCTTTAAGAAACACCTCTTTATCTGCCCTCAGAGCCCTTGTTGCCATCCTTTTCAGTTCCCAGTACAGACTGGAGCTGCCATCAAGCCATGTGCTGTGACTCCTCTCGATATCCAAGATGAAACATCTCCTTCTGGGAACACTGGTAAAACCAACACAACTCTCAGCAACCTTCAGGGTCTTGTCACAGAAGGGCTCCTAAATCACATTAGGTCAGCAGTCGCACCCAAGTCCTTAAATTCCTCACACAAACTGCACGCAAACTCATCAGATACAGCCTGACCTTGGAGTCTGGCCAGGTCCAGCCTCATTTTCCTAGCAGGCGGTATCATACTGGACCTAAACTTGATCTTCAGAGGAGCAACAACAAGTCTGTCATCACATTTCAAAAACTGGACAATTCTGTAGACCCTGGAGCTTTGTAAGAATGTTTCTGCTATGTGTCTTCCCCTGAGGATGTCTTCACCACACCATCAATATTGGAGTACCAAGTCCAACAATGTGGCTCAGGGCACTGAAACCAGGATCCAGTGATCCGCAGCCCCTGACCTTTTGCAAAGTCAAGGAACATTGACCAACTTTCACCTCAGTCACCAGACCCATGGGGACCAAGACAATCCTCATAGCGAGCCCTGTCAGTGCCAGTGGTTGCAATGAAATCACCCATGACCAGAGGAGCGTCACCTTGCGGGCACCCATCAACCACCGAGTGAAGTTGCAAATAAAATGCTTCCTTCACCAGGACATTACTCATTGTGGTCGGAGCATACACTGAGACAAAAGACAAGGCACCCAGAGAGTGCCATAATCTGAGTCTCATAATACACCTCAGCACCACACCAGTTCTGATGCCCGACAAGCCTGACCTCATTTGCTCTCCACCAAATCCTGGGGATGAGGCTCCTGAGGGCTTTCCATCTCCTTCCTGTGCTGTTTATATTCTGCCGTTGTGTGTGTAGACTGTACATTTGCCTCATGTCCATCTGAATTTTCTTTCACATCCCAGCAACATGCAACTAAAGTGTTTTGCCAATTCTGAATTCACTCTCTATGAGTGAATGTGTCTGAATGTGCTGTGTCTTGGACCCATCATTGACACAGACATATGCGACCATAAAATTAAATGTATTGGATAGATGGTGTCACACGTGTGCTCTTAGGGGCCATCCAGAACGTTTTGTATAAGATTACTGATACTTCTGGAACGCAAGAGTTGACGCTGTCTCTTTTCTACAGAGCACTGAGTAGTCACCAGAAGAGGAGGCCAGCCCTGCCCCAGAGGGGGCAGTACCAGCTCCACCCTTTCTGGGTCTGGGCCTATAAAACCAGACAGCCAAGCAAAGAAGGTCATCTTTTGACCTGAATACAGGAGAAGAGGATGCATCCAAAATGAATAGTGCAACTGTGTCTGACAATTTTGTTTGTATTTAGACATTTTGTTTTAAAAACTGCCAGCAAAACAGGGTGCAGGTACCTTGGCATCCCAATATATGCACCAATGTCTAACAGCTTTATCAAAATACTGTAGATACATATTGGTTATTTTCCCAGTGGTATGCCTTACCTTGTATCTATGTACTTTTATCCCACAGTCTAAAGACATTCAGTTACACTGAATAAGGAAATTCCAAGATACTGTGGGTGAAAATGTTGTCAATGTATTGTAAAGTGTGAGATTTGACAGTTATAACTAAAATTTTATCTAGACCTGGTTATTGCTTTTTGCCTGTTGTAGTCTGTGGTTGGTTTTGCCTTCTGACAGTCATGAACAGAAAATTTAGGTTTCAAAATACTGGACACTCACATGAATTGAAATATACAAATACTAATTTACATTCACAAATAAACAACATTAAACAAACAAAAAAAAAGAATTACAAATAAATAAATACATAAATAAATAAGCAGGGAGAGCAATGTTACTGCCACAAATCCAGTATCCTGGTTTAAATCTTAAATATGGTTGTTGTCCGTGTGGAGTTTGTACATTCCTTCTGTGTCCATGTGTGTTTTCCTCCAGGTACTCCGGTTTTCCTTCCACATCTCTGAAGATTTGTCAGTTATGTTAGCTGGTGATTCCAAATTTGTCTTGTGTGAATATCATTGTGGTTATGTGTATGAAGAGGCTGCACAATGGACTGGCACCTCATGTTACAAGGAAAAACTGTAGCCCCCTGCAAACCTGAATTAAATTATGTGGGTTTAAGAAAGTTATACCTTAAGAAAATAGTGAAAAGTCAAGCAAAATGACACATTTTATTGGCTAACTAAAAAGATTACAATATGTAAGTTTTCAAGGCAACTCAGGCCCCTTCTTCAGGCAAGATGTAATCAATAAAAGTTGTCATTTTGCTTGACTTTTCACTACATTCATAATGGCTAACACGGTACAACACCCTAGTACTACCTTAAGAAAATAAATGCTTTAGAACATCTGAGAAGGTAGTTGGTAAAGAGATCCGATGATCCACTTATTCAAAGATCATTGCCCTTAATCTTTTTTCTATATCTTAATTATGTGTGTATTAGGTTAACTTGTGCCTCTAATGTGCCTTTGCCAGCTGAAAATGAGCATGTGTGATTGTGATCTAAGATGGACTAGCACTCTGTCCGGGGTTGGGTCCAATGGTGCTTGAACAGAGTTCACTTTCATGTATTCCAGGTAAGTGGGTTCAGAAAATGGATGGCTGAAAGGATGAAACACAAAATTCTTTACACTAAAAAGGAAATATATGGAATGAGCCATTTCTTCAAATTTAAGTTGCATGCCAGTCTGTATGAGTGTTAAACTGAGTCAGGTATTTTTCATTACTCTCATCAAAGATCTGTTTCAGTTTTCAGGGAAAGTGTACTTTTACTTCATTTTGATGTTTGCTTTGTTTCCTGCAGCTGAAGAGTAACAGGGGAGTGGAGTGCCCAAGCAGGTGTGTTGGTGGACCAGCTGGGTGGGTCTATTTACATTGTAGTTTGCAGAGCCGATGGCCTTGCTTGGGCATGGTTGATTGCAAAGCAGAAGCAGACTTAATGCAGACCACAGGTGCGAACTGTTGCTGAATATCAATGCTAATTCAATAGGGACACGTGAACCTGACAAACATGAAGTGGGGAGGAGAGGGGACTAATATAATAAGAAATAAAATTAATCACTCACAGTTGGCTGCTACCTGGAGAGAATATGTGTATCACATGCAGTACATATTCAGTGAAATGGACATAATTATTCTACTCAATGATTTTTCAGCTTTGAATAATACAGAGTATGCTTAGCTGGGTACACCTTTGAAGATTATGTGATTTGTGCTAAGTACTTGACTACTTTTAACACAGTTATTAAAGACAGGCGGTGTTATCTTCAGATACACTCTATTTTTGTCCTAAATAAACAACTGAAACAGCCAGAAAAAACACACTACTGTCAGTGTTTTGAAACACAAATTGCCAAAACACTGGGGCTAAAACTGGTAACATCTTTTTGTGCTGTATGAGAATGAGGAGACAGACACACAGACAGGTTAGGATTTGAATTGTGGAGTTGTAAGCAGCAGGGATAATCAGCATGTCACTGTGTTGCGCTTTATTTATTTAATTATTTTAAAATAACTTTGAAAATGATTAACTCATGCCAACTCCTAAGTGCATTTAATTTAGATTTTTCTTCTTCTTTAATGGGAGGGGATTTACAGTATCACAATATTTCATTCTGATTAATCTTCGATTTGAATTACCTTGCAATCTCTCCTGATTTGTTGCTGGTGTGAAAATACATCTTGTTGTGATGCAATGATATAAGGTAGAGAACGGCTGTCTGATTGTCAAAAAAATTACTTTGCCTCTTTCATTTGCTTATTGTAAAATGTACTTTATTTTTGTCTGATTGTTTTTCTACTTTATTGGTTATATGTGTTTGTTTTTCTACTTTATTGGTTATATGTGTTATTAAATATTTTACATTTTATTTTGATAGTCCCTATCCCATGTTTACAAACTATATGTTGCAAGTAGAAAACAAAAGCCACC
This sequence comes from Polypterus senegalus, assembly GCF_016835505.1. Lineage (NCBI taxonomy): Eukaryota > Metazoa > Chordata > Cladistia > Polypteriformes > Polypteridae > Polypterus > Polypterus senegalus. Next base: position 141,594,571 of record NC_053154.1, on the reverse strand, counting down.
CAGTGGTCATTATCTGCCTTATATTAACTTTTTTAAAAGGTTTCCCCTGTCAGCTTTTTCAGCCATCTAAATGCCTTCTCTTAGGATTTTCTGTATTTGTTTCTCTTCTTGTTTTTTTGTTTCTCTTGATTTATCAATGTTTCTCAGGATCTAAGGTAGTCACTGGGTTGTGATATCTTAGAGTAGGCTTCAACATGCAACACAGTATGCGTGGGCATGTGCTTTAAAGTGTGAATGCTGATGATCATTTTCTTTGTAAAGAAAGACAGCTTTTCTGAATTTGCTACAACTACCAGACCTTGTTAGTTTATATATTTTTTTCCTTTTTAAAGTAATTGCTGTTTATTCCTGGTACATTCCATATGTTCTTACCGTTTTTTTGTGCTTGAATTCTTGTTTCTCCAGAACCATATGTCTGGTTTGTGCTTATAAGGAGCTAGTTTTCTAGGCAGGCACTCAGTAACAGTCACACAAGTCCAGCTTCAAGAACCCTGATACAACTCCTCTTTTTCAGATTAGAGTTAAAGGATTGTTAAGATACTTATGTTCATATTTTTCTTTTTTTTCTGTTTCCAATTGAAATAAAATTCATGATGTCAGAAATATTCTGTGCCACTCTATATTAGCTTTGGTATTTTTCTACTTTTATAAATATTATAAATATAAATGTAAATATTTTTTGCATGTTTATGATAACTATCATCATTTTGGTTTGTCTTTTAATGGTCGCCACACTGTAGCCAGTCACAGCATCTGTTGTATGGTTAGCAGTGCTGGTGGTATGTTATTTTTCGCCCTAGGCCAAGCTTATTAGTGCACCAAACAACTGTTCAAGAGCTAACCTGTGCAGCCTAATTTTCCTTAATGGTGCCGGCGGTGGCATGATGGTCAGGACACTAGTATTGTGCTTATAGTATTTAAAATGGCAGTGCACATCGCATGGCTTCCAAGCTTTTTGAGTTTCTAAAATAATTTCATGATGATAGTTCTCCTATTATGGTTAGTAAAATATTTTCTTTAGTATGGGTTGCTTTGTCCACTTAAGTCAAGAATTTTTTGTTTTTGGTTGTTGACTTGTTTACACTTGTCCTGAGCATCTGCTCTGATCTGATAACATGTAACTGTTTATTCCTTTGCCGCTCCTCATTCGCTTATTGTAATATTTACTTATCCATTTTGGTCTGTCCATTTTTCTACTTTATCGGTTATACAGTATTTTTTATTAACCATTTTAGATCATTTCTTTCATGTGAATATTCTGTTTTTCTGGTTATTTAATATTTTTATAATTATTATGGCAAAATAATTTTTTTCTGTCTATTGCCACAATTTTGTGATCATTTTTCATTGCCATAGCCATGTTCCTTAGGGTTTTTATCCTTTTTATAATTAATCGTGTCATTGTTCCTTGCCTAAATAAGATTGTGGTGCACAAGCACAAGTTTCCCAGCTATCAGATAAAATTAAAGACCTTTCTGCATGTGCCTCGTCCTTATTTTTTGATAGATAACTGTTAATTTTGCCTCCTGTAACCTTTTCTTTGTGTCCAGAATCTGATTTTTGGTACAATGTTTTGGCCTCAGTTTCTTATTTCATTGATATTGTACTCAAGACTGTCTTTATCTACAATTAGCCCCAGTTCTCTGAGTCTCAACTCCTGGGGCCTCATGTAGAACACCGGGTGTAAAAATCACACTAAAATATGGCGTATGGACAAAAGTGGAAATGTGCGTACACACAAAAAAATTCAGATGCACAAAACATGCGTATGCCAATTTCCACACACTTCTGCTCCATAAATCCTGGTCAATATGAAATGTAATGCACGTGCACACGCCTGCCATCAAGTCCCAAACTCCTCCCAGAATTATACCTTTTGAATATGCAAATCAATATAAATTCTCCTTTAATTTCAGAGTTTTGTGAAAAGACAATGGCAAAAGCACTGGGGAAAAAGAATTTCCGTGAATGCGAAGTGGAGGCAAGGAAAAACATACTATTTGCTGGCTTAAGCAGTGGTATAAGCAAAAAAAGGAAGTTGATCGAGTGATACAGAGTGGTGGAGATACTCGAAAGTTCAAGTTCAGAAAGTCCCAGAGAGCCCAAAATGAAAAAGAAGTGGTCAGATATCAAAGTTGCAGTGAAAAGGCGAGTCATAGCCCACTGTCCGAATGTAATGCAGAACAGTATTAGGGTACAGTAAAAATAAAAAAATAGGGACATAGTGAAGAAAAAAAGTTCAAAATGTTGACTTTAATCCCTAAATTTCCATTTTAATCTTTTACTTTATTTTGTCATTAAAGTAGAACATGCCTTAAATTTATACAAGATGTGGTTTAACTTCAGTGTATTTGAATAAAGCCTGCATCATGAATGTAAATCTAAAAAAGAAAGGGAAACAAACACAGGAACAGTAGCACTGCTTAGACGCTGGGTGCCAGCAGTTTGCAATATTAATCAGAAATGTGCATATGCAATGTGGTGGGGGTTGTGCTGCCGTGAGAATGTTTGATGCTTTACACCATGTTTAGTTTTTATACATTGCGATGGGACTGTGGAAATGGGCATATGCAACATTTTTGTGTGTACGTACCATTTATGCATGTAGCCCCTGTTCCTTGCCTACAAAAATGGCATCAAAAAATCCCTACTCATATTAATGTTCAGTGTGTTTAGACAGTAACATTACAAATTTAGAATAAAGTATTGTTGATAAGGGGGGATTCTATTGGTAAGGAGCTGTAGAACATCTAACAGCACCAATAACTATGCAAGGAGAGGCTTTGCATTTTCCGTTGCAGTCAGTGTAATAATCCAAATATCATTTTAGACTATCGTTGGTCAGAACTCATACTCTTCAACAAACAATTCCATTGGTACCACACATCCAGATACCCCGGAAGGAAACATAATTTCTGCTAAACTTACTATTTTTGGTGGCAATATCCTGATAAGGATATCAAAGAGTGAAAACAGACAATGAAAATAATTTACTTACAAGATGTTAAATCAAAGATGGGAAGAAATCTCCAAGACACAAGATGTCTGTCTAAAATTTCTGGACTGTAAGCTGAGTGACAGCAGTTTTGAGAACACAATCAGGAGATGCCCTCAGGAAAATCAAAATTCAACCAGGGGTCTTTACTGGGAAGGTTAGCATTAAATAAACAAAGATCAGGATGTGTACCCAGTAGAACAGAGTGATAAGTTATATGCAAAAAAGGAACATGTAACCAGAGACAAAAAAAAACGCAAAGTGTAATTCGTAGTCAGTGGACAGAAAAAAATTCTGGAACCAGTAATACAGAAACTAGCAATTAGAAAGACGCTAAAAGTTATTCTCTCATGAACCGAAATCTTGAAAGACCAGGAAGCATAACATACTGACCTTTAAGTGTTGCAGTAATGACATCACGTCACACTCTCCCACTTGTTAAGCCTAGCAACAGCATAGCAAATATCAACAAAGCTATATTTGAATGGTGGCACCCATAAGAAAAACAAAATACCAAAGCCAGAGTATGCAAATCATATTTAACACTAGATGAAACACATGAGAAAAAATATATATTAGCCAAATATTTCTTGACCTTCAAAACCTCAGAGATAATACAACAACATTTATTTATATAGCACATTTTCATACAAAATGTAGCTCGAAGTGCTTTACATAATGAAGAAAAGAAAAATAAAAGACAAAATAAGAAATTAAAATAAGACAACATTAGTTAACATAGAAAAGGAGTAAGGTCTGATGGCCAGGGTGGACAGAAAAAACAGAAAAAAACAACTCAAGACGGCTGGAGAAAAAAAAATCTGCAGGGGTTCCAGGCCATGCAACTGCCCGGTCCCTTCTGGGCATTCTACCTAACAAATTAAATAGTCCTCTTTGTAGTTACGGTTCTCACGGAGTCACTTAATGTTCATGGTCATACAGACTTCTGGCTTTTAATCCATCCATCATTGTTGGAACATCACGGTGCTTTGAGTAGATGGAGGTGCTGTAAGCCACCACCAAAAGGATACCAGAAAAGGAAACAGAAGAGAAAGTAGAGATTAGTACGGATTTTGGAGCCACCATGAATAGTTATTATAATGAGTTGGATATACAGAATATCAGGATTTTGATTACAGTGAAGTTATGAGAAGGCCATGTTAAAATAATGTGTTTTGAGCAGTTTTTTAAAGTGCTCCACTTTATTAACCTGGTGAATTCCCATTGGGAGGCTATTCCAGATTTTAGGTGCATAGCAGCAGAAGGCCGCCTCACCACTTTTAAGTTTTGTTCTTGGAATTCTAAGGAGATACTCATTTGAGGATATGAGGTTAAAATTTGGAATATAAGGTGTCAGACATTCCGATATATAAGATGGGGTGAGATTATTTAAGACTTTATAAACCACTAGCAAAATACCCGTGCTTCATTTTAAAAATAACGTTACATGATAGTCAATATCCAGTGATTGTTTTGTAAGTGTTGCTGTCATCAAGGATTTGATTATCATTATTTCTTTCAATCAGGTTCGTATTTGTAGGATGTGTTGTGTTCAAGTTACATTCCGTGTTTGTCAATCGTTGTAAAGATAACAGGTTTCATTCATCGATTCGTTTCTTACTGCATCAATAAACAGCTCGTCTTCCTCTTTATCTGAGACGTGACCCACTGCATGCACAGGTTTTTTTTACACTGTCTTCCTTTAGCGGGACATTGACTTTTTGCACCGTGTGCTTTGTTTCCGCAGTAGCTGCACTTATGAATATGCTTGTATATATCAGACGCTTCATATTTTTTTGCTGCCTTCTCAATTGTGTAATTCGGTTTTTGTTCAGCACTGGAACTGTTGCTTTTTGTCTGTGCACTGCGTCAGTTCACGTGAGCCACTCGGTGTACATGCATCGAAGTTTCCCAGCTGTGCAGGTGCCATCTCGTGCGATGTCCACGGCTGTATTTAATGTTAGCTAAGACCCGGCACTTTAAAGTTTTTCTCGCACTTTCGCTGAGTTTGTGCCAAACACCACCCTGCCCATCTCATCTTCCTCTGCATAAGCACAGTCCTTCACCCGTGAATATTTAGCGGCAGTGTTTCTATAGGATTGCCACTGACGGACGGCCTTATATGGGCAGGCAGTAAATTACGTGGGAGGCGTAACTCCGCCTCCCATGGGCATCGAGCAGAAGTCTATTATAGTATATGGACAAAAAAATAGGTTCCAGTTATGACCATTACACGTAGAATTTCGAAATGAAACCTGCCCAACTTTTGTAAGTAAGCTGTAACGAATGAGCCTGCCAAATTTCAGCCTTTTACCTACACGGGAAGTTGGAGAATTAGTGATGAGTCAGTGAGTGAGTGAGTGAGTGAGTGAGGGCTTTGCCTTTTATTAGTATAGATAAGCAGAATTTTAAAGTCAATTCTGAATGACACAGGTAACCAGTGTAGTGACATCAAAACTGGAGAAATGTGCTCGGATTTTCTTTTCCTAGTTAGGATTCTAGCAGCTGCATTCTGCACTAGTTGCAAACGATTTATATCTTTCTTGGGTAGTCCTGAGAGGAGTGCGTTACAGTAATCTAGTTGACTAATTTCTCAGCATCTTTCAGTGATATAAGAGGTCTAACTTTAGCTATGTTTCTTAAGTGAAAAAATGCTGTCCTAGTGATCTGATTAATATGCGATTTAAAATTCAGATTACAGTCAACAATTACCCCTGAGCTTTTTACCTCCGTCTTGACTTAATGTAATCCAGTTTATTTCTAATAGCCTCATTGTATCCATTATTGCCAATCACTAAGATTTCAGTTTTCTCTTTATTTAACTTGAGAAAGTTACTATTCATCCATTCTGAGATACAAGTCAGACATTGTGTTAGTGAATCAAGAGAATCGGGTCATCAGGTGCTATTGATAAGTACAGCTGTGTGTCATCAGCATAGCTGTTGTAGCTCACGTTGTGCCCTGAGATAATCTGACCTAATGGAAGCATGGAGATTGAGAAGAGCAACGGACCCAGGATAGAGCCTTTTGGAACACCATATTGGATATCATGTGTCTTTGAGTTGTAATTACCACAACTAACAAAGAATTTTCTCCCTGTCAGGTAGGATTCAAACCAATTTAAGACACTGCCAGAGAGGCCCACCCATTGACTAAGGCGATTTCTAAGAATATTATGATCAATGGTGTCAAATGCAGCACTCAGATCTAAGAGGATGAGAACAGATAAATGGCCTCTGTCTGCATTTACTCGCAAATCATTTACTACTTTAACAAGTGCAGTTTCTGTGCTGTGATTTGTTCTAAAACCCGACTGAAATTTATCAAGAATAGCATGTTTATTTAGGTGGTCATTTAACTGCATAATGACTGCCTTCTCCAGAACTTTACTTAAGAAAGGCAGGTTAGAGATGGGTCTAAAATTTTCAAGAGCCGAGGGGTCAAGATTATGTTTCTTAAGTTGGGGTTTGACTACAGCAGTCTTAAGACAGTCTGGGAAGACCCCAGTATCTAGTGACGAATTTACTATGTCCAGAACATTATCAATTAGCACGCCCGATACTTCTTTGAAATAATTTATTGGTTTTGGATCAAGGACACAGGTGGAGGGTTTTAATTGAGAGATTATTTTCTTTAAATCAGGTAAATCTATCCTAGTGAAAGAGTTTAATTTGTTTATAACAGAATGCTGGGGTTTAGGACGATCCTTAGTGTTAGGGAGATATACTATGTTATTTCTAATATCATTAATTTTTTGATTGAAAAATACAGCAATAGCCTCACAGGTTTTACTGGAAGTACTTAGAAGGCATTCCTTTGAGTTACCTGGGTTTAGCAGACGATCAATCGTAGAGAATAAGACTCTGGGATTACTAGCATTGTTATTTATAATCTTAGAGAAATAGCAGCACCTCTCAAGATGGACAGTGTTATTGTATTCTGTTATTTTAACTTTTAATATTTCATAGTGGATAGTTAGTTTAGTCTTCCTCTATTTACGCTCAGCCCTACGGCATGTCCTCTTTAAATCAGACACTCTTTGGGTCTTCCGTGGTATAACAATGCTAGATTTTTTAACTGTCTTTTCAGGTGCAACTATGTCAACAGCAGCTCTCACTTTAGTATTAAATCATTCCACCTTACTATTTACATTATCCTCGCTATTATAGTTGGCACTATAAACAGACTGATTGCTTAGAATGTTTTTAAGTTTTAAAGCTGCTGCTGAGTCAAAGAAGCGTTTTTTAACAATATGCTTCTCATGGGTGTTTTCTACCATTATTTCTATATTAAAAAGTAGAAGAAAATAGTCTGATTGACCAATATCAATGATCTGCTGTATATCAACTTTTAGTCCTGCATAATGCATACTTTTTAAATGCCAAAGAATGGTTATAATAAAAATAAAAATAAAAAGCTTGCTCATGACATTTAAAGTCATACGAAATACTTAAAACATATAGGTTTACTGTATATACTCGCATTTAAGTTCTCCCACGGGTAAGTCTGAGCTTGATTTTAATGTATAATTTATAACGTTGTTGAATGCAGAAAACACGCTATTGGTCCAAGAGATTATGATATGCTAATGTCCTTCTGAAAGATTAACCACGGAGCACACTGCCATTCTTTCTATGCATTGTGCCTACATGACCACACAGTAATACACAAACTATTCTGAAACAACATTTGCACTGTTTTAGCGTTTTTTGTATCTCACACCCTCATACACCTTTATCGTAAGAGCATCCCTTATCTACGATGGAGCATTCAGTAAGAAGAAAATATGAAGCTGGTTTTAAATTAAAAGTCATTGAAGTGGTGAAAGAAATTGGTAACTGCGCTGTTGCAACAAAATTCAATGTGTTTGAGAAACTGGTGCGTGATTGGAGGAAGCAAGATGTAAAAAAAAAAAAGTGTATTTTTGAAAGAGTCTGATTTTATGATTGATTTTTCATGTTTCAAAACCTCACTTATACGCCATTATATATTGTTGTTAAGCATCATAGTCACATTAATTTTATAAATTTTTGCATTATATTTATGACATTATCGAGGTGGCATTTTGTAGTTAGTATTAATCACTATTGTTTTTAAGCAGGCACAACCATGTTATTGTTGTTTATCACGTCTCTTTTTAGTCATGTTGTCAGGAGGTTAGTGTATGCATGATAACATCATAATTCAGGTATTCAGATGACACAGCACGTCGCACACAGTGTCCAAGCTTGAGCATTTTTTAAGTGTAGTGAGAAGTCAAGTAAAATAACACCTATTATTGGCTAACTAAAAAGACTACAATAAGCTTTTGAGGCAACGCAGGCCCCCTTCTTCAGGCAAGATATTATAATCTTTTTAGTTAGCCAATAAAATGTGTCCTTTTGCTTCACTTCTCACTATGTTCATAATGGCTAACACGGTACAACACCCTAGTACTACAGACATACAAGACACCAGATTTTTAAAAATAACTTAATAATGATCTTAACCATATATATCGATCATCATCAGTTAGAAAGGTTTTCTTACTTATAGTCAAGGCTCTTGCTTTGATCTTTGACCCAACAATTATAACAAAAGTTTGGGCTTTAGTTGCTGGCTAGTTTAGGGTGCTTTCACACCTACAGCATTTGGTGCGCACCAAACGTGTTTGGTCCCATGGTTCGGTTCGTTTGCGTTGATGTGAATGCAATCTCGGTACTTTGGTGCGCACCAAATCAATCGATCCGAGACCTGCCTGAAGGGGTGGTCTCGGACCGCTTTATCCGCTCTACTTTGGTACGGTTCGTCTGGTGTGAAAGCAACCAAACCAAATCTGACGAAATGGTATAGTTTAATGCACTTTGGGTATAAGAGATACGGGGTTGTGGGTAAAATTCTTTTCACTTCCTGTTGACTCCATTACATTTTTCAAGCTATCGACTCACGATGAAATCAAACCGCGGAGAAACGTGGAGTGCCGAAGAAATTAAGTGCCTCATAGATATATGGTCGGATGAGCATATCCAAAAGCAACTGTCCACGACACATAAAAACAGCTGCATTTACGCACTGTTCAGTAAGCAGCTAAGGGAGAAAGGCTATCCTCGGACAGTTGAACAATGCCGTATTAAGACAAAAAAACTTTGGGCGAAGTATATAGAAGTGCGTGATGCACTTAGCAAGACGGGAAGTTCTGGAAAAGAGAAAGACAAGTTTTGCTAGTGTCGATGGGCTTCGCGGCCTATTTTGGTTCGTTTAGAACTCGGCATATCTGAAAGCAAACCGTACCCAAGTCTGTTTACTACATTGTAACATTTTTCTGACTGGTGCGGACTAAAACAATCGGACTATAGGTGTGAAAGTACCCTTAGACTTCCAAGTTCTGACCCTCTGTATTGTTCTAATGATTATTGCTTAATTTCTACTTTTGTTGTCTCACATTCATCCTGATATTAATTGTCCCTTTTGGATTGAGTATTTTTCTACTCTTTTGGTCACAGTACTTGAATAAACACCCGAGGGGCATGTGTTGTGTTTCCAACAATATATCTTTTCATTGCATGTCCCAGCACAGTGTTATCTGTCCTTTTGAGATAATTATGTAAGCAGTACTGTTTTCATTCACTTTTTTTCTTTTTACTTTGAAACATACTGCTGACCAAAAAAGCATTGCTTTCTAAATATAAAGTGAGTATATTGCCACCTAAGTTTAGCAATATAACTAAACTGATTTCAATCATGTAACAATTTAAAGATAATGTAGGGATAATTTGTTTATGGCAGAATGTGGTGGCACTGTAGCTAGTACTGCTGCCTCACAGCTTCAGAAACAGGAGTTTAGATTCCAGCCTGAACACTGTTCAAATAGTTTGCATTTTCTCTCTGTGTATACTTTGTTTTTTTCTGGGTACTTTGGTATCCTCTCATATCCTAAAAATGATTCAGTTAGGTTGACAGGTGACTTTAAAAAACTTCAATATGCTGAACTGGTATCCTGTTCAGAGCTGGTTCCAGCCTTGCACCAGATGTTCCAATGTAGTCTCCCTTCACCATAATTTGAATACAATTTTACAGAAAATTTAATAATGAATTTAAATGTAAATTAAACAAAATGTATAAACAGTTAAAAATAATATAACGTTTATACTTTCTTTTATATTACATTATCCTGGTGTAAAGCATCCCCATTGACTTTTTATGAATATAACATCTTATACAAATCGATACACTCGTGAATTCACACTTGCAAAATGCAAGCAAGTTAAGTGTCTTCCTTAAGATCAAATGAAGAGCCTTGGGCAATTGACCACTGTTTCCTGTCTGATCACCCTGTCCTTTTTTTACCCTGTTATTTATCAGGAAACCTCCACTACCCACCTCTGAAAACTGTTTGTTATGAATACATTATTGTTACATTTTTACATTATTAACCAATGTAAGAATAATAATAAGTACTAAGTGATGTCACTGAAAACAATACACGTGAAAAATGAAGACCCTAAAATTAGCTTAGAATCTGTGAAGGTGTGCTTCAGATTGGAACGCAGCACATTCAACACACCCAGCCTTCTCTCCAGAGTTTTAAATATCATTCAGAATTCTAAACACCAGAACTGGATTTTCTGCTTTGTGATTTTTGAAGACATGACTGGTTTGATTACACACAAATGCAAAGTGTATATTAACTGGTAGATTGCATTTTTTGAAAGAATACATTAGCAATTTGGATTTTGTTTTCAATTGAATATGAAAAGGATTTTCTTGATAAATGCTGACTTTAGTCAGCCTGCTAAAATCATCTTGGTTATCAATATAGAACACACTGATGCAGCCATCCGTTCACTTCTTTTCCATACTGCCTTATAATACAGTATGTAAAGCTATGTGACAGCAATACCCAGACGAGAAAATCACATCCTGATAGGCACACCAATCTGTTTGGGTCTGAAAAACCACATAAAAAAATAATAAAGTTATTTTAATGCCTTCAACCCATAACCTGAATATTTTAATCCAAGATTTTCAATGTTGTGAGAAAGTAAACCATGTCAAGCAGCATCAAACACAAGATAGGAACTAGTCATGGAGGGATGGTCAGTCCATCCCAAGGCACACTTACTGTGATTTAGCAGCATGTCATTGGACTGATGGAAAAAAAAAAACATCAAGAGGAAAGCCTTACATACCTGGGAAGATCTTACTAATCTCCTATAGAAGCTCACTAGTCCAGATTTTGAATTAAGAACCACATATTGTAATTATATCAGAATCAGAATTCACTTTATTGGCCAGGTCCACAAATGTGTACTAGGAATTTGTCTTGATAGTATTGGTGCAACATCCAAGGATGGCACAGAATATAAAATATAAATATAAGACAATAAAATATAAAATGATAATATATGATGTAGCATACAAGATATAATAGGATTAAAATGTCCAAGCCCTCAGGTTCAGGTATACAGTACATAGATACTGAGTAGAAGCTCAGATCTGATTAGTAAGAATAACTGCACATGGATAAATACTGTTTACATCACATGTTATAATGCTGCTGCTACAGATCACAGCACCAAGTACAATGCAAGTGACATCAAACTGCTCAGTTTGTGGAAAAATAATGGTACTGCTGCAAAGTTTCACGTACTAACATTTAAGAATTTGAAATTTGAAAGCTTCCACAAAGATATCTAACTGATTTTTGACTTCAGCCCTAGTGCTCCATTTCCTAACAGCAGTTTGAGCACCTAACTTCCACTATCAATCTGTGCTCAAGGGAGCATTCAGCATTTCAGCTACTTCTTAAGGCTTGAAGCCTCCTTGAGTGTCTTACACTACCTGGATTTTGCTGCTTAATGATTTCCAGTATTCATCCAATCAAACATAACTCACCTCTGTTTATTTTGTGTTCCTGATTTCTGGGCCATTTTTTGACTTAATTCATTTCTACCTTTTTCACCTTACCACTTTAAAATAGTGCATCTGTCCTTTCCTGACCATGCATTTGTGTATTTATTCAGATTCATTTGACAAAATACTCTTCTCTTATTCTTCTAAATATAAGTTAGTCATCAGTGCCAGAGGTTCAACTAATTGTATCACATGAGTTTTATTAGTAGAAAATCACATTTTCAAATGAACTATATTTCACTTTGCACCATCTTGTTTCGGGTCATTAGAATAAATCAGTACACATGTACAGTAAATGATCTATTGAAAGCAGCAATTTTGTTTGATGCCTTGACAAACAAGTGAACAGCAGCCTTAAAATAGCCAGGGGACATATTGCAGTCATAAGACAGAAACATCCTTGTATTTCAGATAGTTCTAATGGACTCACTTGCCCTTTATTCCCCCATTATTTTTCACATCAGTTTCCTTGGTCTTGTGCAATAAACACTTAAACATGCCCACTTACACTACATTACCTAATTCTGCACATCAAAGTACTCTAGTACCTACCAACAACTAAGCACAACGTATATAAGGTTATAGAGTAGACAGACAGTAAAAATGGAGCAAATGATATAAAAATAGGCTTTAAGGTTGTCCTACATAGCTTAAAGGGTATCTTGTAAAACACCAATAAGAATTCTGTCTCTTTGGAAGCACATACAATAAATCTGAAATTAAAATATTCTAGCACCAGCTATTCATACTACTTACATGAATAGGAAATAGTTATCTGTGAAGTATATTGTATACTTTTGGAAAGCAACTATTTTATTTTGAGGTCTGATAACTAAGAAAAAGTGTGAATTCCGCAACCTTAAACGAATAAGCACAGTAATTAAGTAAAATGTTTCTGACCTTTATTGTTGCAGTAATAACGGATCAGAATCAGTAGTGTAAGTTTAATGTTAAATTTCTTATCATTTGAATAAAGTGACAAATAAAAGAACATGAAAATTTAAAAAGTATATGCCAACATGCTTGCCTGTCATTGCAAGGCACATGTCCTAACTTTAAAGAGAAATCTGCCAACGTAAGTGCCTCATTTACAATCTGCCATTAAGTACTGTAATTTAAAAAAGTTATAATAAAAATGCATACAGACATTTGAAGCTTTTCACAAATCAGTCATAAATATAATATGACTCTAAAGTATAAAAGATTAGCTCTTTGTATAAAACATACTTCTGTCTTTTGCAAATGACAATATTTCAGCTTAGTGTATTTCAAAATGTCACCAAATGAAACCATTTATTTAAAAAAATATTACATTATTTGAGTCTCTGTGTTTGTATGTGTAGGTGTGTGTGTGTTTGTCTTCTTTTTGTCTTTGGTTCATTGAAAAAATTTGAATGACTGGAATCATTACAACCTCCTTTGTTCTCGCTTTTTTGATTGTTCCGTATGTCAATAATAAAGGAAAAAATGATTAACATTACCCTACCATAATAAAACAACATTTAGTGCAGTTGCACTTCATCACAAATATGGATGAAATTAAGTATGTGTTTAATTCTTTGTGTTTTGTAAAAGGGAAAACAATGCAAAAGTGATTCTAAATCTGAAACTTGCTTAAATTGCATGCTTATTATCCAGAAAAATAGTTCTTTTTTTAATCTGAATAACATCTTCATGTGATGTTTTTTGCTTTCAGAATACCTCATATTTTATGAGCTTGACAAGTGGTTGGCTTTATAGATCAATTAAAAAAGTAACTCCTGAAATGAAAGTACTTTGTACAAAATATAAAGCCTGCACTGCTCTTTAGATTTTTTTATAGCACCTTAAGGAAAGCTCAGTCCCACTTTACACAGATGATAGACACATTTTGATGATAATATCCTGCATCTGAACAAATATTGACTTATTCTTATGAATCACGTCTACATCCATTATGAAACATACATACTACTCTTGGTTATCAGTCGGTTAGTCTTTTTTATACAGCGTCTTTTCACAGGAAGTTGTCATAATGGAGTTTACATTGCATGCCAAAACAGGACAATACAACAACAAACATTATGAGTAAATTTAAATCTGAGAAAAATCACACAGCTTGGAAAGTGTGATTTTATATATACTGTAGTATACTGTACTACTGTCCTAGTTTTCAGTTAATAAAATAGTTAAAGAATAATTGTAAGCATCTCTAAATATTATGACATTTATGAGAGATACAGACAAAATAACATTGCACAAGTCATTGGTGTCAGTTTATGCACAAAAGTTTGTTTTGGAATCTGTACTTGGAGATATGCCATGCATTGAAAGAATTCTGCATTTATCTGAAAATGTTCTATTCCTCCATTCTCGAATTTGTTTTTTATCCACTTCAACAGCCTGCACACATTTCAGCAGCATCGGTGACAAGGCAGGAACCAAACCTGAGCAGGATAACAATCCGTCACAGGACAAGTTCATGCACCACGAACAAAGCCTCCTTTAGTTGTAAATTATGAGAAAGATAGACAAATAAATGTCTGTCTAATAAGAACATCCCAACCAGAAACACCAATAGCAGTTCTTTAGTTAGTATTTCATAGGGCACTTTGCAAAGGAAAAAAAAATTCTGCTTTTATAATTTTGAATGCACATTGTAGTAAACTAATTAATAAATTACTTAAAATTTAAAATATTCCTTATGAGCACAAGTGACACAGACAACAGAAAATGAATTGCCCATCCAGGTCTTATGAAATGTTTTTAATCCAGTTCAGAATTGTGGAGACTAGTGCCTTTCCCAGAAGCCCCAGGCACAGGTCAATAGCTAACCCTGATCAGGGTGTCAAACCCACACCCACGCACATCTCCACATTAACAGAATATGCACATTTTAGGATGGAAGTGAAAAATGGAGCAACCCAAGAAAAAACCCGCCAAGACATCCAAACTCCGTATGGACAAGATTCAAACCCAGGATTCTGTTTCTGTGAGATGACAGTGCTACCCAATGCCCCTCACAAGAAAATGAACTATTCTGCCATTATTTTCTTACCATCATTTATAGGAAGCACTGCTCCAAAGCCCTTGTTTTTATTAGTAGTTCACTATTTCACAGCACAGTTTTAAAAATAATAATCACTTTTTTATTTCACTAAGTACATTTCATGCCAAGCACATGTGAGTACTCATAACAGTTCACAAGTACACAAAGGAAGATGAAATAAAGATAGCCTTATAATAAATTAGGAATGCAGCAATTACTTTAAATCTCTGAAGAACAGATAAAATGCAGCTTGTTCTTTATGTAAAACCATAAGTAAATAAAGTGTCCTAAAAGCAAATTAAGTAAACATCTTTATAAAAATTACTCACACCTTAGTCAAGCTTCCTATTGTAATAATAACAATTGACAATATTGTCTTTGCAAAGATTGTTATACTGAGAGTCAGACCAAAATAGAAGGCTTGGATGCTGTGACTTACTATATAAGAATGTGGCAGGTGTACAAGACTTGGGTGCCTTTTTCTCTTGACTGCTGTGTATTCATCCATTCGTGCCAAAGTACTTGGAACAAATAGAAAATAGAAAGGTGAGCTAATTCATAACAGATCTGAGCGCCTGTCATTTATGAAGAAATAGGAAATTATTAATTCTGACCGCAATTTGTTTCCTTGTGGTGTATAATAATAGGAGAAAGCAACTTTTATAACATGTATTTTTAGTGTAAACTGCACTGCTGCAATAATTCAAAATTGTAGCTTTTGACAAACGGCAACAAAATGAAAATTACTATAATAAACGTAAATGCTAGAATCCTTTAATTAAAAGTAACCATGCATAATGCACGTCCTGCTATGTCTTGAGAATACATTTTTTTTTTATATATGCATCAAATAACTAATGAATGTCACAGCAAAAACAGCTTTTATATTTTATGTACAAAAATCACAGATTTCTTTTCTATCCTTACAAAATTTCCTTCATATAGCATGCAGCACATTACATTCATATAGTAAAGAGATAAAGACTTCCTTTTGCAAATTCATTTTTGTTGTGGATAGCATATTGGTTAGCACTGCTGCCTCAAAGCTACAGCATCCTGGGTTCAAATCTTGTGCCATTTGTGTGGTTCCTGCATGGTTTTTTTTTCTCCAAACACTTTAGTTGCCCTACCAAAGATAGGTGCAGATTAGATTAACTAGTTATTTAAACTGGCCCTATCTGAGCAGGAATGTGTAAGAGTGTGATGGACTAGCACCCCATTCTTGGTTGCCTATTGCCTGGGACCAGCATTCCTGTGACTCTGAATTTGTTTTACACATTTATATCTAATGTTACAGTATATTTTAGTTGGAGACCAAACTGACCAAACAGACTTTCTTGTGTTTATGCAACCCTTCCACATATCTGACTGTTCATTCTGCAGATTTAAGTGAAGTTTTGAATACAGCATAGCCCTTGGTGCTAGATATTACAAAATAAGTATGGCCATAACAAAAATTAAATTTTTACAGATTTTGTCCATGAAATAAGTAGGAATGGCAAAACTTTCTGTGGTCTAATCTTGCTTCCTTCAAGGTATGTGATTGTGGAATGGGTATGAATGGTACTGTACGATGCGTTCAGACACACACGCAATTGTAATAATTTGTGTTTTGTTACATTTATTAACAACTCTAACCAATAATTCATAGTTATATTTTGTCTTTTTATTTTATTTTATTATGATGCTAAAATCATCTGATGTGAATTATATTGGTGGTTTCTATTGTAAGGGCTGCCATTTCTTGTATTAATGCCAGAAATGAGGACCATACTGTTTATAGCAACAGCTGCCATTATGTGACCTTATTTAAAGCAGTGTGGTATGTACCTTTTTTGTGGATTTGGGATAAATCTCAGTGCACACTCAAAGGTAAATCTTTGGATAGAAAATGTTTGTTAGCTTTGGTTGGGAACTTAATTTTTTAATCTTGACCAAGAATTAAGTATGTTTAACACCACATCATTTGCTTTTCCATGTGTCAGCCATGCTTCTCTAAAAATCTCCCTGAATTTCCCAATCACGTTTCTCACTCCTACAAGTAATACACTTCAGTGTGTATTACTACAGTACATCATAGCTGTATCAGAATGAATCAGCAAAAGAAACAATACATCTGTGAAATTTGTTATAATGGGAATTAACTGCATATATACTATTCAAGTCTTAGGTGCTATAGAGCAGAAATGCTTGCAGAAATATGCTACAAAGGGTTTTTATTAAGGTGCAGTAGACAAACAAATATGAAATCAATATTTGGTTTGACCACCCTTTGCCTTCTCTTAGGTCCAGATGAATGCATTTTGTATAGGTACACTTGTGGTCATTAATACTTGTGGTCAGTGGGACTTGCTACAGTTCCACTGCAGACTTTGGCTGTCTAAATCGCTTCTCTCTTTGCAAGTAACCCCACATTGCCTTGATAATGTGGAGATCAGGGCTGTGTGGTGGCCATACTATCTGTTGCAGGAGTGCTTATTCCTCTTTTCACTGCAGATAGTTAATTTTATTATTTTTATTGTCATGCTGCAGAATTAAGCTAGGCCTATCTAATTGGTATTCGTGATGGACAGAAAGCTACCTGCACTTCTCAACAGTGAAGAGGCCAACAGTTCTGATCAAATAAACAACTGCGTTTATGGAAATCTAACCATAAAACCGGCAGGGAACTTACACTGAGCTTCACTGTTGCCTGTAGACATTTATCCATAAACTGTTCTCCACCCCTTCAGTGGACAGACCCCTTCTGTTAGAGCATAATATTTCAAATCTTAACTCATCAGTCCAGAGCACCTGCTGCTATATTTATGCACCCTAGAACTTGTATTTCTGAGTATAGAAGAGTCATCTAGCTTGATTTCTATCATGGAGGAGTGGCTTTTTATCTTCAGTGAAGATTGTGAAGACTATACCAGGGTTCCAGTAGTTTCAGCCAGTTCTGTGTTCATAGCAGTGCTAGACATCTTCCAATTTCTAAAGGAAGTAGTTTTGATGTATGTCTCATTTGCTGCACTCAGTTTCCATGGCCAACCATTGCATTTCTAGTCCTCAACCTCGCCTGCTTGTTTAATCTTCTCAAGAAGAGTTTAGAAACCACATCTGGAAACACCTGTCTGCCACAAAATTTCTGCTTGGGAAACCATGATGATCCAGGATAACCACCTCGTGCTTTGTCGCTAAGCTCACTTTTGCCACAGTGTAAGATTAAACTAGCACATCTACCACAACCTCTACAGAACTGTTTTGTTTCAGTTAACCACTTTGGCTTAACCTACACATTATGTCATTGATCATTAGAAACCTGCTTGTTGTATTTGCTTAATCAAGTCCTGGGCTACATGACTACAAATATCTGTTATTCTTTAACTGGAAAGTGATCTGTTACCACTTTATTACTATTACTATGGTAGTTCCTTTCTAAGGGCAATCAACCATCTTATTGTATTGCTTCACTATTTGCAAATGAAATGTTTGGAACTCAAAAATACCCTATTTTCTATTGAAACAGAATACATAAAATAACTATCGACAATGTATAGTATACAATACTACGGGGTTCGCCCCGTACTTGCTTCGCATACCAATCGGCCTGCGCTACATGCCAGCCACTTCACATCTCTGCCCCTCGCGTTGTGAAGAGGGGGGCTGAACACACCCCAAGGAGACGCGGTCGCTCCTCCTAAACCTCCTCTTAAACGGTGATACAATGGGAAACAAATACAGTTTTTTTTTACCTCCTCTTTGCTCGATCAGCTGCTGGATTGCTGCTGCTGGAATGTCACGTGATCGGCATCTCGCGCGGCATTTTGAACATTTAAAAGCCTGTACAGCAGCTGTCCTACTCTTTGTCTTTTATTTACGGCCCCGGGCGTGGCTAAATCTCTTGGCACAAAGTCTCGTCTCGTGGAACATGAGTTCTTGATATTTTTTAGTTTATAATTTAAAATGGAATAAGAATCTAAAAATCTAACAACATCACATTAAAGTTTGATAAATTCTGAAAAGAATTATACCAAACATATATATGTAGGTTTTAAAATAAGCCAGATTTAAAGTGTGACAAAAAAAATCACATAAATTTGTTGCACAAAATCATTGTACTTTTAGGATTAGGATTTTCTATATATAGAGTAGATATATTGTAAGAGGTTTGCCATTTAATATGTTGCCTGTAAATATAGCTGTATGAGGATAGTGTCCAACTTCATTCTTATATTTTCTGTGCTCACTACTTCCATTACAAGGTTAGTAGGCAGCATTAACTGTTGGGCAGGAGGCAGCCCTGGATATGGACCCTTGTCCATTGCTGAGCACCATCACTAACACTAGTCCAATATATATTTGCATGCTTGAAGAATGAATAAAACTATACGCTGCAACATTGCTAGCTTTTTTTATTACTGTAAAATGATATATACCACATTTATGAAATAAGATTGAGTAAAACTATGCTGCACTAAAAGCAGAGTTCAGGAAGCATGATGCACAGCCCAAAGAACCAGCCTCTAAACTGGAAAACAAAACTGAAAATGAGCAAGTTAGTTAACTTGCTTTCCTCCATTGCTAAAAAATGTTAACAGTTATACAGTGTACCTTTGTTTGTAAATTGCCTTGACGTGGAAATCATTAGAGAATAATGATTAATAAAATAAAGAGGAGTATTTTTCAAGTTCTAAACATCATACATTTTCAGTGACATTTTCATCCTGATGTGTGTTTTAAAATTTTAAATACAAGGATGAATTATTGAAAACAGCAGTTGTATTTTATCTGCTTACTTTAGAAGGACAACAATAAAACTGTATTAATATCTAAATGTCCTGTACCCAGTTTGACCAGTTCTGGGTTAGGGTGGAAAAAACATGATGTAATATAAAATAAAATAAAACTCAAGTTGTTGAATTTCTTTTGCTATGGCAGCAGCTGCCAGCATAGACAGATTTGAATTAAGCAGGTTCAGTAAATGGATGAATGGATAGGTGAATTAAGTTTTGCAGTAAAGTATTTGCATAATCCTTATTTGATTTTATTTTTTTTTATTTTTTATTTTTTGTTCTTTTTTGTTCAGGATTCCTTTGGATCAATTAACAATGTGAGTTACAGCAGGTACAACCTTGTGTGAGAAAGTAACAAAGAATACAACTTCATCGTTCACCATACAAACTTTCACCTTTTGTTACCTGGGTGGGGTCTGTCTGTCTAGTAGAGTGTGTTTAAATTAGAAACAGCATTAACAAAACCCATTAAATCTGATTCAACTGTCAATTGTTCAGTGCCAATAAATCATTCACAAGATACTTCTTCACTTCCTTTTCATGTTCTTTCTGTGAACTTTGAAAAACAAACATGATTGTGGGACAAAAGGAATATAATGTCAGACCTTAAGCCCTATCTCTCACTGTAGTTATTGTGTGCTTGCAGTTGACCGTGCCTTTACCTGTCTAATTATGTGGTCATATTTCCACAAAGTTCAATAGGATTCACTCTGCAATTAAATTAAAGTATTACCTCAAAAGGTGCATGTGTATTTTAGTAAACATGCATTCCTCTTCTGTTGTTTCTAGCAATTTGGGCCATTGTAAGTCAATCTCTTAGAAGTGGTTTATCTCCTATTGTTCATTTTGAGAAGTTCTCAATGGTGGTTTGAGT
The DNA here is from genome assembly GCF_016835505.1 of Polypterus senegalus. Lineage (NCBI taxonomy): Eukaryota > Metazoa > Chordata > Cladistia > Polypteriformes > Polypteridae > Polypterus > Polypterus senegalus. The sequence goes on along the minus strand of NC_053154.1, from coordinate 141,574,007 downwards.
GGAGGATAAAAATTTGCCTGTTTTCATCTTTACATTTAATACTTAATAGCTAGGCACTGTCTGCCGTGAGAAATGCTCGCTCTTTACTGAATTTAATTCCTATATGTTCGGTATGACTGAATGAGAAAGCTGATTCATTTTTAATCAAGGGGATACTTGCTCAAGGGTAAGATTTAAACAGAACCGAAGCAGTGTAGTGAGTTCAGTAGCCTAAAAACACTGGGACAGATTTAAACTACTCTGGGTTTTTGGTCACTTAGGTCAAAGAGAAATGATTCAAATCATAGCTTAGTCATTGGAAAGCAGAGTGTGGTGTTTGCACATGTTTCATAATGTCTCTATGACATTCTTATTCTCACCCAAATTAGGAAAATACTCTAAATCAACTAGCAACTTAAAATTCACCTTTGTGTTTGAGAATGTCCTACAGTGGACTGACACTCCATTTAGAGTTGGTTCATGCCTTTGTTCAATGCTAAGGAGCAAGGAAATGCATAGCTGGATAATACAGGTTTAACAAATGAGCATTTCATCCACCTTAGAATACCGTTACAAAAATATTTATGTTGATAGCTAGACAAAGAGCTTTTTTTCAGTGTTTTCATGGAAGGATAACCCACCAGATGGTTTGGAGCTACTTACTACATTATTGTTTATCATCTTGCAGTCAAAGCCCCGTTAATGTTATAATTGCAAGTTGATAGAGTTGTCTTTTCATATTGAAGATAGAGTCATATTTTATCACTGAACTTTCTTTGGCTAATTTTGTTGTTATCAGTTACACAACCCAGAAGAAACCTGGCACACCTAGTTACATTAAAACAAATGTGGGCATTAAAATAAATCTGAACTTAAGAAAGTGATATTTAAATTCAAAGCTCTATTTAAGGAAAGAGCAAAGGCAATTTAGTTTGAATGTGGTGTATAAAGTGTTTGGATGAGATATTGGGATAGCTTAGCTATTGGTTAACCAAACACACTTCCGTCCTCCTCTTGTTTGTCAAATTTCTTATGTTCTAATGTACATTCAGTCTTGGTACATACGCTGCACTAGACAGTCAGTAACATGTACAACATGTGCAGTCCATTAAAGTAAAAGCATATCCTTATGGAAAAATATACAGTATGTTTAGGAAATACTTTCAAAATTCCCAGTTTATGAAAAGGAAAACGATGGCTGTAGAGAATTCTGTTAATCTGAGTCAACATCCACATCTGTGGGTTGTGGTCCTATATAACAGATTCAATATTTTCAATATTGCATTAGTTTAAACACAGCAAAATTTATTATTGTGTGCTGGTTGCCAGCTCACAGTTATGTAAATAAGGTTGTAGAGGTGTGACACAAAGCAGAAAACTTAACAAATTTGTATTTCACCTAACTAAAAAATATAAAAGGTTATTGGATAGAGTGTTGACAAAATATACATTGTGGGACAAGAAAAGAATCACAGAACAGATTTCTTACCAGAAAGTCAAATTATCAAAATAAGCCCTTACCACAAAGAAATATACAGCAAGCCTTAATTAAAATTTATTTTGAAATGAATCAAATAAATTAGGTGTTTAGCATAGTGTGCCACCATGGTTTATACTGGCGAGCTGTGGTATTAAATGCTTCATGCCATGAGTCACATGATTAGTAATTATGCTTGGCAATGGTAAATAATTACTGTCATCAGTGAAAAAGATGTCACAAAGAAGGCAGTGCCTGTACCAATTTCAAAATGGCAGCAACAAATGAATAATATTATTAAAACTAAAAAAAACAATGAAAAAAAAGCAAAAATGCTCTGGTAATCAAAACAGTTTGCTGTAGAAGGTTTAAGACCAAGCCCACAGGGGCTTGCGTCACACACCTAACAAATGACCAGTGTAAGTGGCTACCTGCAAAAAAGCTAGCTCCTAATAAATAAAAACAACAACACAGAGCTGGGAAAGAAAGTGAAAAGAAAAAAGATAGATATGAAAAAGTACTTGAATTGCAAAAATTTTACAATTCAGTTCAGTTTATTTTGTTTAGTGCGCTTCATTGAGTGTAGGCTCAGATTACTGTTACTGTGTTCAGGTTAAATAGAATTACACATTATACAACTCATATATTGCATACACAAAAAATACAAATTAGTGTAATAATCTTAACAATATAGTGTATGTCAGTTAATGTCCATTAATATTATCTATACTAATAAAAGGCAAAGCCCTCACTCACTCACTCACTCACTGACTCATCACTAATTCTCCAACTTCCCGTGTAGGTAGAAGGCTGAAATTTGGCAGGCTCATTCCTTACAGCTTACTTACAAAAGTTGGGCAGGTTTCATTTCGAAATTCTACGCCTAATGGTCATAACTGGAAGGTATTTTTCTCCATTAACTGTAATGGAGTTGAGCTGGAAAGACATGGGGCGGAGTTTCGTGTGACATCATCACGCCTCCCACGTAATCACGTGAACTGACTGTCAACGCAGTACGTAGAAAACCAGGAAGACCTCCAAAAAGCGCTTAAGAAAACATGCATTATATAATTGAGAAGGCAGCGAAACAATAAGAAGCAAGCGAGTGACATATACTACCATATTCATGAGTGCTGCTACCTCGGAAAGAAAGCAAGGTGTAAACCTAAACTTTAAATTAAGTTCATAGACAGGCTACCGCTGGCGTTTCACATGCCCACAGGTAATGCGGGATACAAGTTTAATGAGAGGACGCAGGATATAAACGAGTTTTGATCACTTTGTAACTAAGTTAAAATTGTAGGTGAAGGGGTGTGCTTATGCAAAATCCGAGAGACTGTGTTTGTGGGGGATTGACAGTTAAGGTGGGTTGGGGAGTCACGTCATCATCTCCCCTCCCATTTACCTCATTTAGCTCTGAGCTGAGCTCTGCGGCTAACGTCGTCTTCCGAAGCAACTTCGTCACACTAAAACCAAATACTCACAGAACAATCCACAAGTTAATACACACGCTGTCTCTAGAGTTTCTAAACACTTAATCCTCCAGGCACTACTTACAAAAGGTTACATTGACAATCGTGTTACGTTATTTTTAAAATCTTTCCTTTTCTTAGCACAAGCACAGCTGAGAAGCTTCGATGCATGTGCTCCATAACGTGTTAAAAAATAATGCATTTAATCACACTTTGCATTACAAGCAAAGGGGAGCTTTTGTCAATGCATGATTTCCTGGTACACCGATTACATCGATCAGCGCATCACGATTCATTTTACCCTCGCACCACCTTAGTTTGAGAAGAAGTATGAAAAAATATGAGGTTAACACAGAAAAACAGATCACCAATTCAAGCTTTATGAATAATCGATTCGCCATCAATAATTGTTTTGGTAAAGCCATCCTCCTTCCATTTTATAATTTTTCCGCCACTAGCCATGATTAAATGAACGGTAAAAAAGTAAGAGCAAAGCGAGGGTGACTTATTTAGGCAGGAATATATATGACAGCAACACTCATGACAATGTCAATCATGTTACGTTATTATTAAAATATTTCCTTTTCTTTTTCATTACTTCTTTAACACACTACTTCTCCGCTGCGAAGCGCGGGTATTCTGCTAGTCTATACTAATAAAAGGCAAAGCCCTCACTCACTCACTCACTCATCACTAATTCTCCAACTTCCCGTGTAGGTAGAAGGCTTATTTCTTACAGCTTACTTACAAAAGTTAAGCAGGTTTCATTTCGAAATTCTACACGTAATGGTCATAACGGTCGATAACGGTCGACAACATCCGCCATGTTGAACTTTCTTATTTACAGCCCCATCTTCACGAAATTTGGTAGGCGGCTTTCCTGCGCTAACCGAAACCGATGTACATACTTATTTCGATGGTATGACGCCACTGTCGGCCGCCATATTGAACTTTCCAACGTCACTAATTCTCCAACTTCTGGTGTAGGTAGAAGGCTGAAATTTGTCATGCTCATTCCTTACAGCTTACTTACAAAAGTTAAGCAGATTTCATTTCGAAATTCAACGTGTAACGGTCATAACGATTGACAACGTTTGCCATGTTGAACTTTCTTATTTATGGCTCCATCTTCACGAAATTTGGTAGATAGCTTCCCGGTGCTAACCAAAACCGATGTACAGTGATCCCTCGCTATATCACGTTTCGACTTTTGCAGCTTCATTCTATCGCGATTTTTTTCTCCTACACACTTACGTCACTACGCATGCGCTTTCTAAAAACTTTTATCTAAGCCCTACGATGGCTCCTAAACGTGCTGCTTTTTCTAAGCCTTCTAACAATAAAACTAAGCGCCGGAGGAAGATGCTTACTATCCAGGAGAAGGTGAAACTCTTGGATATGATTAAAGATGGCAATACCCTACAAAAGCCTCCTCACGCATATGAAAAGACAGCACCAGCAACTGCCTATCAAGATGTTCTTCATCCGCGCACCCAGACACCCACTGCCTACTGACCTACACACCTGCTGAAGATACTGCACCACCTCTGAAGATTCTCCTACTGAGGTCGTGCCTTCATAGGCTAGTGGTTGTGTGCAATTAAATGTACAGTACAATAATCTACTAGATAAAAGCGTTCAGGATTGTCCTTCCGTCCCGTGAGTGCAAAGCATAGCGGTATTCCGCTTATTACAGACTTACTACTTGCGGCATGAGGTACGAAGCGACGCGACATGAGCAGAGTTCTGGTGCTGTCACCATTCCCTTGCTTTTGTGTGCGATGCGCTGGAAAAATAGACAAAATTAGGTCTCTGGAAATAATTAATGTTGATGGAGTACAAATGCCTCACCACGTAGTAAATATCAGGGGAGATGGTGCTTGCTTATTCTCATCTATAGCTTATTTAGTGCATGAAACTCCGTCTTTAGCGGTACAGATTCGGGCTGACATTGTACGACTTTGGACAGGCACTTGAGGGGATAAAAAAAAATGTAGGTTTTCGGGAGATGTTATGAATGGGCACTTTGATGTTCTCATTCCCTACACTTACATGCCTGATGTACACATGGAGCGCACAAAAACTTGAGGTACGAAGCAACGCGATGTGAGCAGAGTTCTGGTGCTGTCACTGTTCCCTTGCTTTTGTGCGCGATGCGCTGGAAAAATAGACAAAATTATGTCTCCGGAAATAATTAATGTTGATGGAGTAAATGCCTCACCGCGTAGTAAATATCAGGGGAGATGGTGCTTGCTTATTCTCATCTATAGCTTATTTAGTGCATGAAACTCCGTCATTAGCGGTACAGATTCGGACTGACATTGTACGACTTTGGACAGGCACTTGAGGGGATAAAAAAAAACTTAGGTTTTCGGGAGATGTTATAAATGGGCACTTTGATGTTCTCATTCCCTACACTTACATGCCTGATGTACACATGGAGCGCACAAAAATTGAGGATAAAAGTCGGTCGCCTTAAAAGGCGAGTGCGCCTAGTAATATGATATTTGTAACGTCTAATATGTCTAATTTTCTCTTATTTTGTCTAATATATTGGGTAATATGAGTGTAATGGTGACTAAAGGGTGTTATTTCATGTCTAGAGGGCTCTAATAATGTAAAAAAAACGTATTTAGAAGGTCGTAAACAGGTTTTCTATACTCTAACTGCGAAAATATTCGATTTATAAATAAAGAATCCTAGAGTCTGGAACGGATTAACCGTGATAAACGAGGGTTCACTGTACGTACTTATTTTAGTGGTATGATACCACTGTCGGCCGCCATGAACTTTCCAATGTCACTAATTCTCCAACTCCCGTGTAGGTAGAAGGCTGAAATTTGGCAGGCTCATTCCTTACAGCTTACTTACAAAAGTTAAGCAGGTTTCATTTCGAAATTCTACGCGTAACGGTCATAACGGTTGACAACATCCACTATGTTGAACTTTCTTATTTATGGCCCCATCTTCACGAAATTTGGTAGGCGTCTTCCCTGTGCTAACCGAAACTAATATACATACTTATTTCGGTGGTATGATGACACGGTCGGCTGCCATATTGAACTTTTCAACGGTCTTTGTTACTTATGGGCCCATCTTCAAGAAATTTGGTACGTGGGTTCCCAACGCTAACTGAATCCTACTTACGTACATATATACATCCATAGCCTGCAGCTCGGTCACCGTGTGAGGCTGCATTGGGTCCCCCATCCCAAAGCCTCCCACGTTGTTGGCTGCCTGCCTATATAAGGCCATCCGTCGCTCTGGTCTCTAGATTCCCTTCCTGGCTTTGCCACGGGATTCACATCTCCCTGCTGATAACTACAGCCTTTTTATTTAATCCCCGGCTTCTCTGGTGTTTTATTGTTCATTTATTACAATTATAGTTATTGTTTAGGTATTTTAGACTTACTTTACATTGTTCAGGTACCCATTTCCTTTATCATTCCAACCGTACCCCCATTAACTTGTCTATCGAGGTGATCACAATTGATCAAAGAACTGTCACTTACCGAGTGGTTTCCATACCCGGAGATGGCACCTACCTTTTCCATTCTCTGTGTTACATATTGCACGGCCATATCAGGCTCACTCTTGATATCCAGAGGAACATTGTGTTTTATGTATTGAATGACTGACTGGGACAGGTTCAAGGTGTGGACTGATGATGGTACAGGAGATAATTATACTACACAGGAGCACTATAAGAGTGAAATGCTTAAGCCCTTCACCTATGGTTCTGCATGTGAGTTGATGGCTGCCGTTGAATTGTTCGGTTGTCGCTTTCAAGTGTACCGAAATGGCCAAATATTTTACACCTTTCGACAACTGCCAGTGCCTCTTAAACATCTTAGACTCACAGGTGACGAGTTCAGTAGTGGACACTTTGATGTTTATGAATGTTTAAACTCTCAAAAGCTGGATGTGAAGTTATCGATGAAACCGGTTGTATGCTTGCAACGCTTGACAGATACCGAATGTCACTTCAACACAAGTCCTGCAAATACTGTCGTAATTGAAACAAAACATGAAACTCAAACCGATTATGACAGCAGCAATCCAAGCTGTGAGATTTGAAATAAGATTACTGTTCACATGGCCAAGTATACGTTGCATGCTCAAGAGTAAGCTCAGCGCACAGCTTGGTCATATTACAACCGGAGGGCCGAACTCAAAATGTGGTATACAAAGAGGTCCTTAACAAATAATTATTGGTATATTTTCCCTCAGTTTAAAAAGGTTTAATTTTCTTCTTAATAAAAATTTTAAGGCAGTACTTCGCCGCTGCGAAGCGCGGGTATTTTGCTAGTTATTGATATATAGTAAATCAAGAATGTAGTAAAGGAAATCAAAAACTCCAGTCAGCAGCATTGCTGGAGAACAACAACAACAACAACATTTATTTATATAGCACATTTTCATACAAACAGTAGCTCAAAGTGCTTTACATATTAAAGAATAGAAAAATGAAAGACATAATTATAAAAAATAAATCAACATTAACATCGAATAAGAGTAAGGTTCAATGGCCAGGGGGAACAGAAAAAACAAAAAAACTCCAGACGGCTGGAGAAAAAATAAAATCTGTAGGGATTTCAGACCATGATACCGCCCAGTCCCCTCTGGGCATTCTACCTAACATAAATGAAACAGTCCTCTTTGGATTTAGGATTCTCACGGAAGGGCTTGATGATGATGATGGTCACATAGACTTCTTCATTTTAATCCATCCATCATTGTTGGAGCATCATGAAGCTTTGAGTAGGTGGAGGTGGCGCAGGCCACCACCACAAAGAAACCGGAAAAAGAAACAGAAAAGAGAGTAGGGTACATACATACATCTCTTGGAAGACTACTATCAGAAGAAGACTATAATCAGAAGAAAAACTCAGTATTAAATCAGAAAACTGCTTTTGTTCATCACTGTGCCTTAAATATGCAATGTTTATAATGGTACAGATGGGGTTTGGGTTACAAACAAGCACACAAACTCCCACATTTTTCTTTTCAACTGATTTCAATTAATTTTTCCCTAGGAATTCCTTTGTTTTATTTGAGAAAAAAAAATCAAACCAGTTTCTGACATGGCTGAATATGTATCAGCCATTACTAACTGTGCAGAATACACCTGCAGCAAGGACTTTATTTAAATTGTCAGTCCACGGATAAGCAGCTCAACTGGTAACAGGCTATTTGGCTGAAAAGTAGCCATGCTGTAACAAGGACCTCAGCTACTGCTGGAAGGGGAAGGTGACACTCTTAGAGGGGACTGGGCGGTCTCATGATTTGGAACCCCTATAGATTTTATTTTTTTCTCCAGCCGCCTGGAGTTTTTTTTTGTTTTTGTTTTTTCTGTCCACCCTGGCCATCGGACCTTACTCTTATTCTATGTTAATTAATGTTGACTTATTTTATTTACTGTGTCTTTTATTCTTTTATTCTTCATTATGTAAAGCACTTTGAGCTACATTTTATGTATGAAAATGTGCTATATAAATAAATGTTGTTGTTGTCTTAGTAATCCCTCAGCAAATACATTACATCTCTGCTGAGGGATGAATTGTCAGTTAGTGGTGAGTTTTTGTGCCATCATTATGTCTTTTCCATCAAAGTATTGTACTGCATCTTTATTCAAAACTGCAGAATGTTTAAATGTAAGGCCAATGTACTGTACTTACCCATAGTTCATTTTAGTTTAAATTATTTCTGTTTTGAGATTTAAAGTACAGGAAGATTGCTTCACTGCCATTTCAACAGAAAGTTTAAATTTGTTTCTGTAAAATAAGTAATAAAGCATTAGGCATTCTTACCAATATTTCTATTAATGGACACTTACATACAAAATAAGGTTATAACCTTGGAAGGAATGGAACTCATTTATAATGAACAGGACAACTAAATAATGAATAACATTGTGTGTTTCCTTTTCATTTATTGCTGCTTAACACCCCCCATTTCCTATACATTTTTATATAATCATATATATATATATATATATATATATATATATATATATATATATTTGCTTTCAGAACTGCCGTATTTCTTTGTTGCATAGATTCAACAAGGTGGTGGAAACATTCATCAGAGATTTTGGTCCACATTGACATGATAGAAACACACACAATTGCTGCAGATCTGTTGGCTGAACATCCGTGATACAAATCTCCCATTCAACCACTTCCCAAAGGTGCTATATTGGATTGAGATCTGGTGACTATGGAGACCGTTTGAGTACCGTGAACTCATTGTCATGTTCAAGAAACCTGTTTGAGATGATTTCAGCTTTGTGACATGACACATTATCCAGCTGGAAGTAGCCATCAGATGATGCATATACTGCGGTCATAAATGGATGGAGATGGTCAGCAACAATACTCACATAAGTTACGGCATTTAAATGATGCTCAGTTGGTACTAAGGGGCCCAAAGTGTGCCAAGATAATACCCAACACTGTTACACCTCCATCACCAGTCTGAACCGTTGATACAAGGTAGGATGGCTCTATTCATTCATGTTGTTGGCTCCAAATTCTGACCCTACCTTCCAAATATCGCACTAGAAACTGAGACTTATCAAACCAGGCAACATTTTTCCAATATTCAATTGTTCAGTAGCCTCAGTTGCCTGTTCTTAGCTGATAGGAGTGGATCCTTGTGTGGTCTCCTGGTGCTGTATCCCATCTGCTTCAAGGTTCAACATATTGTGCATTAAGAGGTGCTCTTCTACATACCTCGGTTGTAACAAGTGATTATTTGAGTTACTCTCAGCTCAAACCAGTCTGTCAATTCTTCTCTAACCTTTGGCATCAACAAGGCATTTTCACCCAGAGAACTGCTGCTTACTGCATATTTTCCCTTTTACACACCATTCTCTGTAAACCCTACAGATGGTTGTGCGTAAAAATCTCAATAGATCAGCTGTTTCTGAAATACTCAAACCAGCCTGTCTGGCACCAGCAACCAGGTCATTTTGACAATGTCTAAATGCTTAAGCAGTTGAACAGGTCTACCTGTGGCTGGTAACTCTGTTTAGATATACTGTATATATATACTGTATATATTCTGCTCAAACAAATTAAGGGAATATTTAATCATCATAGTCTAACACCAAGTCAATTAAGCTTCAGGGATATCAGTCTGCCCAGTTAGGAAGCATAAGCGATTGTGAATCAACTTCACCTGCTTTGGTGCAAATGAAAGTGACAACAGGTGAACTGAAGAGGCAACAGTGAGACGTCCCCCCAAAAAGGGGATGGTTTTACATGTGGTGGCCACAGACAATTGCTCTCTCCTTATCTTTCCTGACTTTTTCCTTAGTTTTTTGTTTTGCTAGTGTCCTTGGCACTACTGATAGAATGAGGCAGTACCTGTAGCTGATTCAGATTGCACAAGTAGTCCAGCTCTTCCAGGATGGCACATCCATGCATGCCATCACAAGAAGGGTTTGATGCATCCCCCAGCACAGTCTCAAGAGCATGGAGGAGATACCAGAAGACAGGCTGTTACATGAGCAGAGCTGGACAAGGCTGTAGAAGGTCATCATCCCAGCAGCAGGACTGGTTTCTTCTCCTTTATGCAATGAGGAACAGGAGGAGCACTGCCAGAGCCCTACAAAATGACCTCCAGCTGGCTACTTGTGTGCCCGTTTCTAAACCAAACTATCAGAAATAGACTCCATGAGGTGGACATGAGAGCCCAACGACCTCTAGTGGGATTTGTGCTCACAGCTTCGGCACCTCCACCATTGGAACCCCGTTCTCTTCATAGATGAGAGCAGGTTCACACTGAGCACATGCGAAAGACATGACATATTCTGGAGATGCTGTGGTGAACATTATGCAGTCTGCAGTGTCATCCACCATGACCGTTTTTTTGTTTTTTTCTTACTTTTATATTGTAGGGGTGAATGTTATTATGTTTTCTTGAGTTGTTGTCTTGTCTAGCGGTTTTGTTTAAAGGAGATTGGAATTCCGTCGTCAGTTTTTACATTTGGTTCTCTTTGGACAAAATTATCAATTTTAAAGGCTTGTTTTTTGTTGTTATGTGGTGCAATTTTGTTTTGTTGAAGGCATCACCGTTTTGTGATGCTTTATTCATGGTTGCTTACCAGATTGCTGTGGTGGGAATGGGCTGGAGGGTCTTGAATTTAATTTATGGAGACACCTCCATAAACCTCAGAAACCTCAGAATAATGATTACAACGATTTAGAATTGCAAATGCAACCACACAGTTGTGTTCTGTTAATTGTGCACGCCTTTGGTTTTGTATTTTCATTTATTTTTGACGCTTAAAGCAGTAGCAGTGCCAGGACTTCATAGAAGGGTGGGTCTAAATTTGTTAAGATATTTTTATTACTATTAAATATACATTCATTTAAAAAACATTTTAAAAGACAAGTCTTACCAACTTAAACAGCATCTTTGTTTTTTTCTTTATTTGCATATTTAGTATGAATGATTTTTGTTAACACTAATTTAAATCCACTTACAAATGGAAAAGATAAATGAACTGCCTACCTTTTGACATTATATAAATATATACAATACAATATACCAGCTTGTTGCAAAGCATGCACGGCCAAATAATATGCATTATTATCTGGGCCATTAACCAGCAGCATTATACAAAAACAAACAGTCATATTACTGTCTTGTAATTCCTTGTAAATTGTGTATGCATGCCCAATGCATGCATTTCTAGTCTCTGAATACATGAGTGAACCTTCCCTCAAATAGATTATTACAAAAATGCCAATATTGCATCTATCGATATCCTGTTTTCCAGCCACATGCCATTTCTTGTTCTACCAAAGAGCAACAAAGCCGTGCACCTTACTGGCTGTAACAGAAGTTGGAAACTTTAATATTGATTAAGTTTGTGGCCTGAATATCAAACAAATCTGTGACTTGGCTGATTCCTCAACATTTGTCGGCTGGGTGATTGTAAATTTTCCAGCACACACAATAGTAATACTGGCAGCAAACTCACCGCTAAAGTGAACACAGCTAGCAGGGGCATCTTCACTTGCCATTGGGGCATTGCTGAAATGCCAACATCAGTCACTGTTACATTTTGCACTTCTGTTTGTTTCCTTTAAATATTAAAACAGAAAAGAGTTGTTTTATGTGTTCATGTTTCTTTCCAACAAGATCTACCCCAGCTAGTAACTTCAGTATAGCCTCCTATTAATGTTAACGTTTTGAGTACCTATAATTGGTAACATTTACAGTATAGTCAGTGTTATTATTTTTTTTTTAATATAATTAATTTTATTGCAATCATTCCATACAAATCAGTCAATTTTTACAAAAAGTAGGATTGAGAGCAAATCGACCCCCACCCCTGAGTCTTATTTTTTTTAAATGTTGTTACGCAGATGTACCATTTATAAGTGCTATCCAGGTGCACTTTCCAAATATTTTTTAATAGATAAATTGATGTTTCTGGTGATAACAGTGGTGGTTTTGCTTTGTATATTTATAATCAACTAATATATTTTTCAGGGGAGGTGTATATTAAAATTCACGTATCCAGAACAGGCTCATTTTCATTTGAGTAAAAAAATACAAATTAAAAATCTAAGGTAAAAATTAGGGTGGACCAATGAGAAAAATGGGTTGGCATAGGGCCACCCAGACTTAATACTGGCACTATGTCTGGCTCATGCTGAGGACCACATAGCAATTGATGTATAATCCCTTCATTTAATAGACTCAGTCAAGTATTCAATACACTTTTTTTTTAATTTTGCAGACATATTCTCATGACTCAAAGGAGAAATATAGGTATCTGAAAAAAAAAGTTTATACTTTGGACCATTGCCAATAATGTCTTTAATATTGTAATAGATAATTTCACTCAAAAAAACTTCACAAAGAGTTGGGGAATTGCCCCATATAAGGTCCGTCAGATTTGAATTAAAATTGATCAAAACACCAAAGCATTTGACAAAGTACAGAGTTGAAATAGGGATTTATATACAAAAATGGCGACAGGAAGTAATTTGGCAGGAAATGACACCAATACAGAGAGACGAAAGTGATGTCATCACAATGGGACCAGAACTGATGTCATCCATAGGAGCCGGGAGTGACATCATCATGGTGGAGCCGGAAAATGACATCATCATTAGGAGCCAGAAGTGACGTCATCATGTTGGGACCGGAAAGTGATATCATCCATAGGTGCAGGAAGTGGGATTGTTGTGGAGTGGCCATTTTGTGAAACCGGAAGTATTGAAGATAAGTGTGTGAGATTGTTATTTTTCTTCTTTTGCTGTGTAGAAAGAGAGAGAGAGGCATTAGTACCCAAAATCAATCCTTCATCTCATGGTAGATCACTCACCCTAGGGCTTGTTGGCCGCCTCCTAAGCGCACATTTGTGACGATATTCAAACTTGTACAAATAAGATCTCCGGATCTTAGTCTAATGGATGATAATCTAGAAAATAATTTTTCACTTACAAGTGAGTTTATAATACAGCCTCCTCAGTATTCAAGTAAAAATGTGTTTGAGTAGCACAGCTGGTCTTAACCTGCTAATTTCATCATTTTAATGTTCATGGGATATTTGCTGTTTCCAGTTTTGAGTTGTGTTGTTTATGTTTTGATACATATGGTTTTATTTCATCTTTGCTAATGATTATATCATTTTAATACTATTTTGAATTTTATTAATTTTATTACTTTTCTCACAGTTTTCTGCAGGTGAACCTGGATGCACCTATATTGTTTGTCTCATGATCGACATTGTGTTGGTGACATCAACATGGAGTGGTTATTTAGCATGGCGTTGTAGGACTCATTGAATCTGAATTTTTTTTTAAACTTTAAAAAGAGAAATCTGAGCCTAGTTCTTTTTTTATTTTTCGAAGTGATTTTAGTTTATAAGCTGCTTATCTTTTTTTTGGCATTGGATTTTTGGCAAACAGATTGACATTAGGTATTTCAACAGTCTACCTACTATTTTGATCTGTTTGAATACCCCTGACCACAATTTTTTGCCTTCTCATGCCTCATGCTGAATATATTTGCTAGTGGAAATAATCCTTAGGTTCCACATAAAACTTTCAATTTCAATTTCATATGTCTGATCTTTCATTTCTAGTAACCTTTCCATCCTTTTGTTACAACTTTGGTTTTTGTATCCATCAAGCCATGCACTACAGAGGTAAATTCTAAAGGGCTGTTGTTAATGATCAAAAAATCCAAGTACCAAGAGAACGTGTGAGCAAACTATCCATCCATCCATTTTCTAACCCGCTGAATCCGAATACAGGGTCACGGGGGTCTGCTGGAGCCAATCCCAGCCAACACAGGGCACAAGGCAGGAACCAATCCGGGCAGGGTGCCAACCCACCGCAGTGTGAGCAAACTAGTTCTTTGGAATTTTATTTTAAGTATGATACATATATTATACAAATTTTGCAATTCCAGTTCAGGTAACCACAACCAGTGTAGGTACCAGCCCAGAAGAGCATACCTGTCCATGTCTTGAGTATGCATGATGAATCTTTTAACTGTATCAGTTGAATCAATTTAGCTTCTATAGTTTCAATTATAAGTTTATATAGATAGATAGATACATAGATAGGTAGATTCTGATCACATGTAATTCTTGATCTAACAAGTTCACCCTGTTCACCTAGTTTTCACCTTGCTGACTACTGTGTTACTGTTACTCATATTTGCTTGCCTTTTTTCTGTAAACCAGCTTTGGCACTTTGTAAATCCTCCAAGATTACTTTCTGATCCTTTATCTGGTTGAGCTTGTCTGGTCTGGGTCTTTAGAACAGTTGCAAGTTATTAAACTTTGAATCGCCAGGTGTCAAAAAAAGCACACTGTGTATTAAATGTCATCTGAAAATGAAAATAAGAAATTTTAGAGCTGCTCCTATAAGCACTGTGGCCTAGTAGCATAGGTAGTGGATGTTCATCCCAAGCCTGTGGGTTCAGTTTCAACTCCCACTCATTAAATAGCCTGAATAAGTACTTTAAGTATCTGTATTCTAAAATTAAAAAACAAACCACCATTGCATTATAAGTTTGTTTATGCAGGCTGACATGGTTTTGACTGTTTAAAGACAACCTATTACAGTAAACTTGCTTCACCGTTAATATCTAAATCTTCTTAAATTTTTTTTTCATTAGTATTCATTTAGATTTGTTAATAAGAAAGAAACAGGAGTCACAACAGGGATTACAGAATATATCCCTGGATGCTTTGCTTGCTGTGTATATGCATAAACATGACCTTTTTTAAACTTTATAAGCTAGTCCATGTTCTTTGTTTGACCTTGCATAGTTCCAACAATAAGTACGTCACATCATCTATAAAAATGCCTAAGTGAGCACCTTAAGATTGGGGAGTTCCACCAAACATAAACTGGCCAAAGGAAAGCCAAAGGAAAAACCAGAATGCAAATATGTGAGAGAGGCAAGCTGCAGCTTGCAAGCGGGAAAATGTTTGCTGAATACTCCAGCATTACAGGTTTATCTAAGGTGTGGTCCAGCTTAAGTCATGGTAATTATCCAGGATACCATTGCTAGTGACAGCCAACCACGCACTACCTGGGGCTTAACCCTTGCGTGTCAAGAATGGAACGCACAGAGGAAAAACCACACAACCAGCCACAAATTCTCTGCCTCTGCATGTTGAACAGATGTTTCCTGACAAAATCTTAAAATCTAACCTTATTTGTTTATGGCTTTATTCGCACTGTGTCAATGTATCCACTCTCCATTTTATTTTGCATATGCTGGGAACATCAGCCACAAACAATAGCATTTGGAAAATCTAGAAATAAATGTAATGTCCTGTGACATACAAAACATTCTTTCTGATGGCAGGTGCTCAGAATTTGACAATAAGCAACCGACACACACAGCCTTTGCAGAAAGGCAGCATTTTCATTATTTTTTCATCATTTATTCATTCATTCAGTGGCTGTCTGAAAATAACATTTTGGCAAAGGTAAAAGTAAAAATGGAATAATCTGTTAAGTAAATCTGAAAAGTTAAACTTGCTTTTATTTATTTCTTCCTATTTTCTGGCAGCTATTATTATGCTGTTGAAGTTAGTATATATAGTACAGTACTTACAATTTTGTACATGTTACAATTGTAATAACAGACTCGCTTTAAAAAAATAAACAACTCCTCCAACATGATTCTTACTCCATTGAGGTCTGGTTTGGGTTATTACTGTCACCTCTCATGGTCCACTCTTAGTGATGATCACATTGACCATTACATTGTAGGAGTTTCAGACAGGGTGCTGCACATTATTTTCATTTATACCCAGCCATAATACTTTACACAGTTTTATTGACAATAAGCAACTGAAATGCCCACAGGCATGAAATCTCTGCATTTCTCTTAATAAAGCATGACCTATGGACATACTGTTGCCATCAGGACCCAACCCTCAGTTTCGGAATCCATTTCTCCAGATGCCACATGACTTATGTGTGCTCTGTGATAAGACTTTTGTTCATGTTTCTTCTGGAACTAAGTATGGCTTTTTATCACTATGTGCTGAAAATGTGATTGTGATCCTCAAACTAGCTTTGAACTCAGTTTGAGATAATAGGTGAAAGCTGAAACATCTCGGGGAGTA